>NC_140591.1:1089013882-1089613882 GCF_964204655.1 Triturus cristatus | reverse complement strand
AATATGTGTGTTTGAAGTCATTTCAATGCCTGAAATTGGTCAAAATAGAAGCTTCTGAGTAGGAGAAAAAGTCAGTAAAAATTGAAATTTTGGTCACATTGAGGCTTTAAAAAGTAGTTATTCAACATGAGGCACAATCCAAATGACATTTTGAATCAATTTTTCTACAGTCCAAAAAATCAATTTTCTGATGAAAAACGATGACCCGTGACCTGTCGAACTTACTCCATATGGTCAAAAATGGTAATTTTTTAATATTTAATTTTTTGACTGTAAATGACTATTGCATGTGAATTATCACTTCTGGAACAAAAATAAGTGTGTTTAGAGTCATTTTAATGCCTGAAATTGGTCAAAATAAAAGCTTCTGAGTAGGAGAAAAAGTCTGTAAAAATGATAATTTTGGTCACATTGAGGCTTTAAAAAGTGATTATTCAACATGAGGCACAATCCAAATGACATTTTGAATCAATTTTTCTACAGTCCAAAAAATCAATTTTCTGATGAAAAACGATGACCCGTGACCTGTCGAATTTTCACCAGATGGTCACAAATGGTGATTTTTTAATATTTAAGTTTTTTGACTGTAAATGACTGTTGCATGTAAGTTATCACTTCTGGAACTAAAATAAGTGTGTTTAGAGTCATTTTAATGCCTGAAATTGGTCAAAAATAGAAGCTTCTGAGTAGGAGAAAAAGTCAGTAAAAATTGCAATTTTGGTCACATTGAGGCTTTAAAAAGTGATTATTCAAGATGAGGCACAATCCAAATGACATTTTGAATCAATTTTCTGATGAAAAACGATGACCCATGACCGGTTGAACTTTCTCCATATGGTTAAAAATTGTAATTTTTTAATATTTAATTTTTTGACTGTAAATGACGATTGCATGTGAATTATCACTTTTGGAACACAAATAAGTGTGTTTAGAGTCAATTTAATGCCTGAAATTGGTCAAAATAAAAGCTTCTGAACAGGAGAAAAAGTCTGTAAAAATGATAATTTTGGTCACATTGAGGCTTTAAAAAGTGATTATTCAACATGAGGCACAATCCAAATGACATTTTGAATCAAGTTTTTCTACAGTCCAATAAATCAATTTTCTGATGAAAAACGATGACCCGTGACCTGTCGAACTTACTCCATATGGTCAAAAATGGTAATTTTTTAATATGAATTTTTTTTTACTGTAAATGACTATTGCATGTGAATTATCACTTTTGGAACTAAAATATGTGTGTTTGAAGTCATTTCAATGCCTGAAATTGGTCAAAATAGAAGCTTCTGAGTAGGAGAAAAAGTCAGTAAAAATTGAAATTTTGGTCACATTGAGGCTTTAAAAAGTAGTTATTCAACATGAGGCACAATCCAAATGACATTTTGAATCAATTTTTCTACAGTCCAAAAAATCAATTTTCTGATGAAAAACGATGACCCGTGACCTGTCGAACTTACTCCATATGGTCAAAAATGGTAATTTTTTAATATTTAATTTTTTGACTGTAAATGACTATTGCATGTGAATTATCACTTCTGGAACAAAAATAAGTGTGTTTAGAGTCATTTTAATGCCTGAAATTGGTCAAAATAAAAGCTTCTGAGTAGGAGAAAAAGTCTGTAAAAATGATAATTTTGGTCACATTGAGGCTTTAAAAAGTGATTATTCAACATGAGGCACAATCCAAATGACATTTTGAATCAATTTTTCTACAGTCCAAAAAATCAATTTTCTGATGAAAAACGATGACCCGTGACCTGTCGAATTTTCACCAGATGGTCACAAATGGTGATTTTTTAATATTTAAGTTTTTTGACTGTAAATGACTGTTGCATGTAAGTTATCACTTCTGGAACTAAAATAAGTGTGTTTAGAGTCATTTTAATGCCTGAAATTGGTCAAAAATAGAAGCTTCTGAGTAGGAGAAAAAGTCAGTAAAAATTGCAATTTTGGTCACATTGAGGCTTTAAAAAGTGATTATTCAAGATGAGGCACAATCCAAATGACATTTTGAATCAATTTTCTGATGAAAAACGATGACCCATGACCGGTTGAACTTTCTCCATATGGTTAAAAATGGTAATTTTTTAATATTTAATTTTTTGACTGTAAATGACGATTGCATGTGAATTATCACTTTTGGAACACAAATAAGTGTCTTTAGAGTCAATTTAATGCCTGAAATTGGTCAAAATAAAAGCTTCTGAGTAGGAGAAAAAGTCTGTAAAAATGTCAATTTTGGTCACATTGAGGCTTTAAAAAGTGATTATTCAGCATGAGGCACAATCCAAATGACATTTTGAATCAATTTTTCTACAGTCCAAAAAATCAATTTTCTGATGAAAAACGATGACCTGTGACCTGTCGAATTTTCTCCAGATGGTCTAAAAGGGTAACTTTTTAATATTTAATTTTTTGACTGTAAATGACTATTGCATGTGAATTATCACTTTTGGAACAAAAATAAGTGTGTTTAGAGTCATTTTAATGCCTGAAATTGGTCAAAATAAAAGCTTCTGAACAGGAGAAAAAGTCTGTAAAAATGATAATTTTGGTCACATTGAGGCTTTAAAAAGTGATTATTCAACATGAGGCACAATCCAAATGACATTTTGAATCAATTTTCTGATGAAAAACGATGACCCGTGTGACCTGTTGAACTTTCTCCATCTGGTCAAAAATGGTAATTTTTTAATATTTAATTTTTTGACTGTAAATGACTATTGCATGTGAATTATCCCTTTTGGAACTAAAATTAGTGTGTTTAGAGTCATTTTAATGCCTGAAATTGGTCGATATAGAATCTTCTGAGTAGGAGAAAATGTCTGTAAAAATGATAATTTTGGTCACATTGAGGCTTCAAAAAGTGATTATTCATCATGAGGCACAATCCAAATGACATTTTGAATCAATTTTTCTACAGTCCAAAAAATCGATTTTCTGATGAAAAACGATGACCCGTGACCTGTCGAATTTTCAGCAGATGGTCAAAAATGGTGATTTTTTAGTATTTAATTTTTTGACTGTAAATGACTATTGCATGTCAATTATCACTTCTGGAATTAAAATAAGTGTGTTTAGAGTCATTTTAATGACTGAAATTGGTCAAAAATAGAAGCTTCTGAGTAGGAGAAAAAGTCAGTAAAAATTGCAATTTTGGTCACATTGAGGCTTTAAAAAGTGATTATTCAAGATGAGGCACAATCCAAATGACATTTTGAATCAATTTTCTGATGAAAAACGATGACCCATGACCTGTTGAACTTTCTCCATATGGTTAAAAATGGTAATTTTTTAATATTTAATTTTTTGACTGTAAATGACGATTGCATGTGAATTATCACTTTTGGAACACAAATAAGTGTGTTTAGAGTCAATTTAATGCCTGAAATTGGTCAAAATAAAAGCTTCTGAGTAGGAGAAAAAGTCTGTAAAAATGTCAATTTTGGTCACATTGAGGCTTTAAAAAGTGATTATTCAGCATGAGGCACAATCCAAATGACATTTTGAATCAATTTTTCTACAGTCCAAAAAATCAATTTTCTGATGAAAAACGATGACCTGTGACCTGTCGAATTTTCTCCAGATGGTCTAAAAGGGTAACTTTTTAATATGTAATTTTTTGACTGTAAATGACTATTGCATGTGAATTATCACTTTTGAAACCAAAATAAGTGTGTTTAGAGTCAATTTAATGCCTGAAATTGGTCAAAATAAAAGCTTCTGAACAGGAGAAAAAGTCTGTAAAAATGATAATTTTGGTCACATTGAGGCTTTAAAAAGTGATTATTCAACATGAGGCACAATCCAAATGACATTTTGAATCAATTTTCTGATGAAAAACGATGACCCGTGTGACCTGTTGAACTTTCTCCATCTGGTCAAAAATGGTAATTTTTTAATATTTAATTTTTGACTGTAAATGACTATTGCATGTGAATTATCCCTTTTGGAACTAAAATTAGTGTGTTTAGAGTCATTTTAATGCCTGAAATTGGTCGATATAGAATCTTCTGAGTAGGAGAAAATGTCTGTAAAAATGATAATTTTGGTCACATTGAGGCTTCAAAAAGTGATTATTCATCATGAGGCACAATCCAAATGACATTTTGAATCAATTTTTCTACAGTCCAAAAAATCGATTTTCTGATGAAAAACGATGACCCGTGACCTGTCGAATTTTCACCAGATGGTCAAAAATGGTGATTTTTTAGTATTTAATTTTTTGACTGTAAATGACTATTGCATGTCAATTATCACTTCTGGAATTAAAATAAGTGTGTTTAGAGTCATTTTAATGACTGAAATTGGTCAAAAATAGAAGCTTCTGAGTAGGAGAAAAAGTCAGTAAAAATTGCAATTTTGGTCACATTGAGGCTTTAAAAAGTGATTATTCAAGATGAGGCACAATCCAAATGACATTTTGAATCAATTTTCTGATGAAAAACGATGACCCATGACCTGTTGAACTTTCTCCATATGGTTAAAAATGGTAATTTTTTAATATTTAATTTTTTGACTGTAAATGACGATTGCATGTGAATTATCACTTTTGGAACACAAATAAGTGTGTTTAGAGTCAATTTAATGCCTGAAATTGGTCAAAATAAAAGCTTCTGAGTAGGAGAAAAAGTCTGTAAAAATGTCAATTTTGGTCACATTGAGGCTTTAAAAAGTGATTATTCAGCATGAGGCACAATCCAAATGACATTTTGAATCAATTTTTCTACAGTCCAAAAAATCAATTTTCTGATGAAAAACGATGACCTGTGACCTGTCGAATTTTCTCCAGATGGTCTAAAAGGGTAACTTTTTAATATGTAATTTTTTGACTGTAAATGACTATTGCATGTGAATTATCACTTTTGAAACCAAAATAAGTGTGTTTAGAGTCAATTTAATGCCTGAAATTGGTCAAAATAAAAGCTTCTGAACAGGAGAAAAAGTCTGTAAAAATGATAATTTTGGTCACATTGAGGCTTTAAAAAGTGATTATTCAACATGAGGCACAATCCAAATGACATTTTGAATCAATTTTCTGATGAAAAACGATGACCCGTGTGACCTGTTGAACTTTCTCCATCTGGTCAAAAATGGTAATTTTTTAATATTTAATTTTTGACTGTAAATGACTATTGCATGTGAATTATCCCTTTTGGAACTAAAATTAGTGTGTTTAGAGTCATTTTAATGCCTGAAATTGGTCGATATAGAATCTTCTGAGTAGGAGAAAATGTCTGTAAAAATGATAATTTTGGTCACATTGAGGCTTCAAAAAGTGATTATTCATCATGAGGCACAATCCAAATGACATTTTGAATCAATTTTTCTACAGTCCAAAAAATCGATTTTCTGATGAAAAACGATGACCCGTGACCTGTCGAATTTTCACCAGATGGTCAAAAATGGTGATTTTTTAGTATTTAATTTTTTGACTGTAAATGACTATTGCATGTCAATTATCACTTCTGGAATTAAAATAAGTGTGTTTAGAGTCATTTTAATGACTGAAATTGGTCAAAAATAGAAGCTTCTGAGTAGGAGAAAAAGTCAGTAAAAATTGCAATTTTGGTCACATTGAGGCTTTAAAAAGTGATTATTCAAGATGAGGCACAATCCAAATGACATTTTGAATCAATTTTCTGATGAAAAACGATGACCCATGACCTGTTGAACTTTCTCCATATGGTTAAAAATGGTAATTTTTTAATATTTAATTTTTTGACTGTAAATGACGATTGCATGTGAATTATCACTTTTGGAACACAAATAAGTGTGTTTAGAGTCAATTTAATGCCTGAAATTGGTCAAAATAAAAGCTTCTGAGTAGGAGAAAAAGTCTGTAAAAATGTCAATTTTGGTCACATTGAGGCTTTAAAAAGTGATTATTCAGCATGAGGCACAATCCAAATGACATTTTGAATCAATTTTTCTACAGTCCAAAAAATCAATTTTCTGATGAAAAACGATGACCTGTGACCTGTCGAATTTTCTCCAGATGGTCTAAAAGGGTAACTTTTTAATATGTAATTTTTTGACTGTAAATGACTATTGCATGTGAATTATCACTTTTGAAACCAAAATAAGTGTGTTTAGAGTCAATTTAATGCCTGAAATTGGTCAAAATAAAAGCTTCTGAGTAGGAGAAAAAGTCTGTAAAAATGTCAATTTTGGTCACATTGAGGCTTTAAAAAGTGATTATTCAGCATGAGGCACAATCCAAATGACATTTTGAATCAATTTTTCTACAGTCCAAAAAATCAATTTTCTGATGAAAAACGATGACCTGTGACCTGTCGAATTTTCTCCAGATGGTCTAAAAGGGTAACTTTTTAATATGTAATTTTTTGACTGTAAATGACTATTGCATGTGAATTATCACTTTTGAAACCAAAATAAGTGTGTTTAGAGTCATTTTAATGCCTGAAATTGGTCAAAATAAAAGCTTCTGAGTAGGAGAAAAAGTCAGTAAAAATTGCAATTTTGGTCAAATTGAGGCTTTAAAAAGTGATTATTCAAGATGAGGCACAATCCAAATGACATTTTGAATCAATTTTCTGATGAAAAACGATGACCCATGACCGGTTGAACTTTCTCCATATGGTTAAAAATGGTAATTTTTTAATATTTAATTTTTTGACTGTAAATGACGATTGCATGTGAATTATCACTTTTGGAACACAAATAAGTGTGTTTAGAGTCAATTTAATGCCTGAAATTGGTCAAAATAAAAGCTTCTGAACAGGAGAAAAAGTCTGTAAAAATGATAATTTTGGTTACATTGAGGCTTTAAAAAGTGATTATTCAACATGAGGCACAATCCAAATGACATTTTGAATCAAGTTTTTCTACAGTCCAAAAAATCAATTTTCTGATGAAAAACGATGACCCGTGACCTGTCGAACTTACTCCATATGGTCAAAAATGGTAATTTTTTAATATTATTTTTTTTTTACTGTAAATGACTATTGCATGTGAATTATCACTTTTGGAACTAAAATATGTGTGTTTGAAGTCATTTCAACGCCTGAAATTGGTCAAAATAGAAGCTTCTGAGTAGGAGAAAAAGCCAGTAAAAATTGAAATTTTGGTCACATTGAGGCTTTAAAAAGTAGTTATTCAAAATGAGGCACAATCCAAATGACATTTTGAATCAATTTTTCTACAGTCCAAAAAATCAATTTTCTGATGAAAAACGATGACCCGTGACCTGTCGAACTTACTCCATATGGTCAAAAATGGTAATTTTTTAATATTTAATTTTTTGACTGTAAATGACTATTGCATGTGAATTATCACTTCTGGAACAAAAATAAGTGTGTTTAGAGTCATTTTAATGCCTGAAATTGGTCAAAATAAAAGCTTCTGAGTAGGAGAAAAAGTCTGTAAAAATGATAATTTTGGTCACATTGAGGCTTTAAAAAGTGATTATTCAACATGAGGCACAATCCAAATGACATTTTGAATCAATTTTTCTACAGTCCAAAAAATCAATTTTCTGATGAAAAACGAACACCCGTGACCTGTCGAATTTTCACCAGATGGTCACAAATGGTGATTTTTTAATATTTAAGTTTTTTGACTGTAAATGACTGTTGCATGTAAGTTATCACTTCTGGAACTAAAATAAGTGTGTTTAGAGTCATTTTAATGCCTGAAATTGGTCAAAAATAGAAGCTTCAGAGTTGGAGAAAAAGTCAGTAAAAATTGCAATTTTGGTCACATTGAGGCTTTAAAAAGTGATTATTCAAGATGAGGCACAATCCAAATGACATTTTGAATCAATTTTCTGATGAAAAACGATGACCCATGACCGGTTGAACTTTCTCCATATGGTTAAAAATTGTAATTTTTTAATATTTAATTTTTTGACTGTAAATGACGATTGCATGTGAATTATCACTGTTGGAACACAAATAAGTGTGTTTAGAGTCAATTTAATGCCTGAAATTGGTCAAAATAAAAGCTTCTGAACAGGAGAAAAAGTCTGTAAAAATGATAATTTTGGTCACATTGAGGCTTTAAAAAGTGATTATTCAACATGAGGCACAATCCAAATGACATTTTGAATCAAGTTTTTCTACAGTCCAAAAAATCAATTTTCTGATGAAAAACGATGACCCGTGACCTGTCGAACTTACTCCATATGGTCAAAAATGGTAATTTTTTAATATTAATTTTTTTTTACTGTAAATGACTATTGCATGTGAATTATCACTTTTGGAACTAAAATATGTGTGTTTGAAGTCATTTCAATGCCTGAAATTGGTCAAAATAGAAGCTTCTGAGTAGGAGAAAAAGTCAGTAAAAATTGAAATTTTGGTCACATTGAGGCTTTAAAAAGTAGTTATTCAACATGAGGCACAATCCAAATGACATTTTGAATCAATTTTTCTACAGTCCAAAAAATCAATTTTCTGATGAAAAACGATGACCCGTGACCTGTCGAACTTACTCCATATGGTCAAAAATGGTAATTTTTTAATATTTAATTTTTTGACTGTAAATGACTATTGCATGTGAATTCTCACTTCTGGAACAAAAATAAGTGTGTTTAGAGTCATTTTAATGCCTGAAATTGGTCAAAATAAAAGCTTCTGAGTAGGAGAAAAAGTCTGTAAAAATGATAATTTTGGTCACATTGAGGCTTTAAAAAGTGATTATTCAACATGAGGCACAATCCAAATGACATTTTGAATCAATTTTTCTACAGTCCAAAAAATCAATTTTCTGATGAAAAACGATGACCCGTGACCTGTCGAATTTTCACCAGATGGTCACAAATGGTGATTTTTTAATATTTAAGTTTTTTGACTGTAAATGACTGTTGCATGTAAGTTATCACTTCTGGAACTAAAATAAGTGTGTTTAGAGTCATTTTAATGCCTGAAATTGGTCAAAAATAGAAGCTTCTGAGTAGGAGAAAAAGTCAGTAAAAATTGCAATTTTGGTCACATTGAGGCTTTAAAAAGTGATTATTCAAGATGAGGCACAATCCAAATGACATTTTGAATCAATTTTCTGATGAAAAACGATGACCCATGACCGATTGAACTTTCTCCATATGGTTAAAAATGGTAATTTTTTAATATTTAATTTTTTGACTGTAAATGACGATTGCATGTGAATTATCACTTTTGGAACACAAATAAGTGTGTTTAGAGTCAATTTCATGCCTGAAATTGGTCAAAATAAAAGCTTCTGAGTAGGAGAAAAAGTCTGTAAAAATGTCAATTTTGGTCACATTGAGGCTTTAAAAAGTGATTATTCAGCATGAGGCACAATCCAAATGACATTTTGAATCAATTTTTCTACAGTCCAAAAAATCAATTTTCTGATGAAAAACGATGACCTGTGACCTGTCGAATTTTCTCCAGATGGTCTAAAAGGGTAACTTTTTAATATTTAATTTTTTGACTGTAAATGACTATTGCATGTGAATTATCACTTTTGGAACAAAAATAAGTGTGTTTAGAGTCATTTTAATGCCTGAAATTGGTCAAAATAAAAGCTTCTGAACAGGAGAAAAAGTCTGTAAAAATGATAATTTTGGTCACATTGAGGCTTTAAAAAGTGATTATTCAACATGAGGCACAATCCAAATGACATTTTGAATCAATTTTCTGATGAAAAACGATGACCCGTGTGACCTGTTGAACTTTCTCCATCTGGTCAAAAATGGTAATTTTTTAATATTTAATTTTTTGACTGTAAATGACTATTGCATGTGAATTATCCCTTTTGGAACTAAAATTAGTGTGTTTAGAGTCATTTTAATGCCTGAAATTGGTCGATATAGAATCTTCTGAGTAGGAGAAAATGTCTGTAAAAATGATAATTTTGGTCACATTGAGGCTTCAAAAAGTGATTATTCATCATGAGGCACAATCCAAATGACATTTTGAATCAATTTTTCTACAGTCCAAAAAATCGATTTTCTGATGAAAAACGATGACCCGTGACCTGTCGAATTTTCACCAGATGGTCAAAAATGGTGATTTTTTAGTATTTAATTTTTTGACTGTAAATGACTATTGCATGTCAATTATCACTTCTGGAATTAAAATAAGTGTGTTTAGAGTCATTTTAATGACTGAAATTGGTCAAAAATAGAAGCTTCTGAGTAGGAGAAAAAGTCAGTAAAAATTGCAATTTTGGTCACATTGAGGATTTAAAAAGTGATTATTCAAGATGAGGCACAATCCAAATGACATTTTGAATCAATTTTCTGATGAAAAACGATGACCCATGACCTGTTGAACTTTCTCCATATGGTTAAAAATGGTAATTTTTTAATATTTAATTTTTTGACTGTAAATGACGATTGCATGTGAATTATCAGTTTTGGAACACAAATAAGTGTGTTTAGAGTCAATTTAATGCCTGAAATTGGTCAAAATAAAAGCTTCTGAGTAGGAGAAAAAGTCTGTAAAAATGTCAATTTTGGTCACATTGAGGCTTTAAAAAGTGATTATTCAGCATGAGGCACAATCCAAATGACATTTTGAATCAATTTTTCTACAGTCCAAAAAATCAATTTTCTGATGAAAAACGATGACCTGTGACCTGTCGAATTTTCTCCAGATGGTCTAAAAGGGTAACTTTTTAATATGTAATTTTTTGACTGTAAATGACTATTGCATGTGAATTATCACTTTTGAAACCAAAATAAGTGTGTTTAGAGTCAATTTAATGCCTGATAATGGTCAAAATAAAAGCTTCTGAGTAGGAGAAAAAGTCTGTAAAAATGTCAATTTTGGTCACATTGAGGCTTTAAAAAGTGATTATTCAGCATGAGGCACAATCCAAATTACATTTTGAATCAATTTTTCTACAGTCCAAAAAATCAATTTTCTGATGAAAAACGATGACCTGTGACCTGTCGAATTTTCTCCAGATGGTCTAAAAGGGTAACTTTTTAATATGTAATTTTTTTACTGTAAATGACTATTGCATGTGAATTATCACTTTTGAAACCAAAATAAGTGTGTTTAGAGTCATTTTAATGCCTGAAATTGGTCAAAATAAAAGCTTCTGAGTAGGAGAAAAAGTCAGTAAAAATTGCAATTTTGGTCAAATTGAGGCTTTAAAAAGTGATTATTCAACATGAGGCACAATCCAAATGACATTTTGAATCAATTTTCTGATGAAAAACGATGACCTGTGACCTGTTGAACTTTCTTAATATGGTCAAAAATGGTAATTTTTTAATATTGAATTTTTTGACTGTAAATGACTATTGCATGTGAATTATCACTTTTGGAACTAAAATTAGTGTGTTTAGAGTCATTTGAATGCCTGAAATTGGTCAAAATAAAAGCTTCTGTGTAGGACAAAAAGTCTGTAAAAATGATAATTTTGGTCGCATTGAGGCTTTAAAAAGTGATTATTCAACATGAGGCACAATCCAAATGAAATTTTGAATCCATTTTTCTACAGTCCAAAAAATCAATTTTCTGATGAAAAACGATGACACGTGACCTGTCAAACTTTCTCCAGATGGTCAAAAATGGTAATTTTTTAATATGTAAGTTTTTTGACTGTAAATGGCTATTGCATGTGAATTATCAATTTTGGAACAAAAATAAGTGTGTTTAGAGTCATTTTAATGCCTGAAATTGGTCAAAATAAAAGCTTCTGAACAGGAGAAAAAGTCTGTAAAAATGATAATTTTGGTCACATTGAGGCTTTAAAAAGTGATTATTCAACATGAGGCACAATCCAAATGACATTTTGAATCAATTTTTCTACAGTCCAAAAAATCAATTTTCTGATGAAAAACGATGACCCGTGACCTGTCGAACTTACTCCATATGGTCAAAATGGTAATTTTTTAATATTATTATTTTTTTTACTGTAAATGACTATTGCATGTGAATTATCACTTTTGGAACAAAAATATGTGTGTTTGAAGTCATTTCAATGCCTGAAATTGGTCAAAATAGAAGCTTCTGAGTAGGAGAAAAAGTCAGTAAAAATTGAAATTTTGGTCACATTGAGGCTTTAAAAAGTAGTTATTCAACATGAGGCACAATCCAAATGACATTTTGAATCAATTTTTCTACAGTCCAAAAAATCAATTTTCTGATAAAAAACGATGACCCGTGACCTGTCGAACTTACTCCATATGGTCAAAAATGGTAATTTTTTAATATTAATTTTTTTTTACTGTAAATGACTATTGCATGTGAATTATCACTTTTGGAACAAAAATAAATGTGTTTAGAGTCCTTTTAATGCCTGAAATTGGTCAAAATAAAAGCTTCTGAACAGGAGAAAAAGTCTGTAAAAATGATAATTTTGGTCACATTGATGCTTTAAAAAGTGATTATTCAACATGAGGCACAATCCAAATGACATTTTGAATCAATTTTTCTACAGTCCAAAAAATCAATTTTCTGATGAAAAACGATGACCCGTGACCTGTCGAACTTACTCCATATGGTCAAAAATGGTAATTTTTTAATATTATTTTTTTTTTACTGTAAATGACTATTGCATGTGAATTATCACTTTTGGAACAAAAATATGTGTGTTTGAAGTCATTTCAATGCCTGAAATTGGTCAAAATAGAAGCTTCTGAGTAGGAGAAAAAGTCTGTAAAAATGATAATTTTGGTCGCATTGAGGCTTTAAAAAGTGATTATTCAACATGAGGCACAATCCAAATGACATTTTGAATCAATTTTTCTACAGTCCAAAAAATCGATTTTCCGATAAAAACGATGACCCGTGACCTGTCGAATTTTCACCAGATGGTCAAAAATGGTGATTTTTTAGTATTTAGTTTTTTGACTGTAAATGACTATTGCATGTCAATTATCACTTCTGGAATTAAAATAAGTGTGTTTAGAGTCATTTTAATGACTGAAATTGGTCAAAATAGAAGCTTCAGAGTAGGAGAAAAAGTCTGTAAAAATGTCAATTTTGGTCACATTGAGGCTTTAAAAAGTGATTATTCAACATGAGGCACAATCCAAATGACATTTTGAATCAATTTTTCTACAGTCCAAAAAATCAATTTTCTGATGAAAAACGATGACCTGTGACCTGTCGAATTTTCTCCAGATGGTCTAAAAGGGTAACTTTTTAATATGTAATTTTTTGACTGTAAATGACTATTGCATGTGAATTATCACTTTTGAAACCAAAATAAGTGTGTTTAGAGTCAATTTAATGCCTGAAATTGGTCAAAATAAAAGCTTCTGAGTAGGAGAAAAAGTCTGTAAAAATGTCAATTTTGGTCACATTGAGGCTTTAAAAAGTGATTATTCAGCATGAGGCACAATCCAAATGACATTTTGAATCAATTTTTCTACAGTCCAAAAAATCAATTTTCTGATGAAAAACGATGACCTGTGACCTGTCGAATTTTCTCCAGATGGTCTAAAAGGGTAACTTTTTAATATGTAATTTTTTGACTGTAAATGACTATTGCATGTGAATTATCACTTTTGAAACCAAAATAAGTGTGTTTAGAGTCATTTTAATGCCTGAAATTGGTCAAAATAAAAGCTTCTGAGTAGGAGAAAAAGTCAGTAAAAATTGCAATTTTGGTCAAATTGAGGCTTTAAAAAGTGATTATTCAAGATGAGGCACAATCCAAATGACATTTTGAATCAATTTTCTGATGAAAAACGATGACCCATGACCGGTTGAACTTTCTCCATATGGTTAAAAATGGTAATTTTTTAATATTTAATTTTTTGACTGTAAATGACGATTGCATGTGAATTATCACTTTTGGAACACAAATAAGTGTGTTTAGAGTCAATTTAATGCCTGAAATTGGTCAAAATAAAAGCTTCTGAACAGGAGAAAAAGTCTGTAAAAATGATAATTTTGGTTACATTGAGGCTTTAAAAAGTGATTATTCAACATGAGGCACAATCCAAATGACATTTTGAATCAAGTTTTTCTACAGTCCAAAAAATCAATTTTCTGATGAAAAACGATGACCCGTGACCTGTCGAACTTACTCCATATGGTCAAAAATGGTAATTTTTTAATATTATTTTTTTTTTACTGTAAATGACTATTGCATGTGAATTATCACTTTTGGAACTAAAATATGTGTGTTTGAAGTCATTTCAACGCCTGAAATTGGTCAAAATAGAAGCTTCTGAGTAGGAGAAAAAGCCAGTAAAAATTGAAATTTTGGTCACATTGAGGCTTTAAAAAGTAGTTATTCAAAATGAGGCACAATCCAAATGACATTTTGAATCAATTTTTCTACAGTCCAAAAAATCAATTTTCTGATGAAAAACGATGACCCGTGACCTGTCGAACTTACTCCATATGGTCAAAAATGGTAATTTTTTAATATTTAATTTTTTGACTGTAAATGACTATTGCATGTGAATTATCACTTCTGGAACAAAAATAAGTGTGTTTAGAGTCATTTTAATGCCTGAAATTGGTCAAAATAAAAGCTTCTGAGTAGGAGAAAAAGTCTGTAAAAATGATAATTTTGGTCACATTGAGGCTTTAAAAAGTGATTATTCAACATGAGGCACAATCCAAATGACATTTTGAATCAATTTTTCTACAGTCCAAAAAATCAATTTTCTGATGAAAAACGAACACCCGTGACCTGTCGAATTTTCACCAGATGGTCACAAATGGTGATTTTTTAATATTTAAGTTTTTTGACTGTAAATGACTGTTGCATGTAAGTTATCACTTCTGGAACTAAAATAAGTGTGTTTAGAGTCATTTTAATGCCTGAAATTGGTCAAAAATAGAAGCTTCAGAGTTGGAGAAAAAGTCAGTAAAAATTGCAATTTTGGTCACATTGAGGCTTTAAAAAGTGATTATTCAAGATGAGGCACAATCCAAATGACATTTTGAATCAATTTTCTGATGAAAAACGATGACCCATGACCGGTTGAACTTTCTCCATATGGTTAAAAATTGTAATTTTTTAATATTTAATTTTTTGACTGTAAATGACGATTGCATGTGAATTATCACTGTTGGAACACAAATAATGTGTTTAGAGTCAATTTAATGCCTGAAATTGGTCAAAATAAAAGCTTCTGAACAGGAGAAAAAGTCTGTAAAAATGATAATTTTGGTCACATTGAGGCTTTAAAAAGTGATTATTCAACATGAGGCACAATCCAAATGACATTTTGAATCAAGTTTTTCTACAGTCCAAAAAATCAATTTTCTGATGAAAAACGATGACCCGTGACCTGTCGAACTTACTCCATATGGTCAAAAATGGTAATTTTTTAATATTAATTTTTTTTTACTGTAAATGACTATTGCATGTGAATTATCACTTTTGGAACTAAAATATGTGTGTTTGAAGTCATTTCAATGCCTGAAATTGGTCAAAATAGAAGCTTCTGAGTAGGAGAAAAAGTCAGTAAAAATTGAAATTTTGGTCACATTGAGGCTTTAAAAAGTAGTTATTCAACATGAGGCACAATCCAAATGACATTTTGAATCAATTTTTCTACAGTCCAAAAAATCAATTTTCTGATGAAAAACGATGACCCGTGACCTGTCGAATTTTCACCAGATGGTCACAAATGGGGATTTTTTAATATTTAAGTTTTTTGACTGTAAATGACTATTGCATGTAAGTTATCACTTCTGGAACTAAAATAAGTGTGTTTAGAGTCATTTTACTGCCTGAAATTGGTCAAAAATAGAAGCTTCTGAGTAGGAGAAAAAGTCAGTAAAAATTGCAATTTTGGTCACATTGAGTCTTTAAAAAGTGATTATTCAAGATGAGGCACAATCCAAATGACATTTTGAATCAATTTTCTGATGAAAAACGATGACCCATGACCTGTTGAACTTTCTCCATCTGGTTAAAAATGGTAATTTTTTAATATTTAATTTTTTGACTGTAAATGACGATTGCATGTGAATTATCACTTTTGGAACACAAATAAGTGTGTTTAGAGTCAATTTCATGCCTGAAATTGGTCAAAATAAAAGCTTCTGAGTAGGAGAAAAAGTCTGTAAAAATGTCAATTTTGGTCACATTGAGGCTTTAAAAAGTGATTATTCAGCATGAGGCACAATCCAAATGACATTTTGAATCAATTTATCTACAGTCCAAAAAATCAATTTTCTGATGAAAAACGATGACCTGTGACCTGTCGAATTTTCTCCAGATGGTCTAAAAGGGTAACTTTTTAATATTTAATTTTTTGACTGTAAATGACTATTGCATGTGAATTATCACTTTTGGAACAAAAATAAGTGTGTTTAGAGTCATTTTAATGCCTGAAATTGGTCAAAATAAAAGCTTCTGAACAGGAGAAAAAGTCTGTAAAAATGATAATTTTGGTCACATTGAGGCTTTAAAAAGTGATTATTCAACATGAGGCACAATCCAAATGACATTTTGAATCAATTTTTCTACAGTCCAAAAAATCAATTTTCTGATGAAAAACGATGACCCGTGACCTGTCGAACTTACTCCATATGGTCAAAAATGGTAATTTTTTAATATTATTTTTTTTTTACTGTAAATGACTATTGCATGTGAATTATCACTTTTGGAACAAAAATATGTGTGTTTGAAGTCATTTCAATGCCTGAAATTGGTCAAAATAGAAGCTTCTGAGTAGGAGAAAAAGTCAGTAAAAATTGAAATTTTGGTCACATTGAGGCTTTAAAAAGTAGTTATTCAACATGAGGCACAATCCAAATGACATTTTGAATCAATTTTTCTACAGTCCAAAAAATCAATTTTCTGATGAAAAACGATGACCCGTGACCTGTCGAATTTTCACCAGATGGTCACAAATGGTGATTTTTTAATATTTAAGTTTTTTGACTGTAAATGACTATTGCATGTAAGTTATCACTTCTGGAACTAAAATAAGTGTGTTTAGAGTCATTTTACTGCCTGAAATTGGTCAAAAATAGAAGCTTCTGAGTAGGAGAAAAAGTCAGTAAAAATTGCAATTTTGGTCACATTGAGTCTTTAAAAAGTGATTATTCAAGATGAGGCACAATCCAAATGACATTTTGAATCAATTTTCTGATGAAAAACGATGACCCATGACCGGTTGAACTTTCTCCATATGGTTAAAAATGGTAATTTTTTAATATTTAATTTTTTGACTGTAAATGACGATTGCATGTGAATTATCACTTTTGGAACACAAATAAGTGTGTTTAGAGTCAATTTAATGCCTGAAATTTGTCAAAATAAAAGCTTCTCAGTAGGAGAAAAAGTCTGTAAAAATGTCAATTTTGGTCACATTGAGGCTTTAAAAAGTGATTATTCAGCATGAGGCACAATCCAAATGACATTTTGAATCAATTTTTCTACAGTCCAAAAAAATCAATTTTCTGATGAAAAACGATGACCTGTGACCTGTCGAATTTTCTCCAGATGGTCTAAAAGGGTAACTTTTTAATATTAAATTTTTTGACTGTAAATGACTATTGCATGTGAATTATCACTTTTGGAAGAAAAATAAGTGTGTTTAGAGTCATTTTAATGCCTGAAATTGGTCAAAATAAAAGCTTCTGAACAGGAGAAAAAGTCTGTAAAAATGATAATTTTGGTCACATTGAGGCTTTAAAAAGTGATTATTCAACATGAGGCACAATCCAAATGACATTTTGAATCAATTTTTCTACAGTCCAAAAAATCAATTTTCTGATGAAAAACGATGACCCGTGACCTGTCGAACTTACTCCATATGGTCAAAAATGGTAATTTTTTAATATTAATTTTTTTTTACTGTAAATGACTATTGCATGTGAATTATCACTTTTGGAACAAAAATATGTGTGTTTGAAGTAATTTCAATGCCTGAAATTTGTCAAAATAGAAGCTTCTGAGTAGGAGAAAAAGTCAGTAAAAATTGAAATTTTGGTCACATTGAGGCTTTAAAAAGTAGTTATTCAACATGAGGCACAATCCAAATGACATTTTGAATCAATTTTTCTACAGTCCAGAAAATCAATTTTCTGATAAAAAACGATGACCCGTGACCTGTCGAACTTACTCCATATGGTCAAAAATGGTAATTTTTTAATATTAATTTTTTTTTACTGTAAATGACTATTGCATGTGAATTATCACTTTTGGAACAAAAATATGTGTGTTTGAAGTCATTTCAATGCCTGAAATTGGTAAAAATAGAAGCTTCTGAGTAGGAGAAAAAGTCAGTAAAAATTGAAATTTTGGTCACATTGAGGCTTTAAAAAGTAGTTATTCAAAATGAGGCACAATCCAAATGACATTTTGAATCAATTTTTCTACAGTCCAAAAAATCAATTTTGTGATGAAAAACAATGACCCGCGACCTGTCGAACTTACTCCATATGGTCAAAAATGGTAATTTTTTAATATTAATTTTTTTTTACTGTAAATGACTATTGCATGTGAATTCTCACTTTTGGAACAAAAATAAGTGTGTTTAGAGTCATTTTAATGCCTGAAATTGGTCAAAATAAAAGCTTCTGAGTAGGAGAAAAAGTCTGTAAAAATGTAAATTTTGGTCACATTGAGGCTTTAAAAAGTGATTATTCAACATGAGGCACAATCCAAATGACATTATGAATCAATTTTCTGATGAAAAACGATGACCCGTGACCTGTTGAGCTTTCTCCATATGGTCAAAAATGGTAATTTTTTAATATTTAAGTTTTTTGACTGTAAATGACTATTGCATGTGAATTATCCCTTTTGGAACTAAAATTAGTGTGTTTAGAGTCATTTTAATGCCTGAAATTGGTCGATATAGAAGCTTCTGAGTAGGAGAAAATGTCTGTAAAAATTGCAATTTTGGTCACATTGAGGCTTTAAAAAGTGATTATTCAACATAAGGCACAATCCAAATGACATTTTGAATCAATTTTCTGATGAAAAACGATGACCCGTGTGACCTGTTGAACTTTCTCCATATGGTCAAAAATGGTAATTTTTTAATATTTAATTTTTTGACTGTAAATGACTATTGCATGTGATTTATCACTTTTGGAACTAAAATTAGTGTGTTTATAGTCATTTTAATGCCTGAAATTGGTCAAAATAGAAGCTTCTGAGTAGGAGAAAAAGTCAGTAAAAATTGCAATTTTGGTCACATTGAGGCTTTAAAAAGTAGTTATTCAACATGAGGCACAATCCAAATGACATTTTGAATCACTTTTTCTACAGTCCAAAAACTCAATTTTCTGATGAAAAACGATGACCCGTGATCTGTCGAACTTTCTCCAGATGGTCAAAAATGGTAATTTTTTAATATTTAATTTTTTGACTGTAAATGACTATTGCATGTGAATTATCAATTTTGGAACTAAAATAAGTGTGTTTAGAGTCATTTTAATCCTGAAATTGGTCCAAATAGAAGCTTCTGAGTAGGAGAAAAAGTCAGTAAAAATTGCAATTTTGGTCACATTGAGGCTTTAAAAAGTGATTATTCAACATGAGGCACAATCCAAATGACATTTTGAATCAATTTTTCTACAGTCCAAAAAATCGATTTTCTGATGAAAAACGATGACCCATGACCTGTCAAATTTTCACAAGATGGTCAAAAATGGTGAATTTTTTATATTTAATTTTTTGACTGTAAATGGCTATTGCATGTGAATTATCACTTTTGGAACTAAAATTAGTGTGTTTAGAGTCATTTTAATGCCTGAAATTGGTCAAAATAGAAGCTTCTGAGTAGGAGAAAAAGTCTGTAAAAATGTCAATTTTGGTCACATTGAGGCTTTAAAAAGTGATTATTCAACATGAGGCACAATCCAAATGACATTTTGAATCAATTTTTCTACCGTCCAAAAAATCAATTTTCTGATGAAAAACGATGACCCGTGACCTGTCGAATTTTCTCCAGATGGTCAAAAAGGGTAATTTTTTAATATTTAATTTTTTGACTGTAAATGACTATTGCATGTGAATTATCACTTCTGGAACTAAAATTAGTGTGTTTAGAGTCATTTTAATGCCTGAAATTGGTCAAAATAGAAGCTTCTGAGTAGGAGAAAAAGTCAGTAAAAATTGCAATTTTGGTCACATTGAGGCTTATAAAGTGATTATTCAACATGAGGCACAATCCAAATGACATTTTGAATCAATTTTCTGATGAAACACGATGACCCGTTACCTGTTGACCTTTCTCCATATGGTCAAAAATGGTAATTTTGTAATATTTAATTTTTTGACTGTAAATGACTATTGCATGTGAATTATCACTTTTGGAACTAAAATGAGTATGTTTAGAGTCATTTTAATGCCTGAAATTGGTTAAAATAGAAGCTTCTGAGCAGGAGAAAAAGTCAGTAAAAATTGCAATTTTGGTCACATTGAGGCTTTAAAAAGTGATTATTCAACATGAGGCACAATCCAAATGACATTTTGAATCAATTTTTCTACAGTCCCAAAAAATCGATTTTCTTGTGAAAAACGATGACCCGTGACCTGTCGAACTTACTCCATATAGTCAAAAATGGTAATTTTTTAATATTTAATTTTTTGACTGTAAATGACTATTGCATGTGAATTATCACTTCTGGAACTAAAATAAGTGTGTTTAGAGTCATTTTAATGCCTGAAATTGGTCAAAAATAGAAGCTTCTGAGTAGGAGAAAAAGTCAGTAAAAATTGCAATTTTGGTCACATTAAGGCTTTAAAAAGTGATTATTCAAGATGAGGCACAATCCAAATGACATTTTGAATCAATTTTCTGATGAAAAACGATGACCCGTGACCTGTTGAACTTTCTCCATATGGTCAAAAATGGTAATTTTTTAATATTTAATTTTTTGACTGTAAATGACTATTGCATGTGAATTATCACTTTTGGAACTAAAATTAGTGTGTTTAGAGTCATTTTAATGCCTGAAATTGGTCAAAATAGAAGCTTCTGAGTAGGAGAAAAAGTCTGTAGAAATGTCAATTTTGGTCACATTGAGGCTTTAAAAAGTGATTATTCAACATGAGGCACAATCCAAATGACATTTTGAATCAATTTTTCTAACGTCCAAAAAATCAATTTTCTGATGAAAAACGATGAGCCGTGACCTGTCGAACTTACTCCATATGGTCAAAAATGGTAATTTTGTAATATTTAATTTTTTGACTGTAAATGACTATTGCATGTGAATTATCACTTCTGGAACTAAAATAAGTGTGTTTAGAGTCATTTTAATGCCTGAAATTGGTCAAAAATAGAAGCTTCTGAGTAGGAGAAAAAGTCAGTAAAAATTGCAATTTTGGTCACATTGAGGCTTTAAAAAGTGATTATTCAAGATGAGGCACAATCCAAATGACATTTTGAATCAATTTTCTGATGAAAAACGATGACCCGTGACCTGTTGAACTTTCTCCATATGGTCAAAAATGATAATTTTTTAATATTTAATTTTTTGACTGGAAATGACTATTGCATGTGAATTATCCCTTTTGGAACTAAAATTAGTGTGTTTAGAGTCATTTTAATGCCTGAAATTGGTCGATATAGAAACTTCTGAGTAGGAGAAAATATCTGTAAAAATTGCAATTTTGGTCACATTAAGGCTTTAAAAAGTGAATATTCAACATGAGGCACAATCCAAATGACATTTTGAATCAATTTTTCTACAGTCCAAAAAATCGATTTTCTGATGAAAAACGATGACCCGTGACCTGTCGAATTTTTACAAGATGGTCAAAAATGGTGAATTTTTAATATTTAATTTTTTGACTTTAAATGACTATTGCATGTGAATTATCACTTCTGGAACTAAAATAAGTGTGTTTAGAGTCATTTTAATGCCTGAAATTGGTCAAAATAGAAGCTTCTGAGTAGGAGAAAAAGTCTGTAAAAATGTCAATTTTGGTCACATTGAGGCTTTAAAAAGTGATTATTCAACATGAGGCACAATCCAAATGACATTTTGAATCAATTTTCTGATGAAAAACGATGACCCGTGACCTGTTGAACTTTCTCCATATGGTCAAAAATGGTAATTTTTTAATATTTAATTTTTTGACTGTAAATGACTATTGCATGTGAATTATCACTTTTGGAACACAAATAAGTGTGTTTAGAGTCAATTTAATGCCTGAAATTGGTCAAAATAAAAGCTTCTGAGTAGGAGAAAAAGTCTGTAAAAATGTCAATTTTGGTCACATTGAGGCTTTAAAAAGTGATTATTCAGCATGAGGCACAATCCAAATGACATTTTGAATCAATTTATCTACAGTCCAAAAAATCAATTTTCTGATGAAAAACGATGACCTGTGACCTGTCGAATTTTCTCCAGATGGTCTAAAAGGGTAACTTTTTAATATTTAATTTTTTGACTGTAAATGACTATTGCATGTGAATTATCACTTTTGGAACAAAAATAAGTGTGTTTAGAGTCATTTTAATGCCTGAAATTGGTCAAAATAAAAGCTTCTGAACAGGAGAAAAAGTCTGTAAAAATGATAATTTTGGTCACATTGAGGCTTTAAAAAGTGATTATTCAACATGAGGCACAATCCAAATGACATTTTGAATCAATTTTTCTACAGTCCAAAAAATCAATTTTCTGATGAAAAACGATGACCCGTGACCTGTCGAACTTACTCCATATGGTCAAAAATGGTAATTTTTTAATATTATTTTTTTTTTACTGTAAATGACTATTGCATGTGAATTATCACTTTTGGAACAAAAATATGTGTGTTTGAAGTCATTTCAATGCCTGAAATTGGTCAAAATAGAAGCTTCTGAGTAGGAGAAAAAGTCAGTAAAAATTGAAATTTTGGTCACATTGAGGCTTTAAAAAGTAGTTATTCAACATGAGGCACAATCCAAATGACATTTTGAATCAATTTTTCTACAGTCCAAAAAATCAATTTTCTGATGAAAAACGATGACCCGTGACCTGTCGAATTTTCACCAGATGGTCACAAATGGTGATTTTTTAATATTTAAGTTTTTTGACTGTAAATGACTATTGCATGTAAGTTATCACTTCTGGAACTAAAATAAGTGTGTTTAGAGTCATTTTACTGCCTGAAATTGGTCAAAAATAGAAGCTTCTGAGTAGGAGAAAAAGTCAGTAAAAATTGCAATTTTGGTCACATTGAGTCTTTAAAAAGTGATTATTCAAGATGAGGCACAATCCAAATGACATTTTGAATCAATTTTCTGATGAAAAACGATGACCCATGACCTGTTGAACTTTCTCCATCTGGTTAAAAATGGTAATTTTTTAATATTTAATTTTTTGACTGTAAATGACGATTGCATGTGAATTATCACTTTTGGAACACAAATAAGTGTGTTTAGAGTCAATTTAATGCCTGAAATTGGTCAAAATAAAAGCTTCTGAGTAGGAGAAAAAGTCTGTAAAAATGTCAATTTTGGTCACATTGAGGCTTTAAAAAGTGATTATTCAGCATGAGGCACAATCCAAATGACATTTTGAATCAATTTATCTACAGTCCAAAAAATCAATTTTCTGATGAAAAACGATGACCTGTGACCTGTCGAATTTTCTCCAGATGGTCTAAAAGGGTAACTTTTTAATATTTAATTTTTTGACTGTAAATGACTATTGCATGTGAATTATCACTTTTGGAACAAAAATAAGTGTGTTTAGAGTCATTTTAATGCCTGAAATTGGTCAAAATAAAAGCTTCTGAACAGGAGAAAAAGTCTGTAAAAATGATAATTTTGGTCACATTGAGGCTTTAAAAAGTGATTATTCAACATGAGGCACAATCCAAATGACATTTTGAATCAATTTTTCTACAGTCCAAAAAATCAATTTTCTGATGAAAAACGATGACCCGTGACCTGTCGAACTTACTCCATATGGTCAAAAATGGTAATTTTTTAATATTATTTTTTTTTTACTGTAAATGACTATTGCATGTGAATTATCACTTTTGGAACAAAAATATGTGTGTTTGAAGTCATTTCAATGCCTGAAATTGGTCAAAATAGAAGCTTCTGAGTAGGAGAAAAAGTCAGTAAAAATTGAAATTTTGGTCACATTGAGGCTTTAAAAAGTAGTTATTCAACATGAGGCACAATCCAAATGACATTTTGAATCAATTTTTCTACAGTCCAAAAAATCAATTTTCTGATGAAAAACGATGACCCGTGACCTGTCGAATTTTCACCAGATGGTCACAAATGGTGATTTTTTAATATTTAAGTTTTTTGACTGTAAATGACTATTGCATGTAAGTTATCACTTCTGGAACTAAAATAAGTGTGTTTAGAGTCATTTTACTGCCTGAAATTGGTCAAAAATAGAAGCTTCTGAGTAGGAGAAAAAGTCAGTAAAAATTGCAATTTTGGTCACATTGAGTCTTTAAAAAGTGATTATTCAAGATGAGGCACAATCCAAATGACATTTTGAATCAATTTTCTGATGAAAAACGATGACCCATGACCGGTTGAACTTTCTCCATATGGTTAAAAATGGTAATTTTTTAATATTTAATTTTTTGACTGTAAATGACGATTGCATGTGAATTATCACTTTTGGAACACAAATAAGTGTGTTTAGAGTCAATTTAATGCCTGAAATTTGTCAAAATAAAAGCTTCTGAGTAGGAGAAAAAGTCTGTAAAAATGTCAATTTTGGTCACATTGAGGCTTTAAAAAGTGATTATTCAGCATGAGGCACAATCCAAATGACATTTTGAATCAATTTTTCTACAGTCCAAAAAAATCAATTTTCTGATGAAAAACGATGACCTGTGACCTGTCGAATTTTCTCCAGATGGTCTAAAAGGGTAACTTTTTAATATTAAATTTTTTGACTGTAAATGACTATTGCATGTGAATTATCACTTTTGGAAGAAAAATAAGTGTGTTTAGAGTCATTTTAATGCCTGAAATTGGTCAAAATAAAAGCTTCTGAACAGGAGAAAAAGTCTTTAAAAATGATAATTTTGGTCACATTGAGGCTTTAAAAAGTGATTATTCAACATGAGGCACAATCCAAATGACATTTTGAATCAATTTTTCTACAGTCCAAAAAATCAATTTTCTGATGAAAAACGATGACCCGTGACCTGTCGAACTTACTCCATATGGTCAAAAATGGTAATTTTTTAATATTAATTTTTTTTTACTGTAAATGACTATTGCATGTGAATTATCACTTTTGGAACAAAAATATGTGTGTTTGAAGTAATTTCAATGCCTGAAATTTGTCAAAATAGAAGCTTCTGAGTAGGAGAAAAAGTCAGTAAAAATTGAAATTTTGGTCACATTGAGGCTTTAAAAAGTAGTTATTCAACATGAGGCACAATCCAAATGACATTTTGAATCAATTTTTCTACAGTCCAGAAAATCAATTTTCTGATAAAAAACGATGACCCGTGACCTGTCGAACTTACTCCATATGGTCAAAAATGGTAATTTTTTAATATTAATTTTTTTTTACTGTAAATGACTATTGCATGTGAATTATCACTTTTGGAACAAAAATATGTGTGTTTGAAGTCATTTCAATGCCTGAAATTGGTAAAAATAGAAGCTTCTGAGTAGGAGAAAAAGTCAGTAAAAATTGAAATTTTGGTCACATTGAGGCTTTAAAAAGTAGTTATTCAAAATGAGGCACAATCCAAATGACATTTTGAATCAATTTTTCTACAGTCCAAAAAATCAATTTTGTGATGAAAAACAATGACCCGCGACCTGTCGAACTTACTCCATATGGTCAAAAATGGTAATTTTTTAATATTAATTTTTTTTTACTGTAAATGACTATTGCATGTGAATTCTCACTTTTGGAACAAAAATAAGTGTGTTTAGAGTCATTTTAATGCCTGAAATTGGTCAAAATAAAAGCTTCTGAGTAGGAGAAAAAGTCTGTAAAAATGTAAATTTTGGTCACATTGAGGCTTTAAAAAGTGATTATTCAACATGAGGCACAATCCAAATGACATTATGAATCAATTTTCTGATGAAAAACGATGACCCGTGACCTGTTGAGCTTTCTCCATATGGTCAAAAATGGTAATTTTTTAATATTTAAGTTTTTTGACTGTAAATGACTATTGCATGTGAATTATCCCTTTTGGAACTAAAATTAGTGTGTTTAGAGTCATTTTAATGCCTGAAATTGGTCGATATAGAAGCTTCTGAGTAGGAGAAAATGTCTGTAAAAATTGCAATTTTGGTCACATTGAGGCTTTAAAAAGTGATTATTCAACATAAGGCACAATCCAAATGACATTTTGAATCAATTTTCTGATGAAAAACGATGACCCGTGTGACCTGTTGAACTTTCTCCATATGGTCAAAAATGGTAATTTTTTAATATTTAATTTTTTGACTGTAAATGACTATTGCATGTGATTTATCACTTTTGGAACTAAAATTAGTGTGTTTATAGTCATTTTAATGCCTGAAATTGGTCAAAATAGAAGCTTCTGAGTAGGAGAAAAAGTCAGTAAAAATTGCAATTTTGGTCACATTGAGGCTTTAAAAAGTAGTTATTCAACATGAGGCACAATCCAAATGACATTTTGAATCACTTTTTCTACAGTCCAAAAACTCAATTTTCTGATGAAAAACGATGACCCGTGATCTGTCGAACTTTCTCCAGATGGTCAAAAATGGTAATTTTTTAATATTTAATTTTTTGACTGTAAATGACTATTGCATGTGAATTATCAATTTTGGAACTAAAATAAGTGTGTTTAGAGTCATTTTAATCCTGAAATTGGTCCAAATAGAAGCTTCTGAGTAGGAGAAAAAGTCAGTAAAAATTGCAATTTTGGTCACATTGAGGCTTTAAAAAGTGATTATTCAACATGAGGCACAATCCAAATGACATTTTGAATCAATTTTTCTACAGTCCAAAAAATCGATTTTCTGATGAAAAACGATGACCCATGACCTGTCAAATTTTCACAAGATGGTCAAAAATGGTGAATTTTTTATATTTAATTTTTTGACTGTAAATGGCTATTGCATGTGAATTATCACTTTTGGAACTAAAATTAGTGTGTTTAGAGTCATTTTAATGCCTGAAATTGGTCAAAATAGAAGCTTCTGAGTAGGAGAAAAAGTCTGTAAAAATGTCAATTTTGGTCACATTGAGGCTTTAAAAAGTGATTATTCAACATGAGGCACAATCCAAATGACATTTTGAATCAATTTTTCTACCGTCCAAAAAATCAATTTTCTGATGAAAAACGATGACCCGTGACCTGTCGAATTTTCTCCAGATGGTCAAAAAGGGTAATTTTTTAATATTTAATTTTTTGACTGTAAATGACTATTGCATGTGAATTATCACTTCTGGAACTAAAATTAGTGTGTTTAGAGTCATTTTAATGCCTGAAATTGGTCAAAATAGAAGCTTCTGAGTAGGAGAAAAAGTCAGTAGAAATTGCAATTTTGGTCACATTGAGGCTTATAAAGTGATTATTCAACATGAGGCACAATCCAAATGACATTTTGAATCAATTTTCTGATGAAACACGATGACCCGTTACCTGTTGACCTTTCTCCATATGGTCAAAAATGGTAATTTTGTAATATTTAATTTTTTGACTGTAAATGACTATTGCATGTGAATTATCACTTTTGGAACTAAAATGAGTATGTTTAGAGTCATTTTAATGCCTGAAATTGGTTAAAATAGAAGCTTCTGAGCAGGAGAAAAAGTCAGTAAAAATTGCAATTTTGGTCACATTGAGGCTTTAAAAAGTGATTATTCAACATGAGGCACAATCCAAATGACATTTTGAATCAATTTTTCTACAGTCCCAAAAAATCGATTTTCTGATGAAAAACGATGACCCGTGACCTGTCGAACTTACTCCATATAGTCAAAAATGGTAATTTTTTAATATTTAATTTTTTGACTGTAAATGACTATTGCATGTGAATTATCACTTCTGGAACTAAAATAAGTGTGTTTAGAGTCATTTTAATGCCTGAAATTGGTCAAAAATAGAAGCTTCTAAGTAGGAGAAAAAGTCAGTAAAAATTGCAATTTTGGTCACATTAAGGCTTTAAAAAGTGATTATTCAAGATGAGGCACAATCCAAATGACATTTTGAATCAATTTTCTGATGAAAAACGATGACCCGTGACCTGTTGAACTTTCTCCATATGGTCAAAAATGGTAATTTTTTAATATTTAATTTTTTGACTGTAAATGACTATTGCATGTGAATTATCACTTTTGGAACTAAAATTAGTGTGTTTAGAGTCATTTTAATGCCTGAAATTGGTCAAAATAGAAGCTTCTGAGTAGGAGAAAAAGTCTGTAGAAATGTCAATTTTGGTCACATTGAGGCTTTAAAAAGTGATTATTCAACATGAGGCACAATCCAAATGACATTTTGAATCAATTTTTCTAACGTCCAAAAAATCAATTTTCTGATGAAAAACGATGAGCCGTGACCTGTCGAACTTACTCCATATGGTCAAAAATGGTAATTTTGTAATATTTAATTTTTTGACTGTAAATGACTATTGCATGTGAATTATCACTTCTGGAACTAAAATAAGTGTGTTTAGAGTCATTTTAATGCCTGAAATTGGTCAAAAATAGAAGCTTCTGAGTAGGAGAAAAAGTCAGTAAAAATTGCAATTTTGGTCACATTGAGGCTTTAAAAAGTGAATATTCAAGATGAGGCACAATCCAAATGACATTTTGAATCAATTTTCTGATGAAAAACGATGACCCGTGACCTGTTGAACTTTCTCCATATGGTCAAAAATGATAATTTTTTAATATTTAATTTTTTGACTGGAAATGACTATTGCATGTGAATTATCCCTTTTGGAACTAAAATTAGTGTGTTTAGAGTCATTTTAATGCCTGAAATTGGTCGATATAGAAACTTCTGAGTAGGAGAAAATATCTGTAAAAATTGCAATTTTGGTCACATTAAGGCTTTAAAAAGTGAATATTCAACATGAGGCACAATCCAAATGACATTTTGAATCAATTTTTCTACAGTCCAAAAAATCGATTTTCTGATGAAAAACGATGACCCGTGACCTGTCGAATTTTTACAAGATGGTCAAAAATGGTGAATTTTTAATATTTAATTTTTTGACTTTAAATGACTATTGCATGTGAATTATCACTTCTGGAACTAAAATAAGTGTGTTTAGAGTCATTTTAATGCCTGAAATTGGTCAAAATAGAAGCTTCTGAGTAGGAGAAAAAGTCTGTAAAAATGTCAATTTTGGTCACATTGAGGCTTTAAAAAGTGATTATTCAACATGAGGCACAATCCAAATGACATTTTGAATCAATTTTCTGATGAAAAACGATGACCCGTGACCTGTTGAACTTTCTCCATATGGTCAAAAATGGTAATTTTTTAATATTTAATTTTTTGACTGTAAATGACTATTGCATGTGATTTATCACTTTTGGAACTAAAATTAGTGTGTTTAGAGTCATTTTAATGCCTGAAATTGGTCAAAATAGAAGCTTCTGAGTAGGAGAAAAAGTCAGTAAAAATTGCAATTTTGGTCACATTGAGGCTTTAAAAAGTAGTTATTCAACATGAGGCACAATCCAAATGACATTTTGAATCACTTTTTCTACAGTCCAAAAAATCAATTTTCTGATGAAAAACGATGACCCGTGATCTGTCGAACTTTCTCCAGATGGTCAAAAATGGTAATTTTTTAATATTTAATTTTTTGACTGTAAATGACTATTGCATGTGAATTATCAATTTTGGAACTAAAATAAGTGTGTTTAGAGTCATTTTAATGCCTGAAATTGGTCAAAAATAGAAGCTTCTGAGTAGGAGAAAAAGTCAGTAAAAATTGCAATTTTGGTCACATTGAGGCTTTAAAAAGTAGTTATTCAACATGAGGCACAATCCAAATGACATTTTGAATCAATTTTTCTACAGTCCAAAAAATTAATTTTCTGAAGAAAAACGATAACCCGTGACCTGTCGAACTTTCTCCATATGGTCAAAAATGGTAATTTTTTAATATTTAATTTTTTGACTGTAAATGACTATTGCATGTGAATTATCACGTTTGGAACAAAAATAAGTGTGTTTAGAGTCATTTTAATGCCTGAAATTGGTCAAAATAGAAGCTTCTGAGTAGGAGAAAAAGTCTGTAAAAATGTCAATTTTGGTCACATTGAGGCTTTAAAAAGTGATTATTCAACATGAGGCACAATCCAAATGACATTTTGAATCAATTTTCTGATGAAAAACGATGACCCGTTACCTGTTGACCTTTCTCCATATGGTCAAAAATGGTAATTTTGTAATATTTAATTTTTTGACTGTAAATGACTATTGCATGTGAATTATCACTTTTGGAACTAAAATGAGTGTGTTTAGAGTCATTTTAATGCCTGAAATCGGTCAAAATAGAAGCTTCTGAGTAGGAGAAAAATTCAGTAAAAATTGCAATTTTGGTCACATTGAGGCTTTAAAAAGTAGTTATTCAACATGAGGCACAATCCAAATGACATTTTGAATCACTTTTTCTACAGTCCAAAAAATCAATTTTCTGATGAAAAACGATGACCCGTGATCTGTCGAACTTTCTCCAGATGGTCAAAAATAGTAATTTTTTAATATTTAATTTTTGGACTGTAAATGACTATTGCATGTGAATTATCAATTTTGGAACTAAAATAAGTGTGTTTAGAGTCAATTTAATGCCTGAAATTGGTCAAAAATAGAAGCTTCTGAGTAGGAGAAAAAGTCAGTAAAAATTGCAATTTTGGTCACATTGAGGCTTTAAAAAGTGATTATTCAACATGAGGCACAATCCAAATGAAATTTTGAATCAATTTTTCTACAGTCCAAAAAATCAATTTTCTGATGAAAAACGATGACCCGTGACCTGTCAAACTTTCTCCAGATGGTCAAAAATGGTAATTTTTTAATATTTAAGTTTTTTGACTGTAAATGGCTATTGCATGTGAATTATCAATTTTGCAACAAAAATAAGTGTGTTTAGAGTCATTTTAATGCCTGAAATTGGTCAAAATAGAAGCTTCTGAGTAGGAGAAAATGTCAGTAAAAACTTGCAATTTTGGTCACATTGAGGCTTTAAAAAGTAGTTATTCAACATGAGGCACAATCCAAATGATATTTTGAATCAATTTTTCTACAGTCCAAAAAATCAATTTTCTGATGAAAAACGATGACCCGTGACCTGTCGAACTTACTCCATATGGTCAAAAATGGTGATTTTTTTAGTATTTAATTTTTTGACTGTAAATGACTATTGCATGTCAATTATCACTTCTGGAATTGGTCAAAGTAGAAGCTTCTGAGTAGGAGAAAAAGTCTGTAAAAATGTCAATTTTGGTCACATTGAGGCTTTAAAAAGTGATTATTCAACATGAGGCACAATCCAAATGACATTTTGAATCAATTTTCTGATGAAAAACGCTGACCCGTGACCTGTTGAACTTTCTCCATATGGTCAAAAATGGTAATTTATTAATATTTAATTTTTTGACTGTAAATGACTATTGCATGTGAATTATCCCTTTTGGAACTAAAATTAGTGTGTTTAGAGTCATTTTAATGCCTGAAATTGGTCGATATAGAAGCTTCTGAGTAGGAGAAAATTTCTGTAAAAATTGCAATTTTGGTCACATTGAGGCTTTAAAAAGTGATTATTCAACATGCGGCACAATCCAAATGACATTTTGAATCAATTTTCTGATGAAAAACGATGACCCGTGTGACCTGTTGAACTTTCTCCATATGGTCAAAAATGGTAATTTTTTAATATTTAATTTTTTGACTGTAAATGACTATTGCATGTGAATTATCCCTTTTGGAACTAAAATTAGTGTGTTTAGAGTCATTTTAATGCCTGAAATTGGTCGATATAGAATCTTCTGAGTAGGAGAAAATGTCTGTAAAAATGATAATTTTGGTCACATTGAGGCTTCAAAAAGTGATTATCCATCATGAGGTACAATCCAAATGACATTTTGAATCAATTTTTCTACAGTCCAAAAAATCGATTTTCTGATGAAAAACGATGACCAGTGACCTGTCGAATTTTCTCCAGATGGTCTAAAAGGGTAACTTTTTAATATTTAATTTTTTGACTGTAAATGACTATTGCATGTGAATTATCACTTTTGTAACAAAAATAAGTGTGTTTAGAGTTATTTTAATGCCTGAAATTGGTCAAAATAAAAGCTTCTGAACAGGAGAAAAAGTCTGTAAAAATGATAATTTTGGTCACATTGAGGCTTTAAAAAGTGATTATTCAACATGAGGCACAATCCAAATGACATTTTGAATCAAGTTTTTCTACAGTCCAAAAAATCAATTTTCTGATGAAAAACGATGACTCGTGACCTGTCGAACTTACTCCATATGGTCAAAAATGGTAATTTTTTAATATTAATTTTTTTTTACTGTAAATGACTATTGCATGTGAATTATCACTTTTGGAACAAAAATATGTGTGTTTGAAGTCATTTCAATGCCTGAAATTGGTCAAAATAGAAGCTTCTGAGTAGGAGAAAAAGTCAGTAAAAATTGAAATTTTGGTCACATTGAGGCTTTAAAAAGTAGTTATTCAACATGAGGCACAATCCAAATGACATTTTGAATCAATTTTTCTACAGTCCAAAAAATCAATTTTCTGATGAAAAACGATGACCCGTGACCTGTCGAACTTACTCCATATGGTCAAAAATGGTAATTTTTTAATATTTAAGTTTTTTGACTGTAAATGACTATTGCATGTGAATTATCTCTTTTGGAACTAAAATTAGTGTGTTTAGAGTCATTTTAATGCCTGAAATTGGTCGATATAGAATCTTCTGAGTAGGAGAAAATGTCTGTAAAAATGATAATTTTGGTCACATTGAGGCTTCAAAAAGTGATTATTCAACATGAGGCACAATCCAAATGACATTTTGAATCAATTTTTCTACAGTCCAAAAAATCAATTTTCTGATGAAAAACGATGACCCGTGACCTGTCGAATTTTCACCAGATGGTCAAAAATGGTGATTTTTTAGTATTTAATTTTTTGACTGTAAATGACTATTGCATGTCAATTATCACTTCTGGAATTAAAATAAGTGTGTTTAGAGTCATTTTAATGACTGAAATTGGTCAAAATAGAAGCTTCTGAGTAGGAGAAAAAGTCTGTAAAAATGTCAATTTTGGTCACATTGAGGCTTTAAAAAGTGATTATTCAACATGAGGCACAATCCAAATGACATTTTGAATCAATTTTCTGATGAAAAACGATGACCCGTGACCTGTTGAACTTTCTCCATATGGTCAAAAATGGTAATTTTTTAATATTTAATTTTTTTGACTGTAAATGACTATTGCATGTGAATTATCCCTTTTGGAACTAAAATTAGTGTGTTTATAGTCATTTTAATGCCTGAAATTGGTCGATATAGAAGCTTCTGAGTAGGAGAAAATGTCTGTAAAAATTGCAATTTTGGTCACATTGAGGCTTTAAAAAGTGATTATTCAACATGCGGCACAATCCAAATGACATTTTGAATCAATTTTCTGATGAAAAACGATGACCCGTGTGACCTGTTGAACTTTCTCCATATGGTCAAAAATGGTAATTTTTTAATATTTAATTTTTTGACTGTAAATGACTATTGCATGTGAATTATCCCTTTTGTAACTAAAATTAGTGTGTTTAGAGTCATTTTAATGCCTGAAATTGGTCGATATAGAAGCTTCTGAGTAGGAGAAAATGTCTGTAAAAATGATAATTTTGGTCACATTGAGGCTTCAAAAAGTGATTATTCATCATGAGGCACAATCCAAATGACATTTTGAATCAATTTTTCTACAGTCCAAAAAATCGATTTTCTGATGAAAAACGATGACCTGTCGAATTTTTACCAGATGGTCAAAAATTGTGCTTTTTTAGTATTTAATTTTTTGACTGTAAATGACTATTGCATGTCAATTATCACTTCTGGAATTAATATAAGTGTGTTTAGAGTCATTTTAATGACTGAAATTGGTCAAAATAGAAGCTTCTGAGTAGGAGAAAAAGTCTGTAAAAATGTCAATTTTGGTCACATTGAGGCTTTAAAAAGTGATTATTCAACATGAGGCACAATCCAAATGACATTTTGAATCAATTTTCTGATGAAAAACGATGACCCGTGTGACCTGTTGAACTTTCTCCATATGGTCAAAAATGGTAATTTTTTAATATTTAATTTTTTGACTGTAAATGACTATTGCATGTGAATTATCCCTTTTGGAACTAAAATTAGTGTGTTTAGAGTCATTTTAATGCCTGAAATTGGTCGATATAGAATCTTCTGAGTAGGAGAAAATGTCTGTAAAAATTGCAATTTTGGTCACATTGAGGCTTTAAAAAGTGATTATTCAACATGCGGCACAATCCAAATGACATTTTGAATCAATTTTCTGATGAAAAACGATGACCCGTGTGACCTGTTGAACTTTCTCCATATGGTCAAAAATGGTAATTTTTTAATATTTAATTTTTTGACTGTAAATGACTATTGCATGTGAATTATCCCTTTTGGAACTAAAATTAGTGTGTTTAGAGTCATTTTAATGCCTGAAATTGGTCGATATAGAAGCTTCTGAGTAGGAGAAAATGTCTGTAAAAATGATAATTTTGGTCACATTGAGGCTTCAAAAAGTGATTATTCATCATGAGGCACAATCCAAATGACATTTTGAATCAATTTTTCTACAGTCCAAAAAATCGATTTTCTGATGAAAAACGATGACCTGTCGAATTTTCACCAGATGGTCAAAAATTGTGCTTTTTTAGTATTTAATTTTTTGACTGTAAATGACTATTGCATGTCAATTATCACTTCTGGAATTAATATAAGTGTGTTTAGAGTCATTTTAATGACTGAAATTGGTCAAAATAGAAGCTTCTGAGTAGGAGAAAAAGTCTGTAAAAATGTCAATTTTGGTCACATTGAGGCTTTAAAAAGTGATTATTCACCATGAGGCACAATCCAAATGACATTTTGAATCAATTTTCTGATGAAAAACGATGACCCGTGTGACCTGTTGAACTTTCTCCATATGGTCAAAAATGGTAATTTTTTAATATTTAATTTTTTGACTGTAAATGACTATTGCATGTGAATTATCCCTTTTGGAACTAAAATTAGTGTGTTTAGAGTCATTTTAATGCCTGAAATTGGTCGATATAGAATCTTCTGAGTAGGAGAAAATGTCTGTAAAAATTGCAATTTTGGTCACATTGAGGCTTTAAAAAGTGATTATTCAACATGAGGCACAATCCAAATGACATTTTGAATCAATTTTCCGATGAAAAACGATGACCCGTGTGACCTGTTGAACTTTCTCCATATGGTCAAAAATGGTAATTTTTTAATATTTAATTTTTTGACTGTAAATGACTATTGCATGTGAATTATCCCTTTTTGAACTAAAATTAGTGTGTTTAGAGTCATTTTAATGCCTGAAATTGGTCGATATAGAATCTTCTGAGTAGGAGAAAATGTCTGTAAAAATGATAATTTTGGTCACATTGAGGCTTCAAAAAGTGATTATTCATCATGAGGCACAATCCAAATGACATTTTGAATCAATTTTTCTACAGTCCAAAAAATCGATTTTCTGATGAAAAACGATGACCCGTGACCTGTCGAATTTTCACCAGATGGTCAAAAATGGTGATTTTTTAGTATTTAATTTTGTGACTGTAAATGACTATTGCATGTCAATTATCACTTCTGGAATTAAAATACGTGTGTTTAGAGTCATTTTAATGACTGAAATTGGTCAAAAATAGAAGCTTCTGAGTAGGACAAAAAGTCTGTAAAAATGATAATTTTGGTCGCATTGAGGCTTTAAAAAGTGATTATTCAACATGAGGCACAATCCAAATGAAATTTTGAATCAATTTTTCTACAGTCCAAAAAATCAATTTTCTGATGAAAAACGATGACCCGTGACCTGTCAAACTTTCTCCAGATGGTCAAAAATGGTAATTTTTTAATATTTAAGTTTTTTGACTGTAAATGGCTATTGCATGTGAATTATCAATTTTGCAACAAAAATAAGTGTGTTTAGAGTCATTTTAATGCCTGAAATTGGTCAAAATAGAAGCTTCTGAGTAGGAGAAAATGTCAGTAAAAACTTGCAATTTTGGTCACATTGAGGCTTTAAAAAGTAGTGTGTTTAGAGTCATTTTAATGACTGAAATTGGTCAAAATAGAAGCTTCTGAGTAGGAGAAAAAGTCTGTAAAAATGTCAATTTTGGTCACATTGAGGCTTTAAAAAGTGATTATTCACCATGAGGCACAATCCAAATGACATTTAAAATCAATTTTCTGATGAAAAACGATGACCCGTGTGACCTGTTGAACTTTCTCCATATGGTCAAAAATGGTAATTTTTTAATATTTAATTTTTTGACTGTAAATGACTATTGCATGTGAATTATCCCTTTTGGAACTAAAATTAGTGTGTTTAGAGTCATTTTAATGCCTGAAATTGGTCGATATAGAATCTTCTGAGTAGGAGAAAATGTCTGTAAAAATTGCAATTTTGGTCACATTGAGGCTTTAAAAAGTGATTATTCAACATGAGGCACAATCCAAATGACATTTTGAATCAATTTTCTGATGAAAAACGATGACCCGTGTGACCTGTTGAACTTTCTCCATATGGTCAAAAATGGTAATTTTTTAATATTTAATTTTTTGACTGTAAATGACTATTGCATGTGAATTATCCCTTTTGGAACTAAAATTAGTGTGTTTAGAGTCATTTTAATGCCTGAAATTGGTCGATATAGAATCTTCTGAGTAGGAGAAAATGTCTGTAAAAATGATAATTTTGGTCACAATCAGGCTTCAAAAAGTGATTATTCATCATGAGGCACAATCCAAATGACATTTTGAATCAATTTTTCTACAGTCCAAAAAAATCGATTTTCTGATGAAAAACGATGACCCGTGACCTGTCGAATTTTCACCAGATGGTCAAAAATGGTGATTTTTTAGTATTTAATTTTTAGACTGTAAATGACTATTGCATGTCAATTATCACTTCTGGAATTAAAATAATGTGTTTAGAGTCATTTTAATGACTGAAATTGGTCAAAAATAGAACCTTCTGAGTAGGAGAAAAAGTCAGTAAAAATTGCAATTTTGGTCACATTGAGGCTTTAAAAAGTGATTATTCAAGATGAGGCACAATCCAAATGACATTTTGAATCAATTTTCTGATGAAAAACGATGACCCATGACCTGTTGAACTTTCTCCATATGGTTAAAAATGGTAATTTTTTAATATTTAATTTTTTGACTGTAAATGACGATTGCATGTGAATTATCACTTTTGGAACACAAATAAGTGTGTTTAGAGTCAATTTAATGCCTGAAATTGGTCAAAATAAAAGCTTCTGAGTAGGAGAAAAAGTCTGTAAAAATGTCAATTTTGGTCACATTGAGGCTTTAAAAAGTGATTATTCAGCATGAGGCACAATCCAAATGACATTTTGAATCAATTTTTCTACAGTCCAAAAAATCAATTTTATGATGAAAAACGATGACCTGTGACCTGTCGAATTTTCTCCAGATGGTCTAAAAGGGTAACTTTTTAATATTTAATTTTTTGACTGTAAATGACTATTGCATGTGAATTATCACTTTTGGAACAAAAATAGGTGTGTTTAGAGTCATTTTAATGCCTGAAATTGGTCAAAATAAAAGCTTCTGAACAGGAGAAAAAGTCTGTAAAAATGATAATTTTGGTCACATTGAGGCTTTAAAAAGTGATTATTCAACATGAGGCACAATCCAAATGACATTTTGAATCAATTTTTCTACAGTCCAAAAAATCAATTTTCTGATGAAAAACCATGACCCGTGACCTGTCGAATTTTCACCAGATGGTCACAAATGGTGATTTTTTAATATTTAAGTTTTTTGACTGTAAATGACTGTTGCATGTAAGTTATCACTTCTGGAACTAAAATAAGTGTGTTTAGAGTCATTTTAATGCCTGAAATTGGTCAAAAATAGAAGCTTCTGAGTAGGAGAAAAAGTCAGTAAAAATTGCAATTTTGGTCACATTGAGGCTTTAAAAAGTGATTATTCAAGATGAGGCACAATCCAAATGACATTTTGAATCAATTTTCTGATGAAAAACGATGACCCATGACCGGTTGAACTTTCTCCATATGGTTAAAAATGGTAATTTTTTACTATTTAATTTTTTGACTGTAAATGACGATTGCATGTGAATTATCACTTTTGGAACACAAATAAGTGTGTTTAGAGTCAATTTAATGCCTGAAATTGGTCAAAATAAAAGCTTCTGAGTAGGAGAAAAAGTCTGTAAAAATGTCAATTTTGGTCACATTGAGGCTTTAAAAAGTGATTATTCAGCATGAGGCACAATCCAAATGACATTTTGAATCAATTTTTCTACAGTCCAAAAAATCAATTTTCTGATGAAAAACGATGACCTGTGACCTGTCGAATTTTCTCCAGATGGTCTAAAAGGGTAACTTTTTAATATTTAATTTTTTGACTGTAAATGACTATTGCATGTGAATTATCACTTTTGGAACAAAAATAAGTGTGTTTAGAGTCATTTGAATGCCTGAAATTGGTCAAAATAAAAGCTTCTGAACAGGAGAAAAAGTCTGTAAAAATTATAATTTTGGTCACATTGAGGCTTTAAAAAGTGATTATTCAACATGAGGCACAATCCAAATGACATTTTGAATCAATTTTCTGATGAAAAACGATGACCCGTGTGACCTGTTGAACTTTCTCCATATGGTCAAAAATGGTAATTTTTTAATATTTAATTTTTTGACTGTAAATGACTATTGCATGTGAATTATCACTTTTGGAACTAAAATTAGTGTGTTTAGAGTCATTTTAATGCCTGAAATTGGTCGATATAGAATCTTCTGAGTAGGAGAAAATGTCTGTAAAAATGATAATTTTGGTCACATTGAGGCTTCAAAAAGTGATTATTCATCATGAGGCACAATCCAAATGACATTTTGAATCAATTTTTCTACAGTCCAAAAAATCGATTTTCTGATGAAAAACGATGACCAGTGACCTGTCGATTTTTCTCCAGATGGTCTAAAAGGGTAACTTTTTAATTTTTAATTTTTTGACTGTAAATGACTATTGCATGTGAATTATCACTTTTGGAACAAAAATAAGTGTGTTTAGAGTTATTTTAATGCCTGAAATTGGTCAAAATAAAAGCTTCTGAACAGGAGAAAAAGTCTGTAAAAATGATAATTTTGGTCACATTGAGGCTTTAAAAAGTGATTATTCAACATGAGGCACAATCCAAATGACATTTTGAATCAAGTTTTTCTACAGTCCAAAAAATCAATTTTCTGATGAAAAACGATGACTCGTGACGTGTCGAACTTACTCCATATGGTCAAAAATGGTAATTTTTTAATATTAATTTTTTTTTACTGTAAATGACTATTGCATGTGAATTATCACTTTTGGAACAAAAATATGTGTGTTTGAAGTCATTTCAATGCCTGAAATTGGTCAAAATAGAAGCTTCTGAGTAGGAGAAAAAGTCAGTAAAAATTGAAATTTTGGTCACATTGAGGCTTTAAAAAGTAGTTATTCAACATGAGGCACAATCCAAATGACATTTTGAATCAATTTTTCTACAGTCCAAAAAATCAATTTTCTGATGAAAAACGATGACCCGTGACCTGTCGAACTTACTCCATATGGTCAAAAATGGTAATTTTTTAATATTTAATTTTTGGACTGTAAATGACTATTGCATGTGAATTATCTCTTTTGGAACTAAAATTTGTGTGTTTAGAGTCATTTTAATGCCTGAAATTGGTCAATATAGAATCTTCTGAGTAGGAGAAAATGTCTGTAAAAATGATAATTTTGGTCACATTGAGGCTTCAAAAAGTGATTATTCAACATGAGGCACAATCCAAATGACATTTTGAATCAATTTTTCTACAGTCCAAAAAATCGATTTTCTGATGAAAAACGATGACCCGTGACCTGTCGAATTTTCACCAGATGGTCAAAAATGGTGATTTTTTAGTATTTAATTTTTTGACTGTAAATGACTATTGCATGTCAATTATCACTTCTGGAATTAAAATAAGTGTGTTTAGAGTCATTTTAATGACTGAAATGGGTCAAAATAGAAGCTTCTGAGTAGGAGAAAAAGTCAGTAAAAATTGCAATTTTGGTCAAATTGAGGCTTTAAAAAGTGATTATTCAACATGAGGCACAATCCAAATGACATTTTGAATGAATTTTCTGATGAAAAACGATGTCCTGTGACCTGTTGAACTTTCTCAATATGGTCAAAAATGGTAATTTTTTAATATTTAATTTTTTGACTGTAAATGACTATTGCATGTGAATTATCTCTTTTGGAACTAAAATTAGTGTGTTAAGAGTCATTTTAATGCCTGAAATTGGTCAAAATAAAAGCTTCTGTGTAGGACAAAAAGTCTGTAAAAATGATAATTTTGGTCGCATTGAGGCTTTAAAAAGTGATTATTCAACATGAGGCACAATCCAAATGAAATTTTGAATCAATTTTTCAACAGTCCAAAAAATCAATTTTCTGATGAAAAACGATGACCCGTGACCTGTCAAACTTTCTCCAGATGGTCAAAAATGGTAATTTTTTAATATTTAAGTTTTTTTGACTGTAAATGGCTATTGCATGTGAATTATCAATTTTGCAACAAAAATAAGTGTGTTTAGAGTCATTTTAATGCCTGAAATTGGTCAAAATAGAAGCTTCTGAGTAGGAGAAAATGTCAGTAAAAACTTGCAATTTTGGTCACATTGAGGCTTTAAAAAGTAGTTATTCAACATGAGGCACAATCCAAATGATATTTTGAATCAATTTTTCTACAGTCCAAAAAATCAATTTTCTGATGAAAAACGATGACCCGTGACCTGTCGAATTTTCACCAGATGGTCAAAAATGGTGATTTTTTAGTATTTAATTTTTTGACTGTAAATGACTATTGCATGTCAATTATCACTTCTGGAATTAAAATAAGTGTGTTTAGAGTCATTTTAATGACTGAAATTGGTCAAAATAGAAGCTTCTGAGTAGGAGAAAAAGTCTGTAAAAATGTCAATTTTGGTCACATTGAGGCTTTAAAAAGTGATTATTCAACATGAGGCACAATCCAAATGACATTTTGAATCAATTTTCTGATGAAAAACGATGACCCGTGACCTGTTGAACTTTCTCCATATGGTCAAAAATGGTAATTTTTTAATATTTTATTTTTTGACTGTAAATGACTATTGCATGTGAATTATCCCTTTTGGAACTAAAATTAGTGTGTTTAGAGTCATTTTAATGCCTGAAATTGGTCGATTAGAAGCTTCTGAGTAGGAGAAAATGTCTGTAAAAATTGCAATTTTGGTCACATTGAGGCTTTAAAAAGTGATTATTCAACATGCGGCACAATCCAAATGACATTTTGAATCAATTTTCTGATGAAAAACGATGACCCGTGTGACCTGTTGAACTTTCTCCATATGGTCAAAAATGGTAATTTTTTAATATTTAATTTTTTGACTGTAAATGACTATTGCATGTGAATTATCCCTTTTGGAACTAAAATTAGTGTGTTTAGAGTCATTTTAATGCCTGAAATTGGTCGATATAGAAGCTTCTGAGTAGGAGAAAATGTCTGTAAAAATGATAATTTTGGTCACATTGAGGCTTCAAAAAGTGATTAATCAACATGAGGCACAATCCAAATGACATTTTAAATCAATTTTTCTACAGTCCAAAAAATCGATTTTCTGATGAAAAACGATGACCCGTGACCTGTCGAATTTTCACCAGATGGTCAAAAATTGTGCTTTTTTAGTATTTAATTTTTTGACTGTAAATGACTGTTGCATGTCAATTATCACATCTGGAATTAAAATAAGTGTGTTTAGAGTCATTTTAATGACTGAAATTGGTCAAAATAGAAGCTTCTGAGTAGGAGAAAAAGTCTGTAAAAATGTCAATTTTGGTCACATTGAGGCTTTAAAAAGTGATTATTCAACATGAGGCACAATCCAAATGACATTTTGAATCAATTTTCTGATGAAAAACGATGACCCGTGTGACCTGTTGAACTTTCTCCATATGGTCAAAAATGGTAATTTTTTAATATTTAATTGTTTGACTGTAAATGACTATTGCATGTGAATTATCCCTTTTGGAACTAAAATTAGTGTGTTTAGAGTCATTTTAATGCCTGAAATTGGTCGATATAGAATCTTCTGAGTAGGAGAAAATGTCTGTAAAAATTGCAATTTTGGTCACATTGAGGCTTTAAAAAGTGATTATTCAACATGAGGCACAATCCAAATGACATTTTGAATCAATTTTCTGATGAAAAACGATGACCCGTGTGACCTGTTGAACTTTCTCCATATGGTCAAAAATGGTAGTTTTTTAATATTTAATTTTTTGACTGTAAATGACTATTGCATGTGAATTATCCCTTTTGGAACTAAAATTAGTGTGTTTAGAGTCATTTTAATGCCTGAAATTGGTCGATATAGAATCTTCTGAGTAGGAGAAAATGTCTGTAAAAATGATAATTTTGGTCACATTGAGGCTTCAAAAAGTGAATATTCATCATGAGGCACAATCCAAATGACATTTTGAATCAATTTTTCTACAGTCCAAAAAATCGATTTTCTGATGAAAAACGATGACCCGTGACCTGTCGAATTTTCACCAGATGGTCAAAAATGGTGATTTTTTAGTATTTAATTTTTTGACTGTAAATGACTATTGCATGTCAATTATCACTTCTGGAATTAAAATAAGTGTGTTTAGAGTCATTTTAATGACTGAAATTGGTCAAAATAGAAGCTTCTGAGTAGGAGAAAAAGTCTGTAAAAATGTCAATTTTGGTCACATTGAGGCTTTAAAAAGTGATTATTCAACATGAGGCACAATCCAAATGACATTTTGAATCAATTTTCTGATGAAAAACGATGACCCGTGACCTGTTGAACCTTCTCCATATGGTCAAAAATGGTAATTTTTTAATATTTAATTTTTTGACTGTAAATGACTATTGCATGTGAATTATCCCTTTTGGAACTAAAATTAGTGTGTTTAGAGTCATTTTAATGCCTGAAATTGGTCGATATAGAAGCTTCTGAGTAGGAGAAAATGTCTATAAAAATTGCAATTTTGGTCACATTGAGGCTTTAAAAAGTGATTATTCAACATGCGGCACAATCCAAATGACATTTTGAATCAATTTTCTGATGAAAAACGATGACCCGTGTGACCTGTTGAACTTTCTCCATATGGTCAAAAATGGTAATTTTTTAATATTTAATTTTTTGACTGTAAATGACTATTGCATGTGAATTATCCCTTTTGGAACTAAAATGAGTGTGTTTAGAGTCATTTTAATGCCTGAAATTGGTCGATATAGAAGCTTCTGAGTAGGAGAAAATGTCTGTAAAAATGATAATTTTGGTCACATTGAGGCTTCAAAAAGTGATTATTCATCATGAGGCACAATCCAAATGACATTTTGAATCAATTTTTCTACAGTCCAAAAAATCGATTTTCTGATGAAAAACGATGACTCGTGACCTGTCGAATTTTCACCAGATGGTCAAAAATGGTGATTTTTTAGCATTTAATTTTTTTACTGTAAATGACTATTGCATGTCAATTATCACTTCTGGAATTAAAATAAGTGTGTTTAGAGTCATTTTAATGACTGAAATTGGTCAAAATAGAAGCTTCTGAGTAGGAGAAAAAGTCTTCAAAAATGTCAATTTTGGTCACATTGAGGCTTTAAAAAGTGATTATTCAACATGAGGCACAATCCAAATGACATTTTGAATCAATTTTCTGATGAAAAACGATGACCCGTGACCTGTTGAACTTTCTCCATATGGTCAAAAATGGTAATTTTTTAATATTTAATTTTTTGACTGTAAATGACTATTGCATGTGAATTATCCCTTTTGGAACTAAAATGAGTGTGTTTAGAGTCATTTTAATGCCTGAAATTGGTCGATATAGAAGCTTCTGAGTAGGAGAAAATGTCTGTAAAAATGATAATTTTGGTCACATTGAGGCTTCAAAAAGTGATTATTCATCATGAGGCACAATCCAAATGACATTTTGAATCAATTTTTCTACAGTCCAAAAAATCGATTTTCTGATGAAAAACGATGACCTGTCGAATTTTCACCAGATGGTCAAAAATTGTGCTTTTTTAGTATTTAATTTTTTGACTGTAAATGACTATTGCATGTCAATTATCACTTCTGGAATTAATATAAGTGTGTTTAGAGTCATTTTAATGACTGAAATTGGTCAAAATAGAAGCTTCTGAGTAGGAGAAAAAGTCTGTAAAAATGTCAATTTTGGTCACATTGAGGCTTTAAAAAGTGATTATTCAACATGAGGCACAATCCAAATGACATTTTGAATCAATTTTCTGATGAAAAACGATGACCCGTGTGACCTGTTGAACTTTCTCCATATGGTCAAAAATGGTAATTTTTTAATATTTAATTTTTTGACTGTAATTGACTATTGCATGTGAATTATCCCTTTTGGAACTAAAATTAGTGTGTTTAGAGTCATTTTAATGCCTGAAATTGGTCGATATAGAATCTTCTGAGTAGGAGAAAATGTCTGTAAAAATTGCAATTTTGGTCACATTGAGGCTTTAAAAAGTGATTATTCAACATGAGGCACAATCCAAATGACATTTTGAATCAATTTTCTGATGAAAAACGATGACCTGTGTGACCTGTTGAACTTTCTCCATATGGTCAAAAATGGTAATTTTTTAATATTTAATTTTTTGACTGTAAATGACTATTGCATGTGAATTATCCCTTTTGGAACTAAAATTAGTGTGTTTAGAGTCATTTTAATGCCTGAAATTGGTCGATATAGAATCTTCTGAGTAGGAGAAAATGTCTGTAAAAATGATAATTTTGGTCACATTGAGGCTTCAAAAAGTGATTATTCATCATGAGGCACAATCCAAATGACATTTTGAATCAATTTTTCTACAGTCCAAAAAATCGATTTTCTGATGAAAAACGATGACTCGTGACCTGTCGAATTTTCACCAGATGGTCAAAAATGGTGATTTTTTAGCATTTAATTTTTTGACTGTAAATGACTATTGCATGTCAATTATCACTTCTGGAATTACAATAAGTGTGTTTAGAGTCATTTTAATGACTGAAATTGGTCAAAAATAGAAGCTTCTGAGTAGGACAAAAAGTCTGTAAAAATGATAATTTTGGTCGCATTGAGGATTTAAAAAGTGATTATTCAACATGAGGCACAATCCAAATGAAATTTTGAATCAATTTTTCTACAGTCCAAAAAATCAATTTTCTGATGAAAAACGATGACCCGTGACCTGTCAAACTTTCTCCAGATGGTCAAAAATGGTAATTTTTTAATATTTAAGTTTTTTGACTGTAAATGGCTATTGCATGTGAATTATCAATTTTGGAACAAAAATAAGTGTGTTTAGAGTCATTTTAATGCCTGAAATTGGTCAAAATAGAAGCTTCTGAGTAGGAGAAAATGTCAGTAAAAACTTGCAATTTTGGTCACATTGAGGCTTTAAAAAGTAGTTATTCAACATGAGGCACAATCCAAATGATATTTTGAATCAATTTTTCTACAGTCCAAAAAATCGATTTTCTGATGAAAAACGATGACCCGTGACCTGTCGAATTTTCACCAGATGGTCAAAAATGGTAATTTTTTAATATTTAATTTTTTGACTGTAAATGACTATTGCATGTGAATTATCCCTTTTGGAACTAAAATTAGTGTGTTTAGAGTCATTTTAATGCCTGAAATTGGTCGATATAGAAGCTTCTGAGTAGGAGAAAATGTCTGTAAAAATGATAATTTTGGTCACATTGAGGCTTCAAAAAGTGATTATTCAACATGAGGCACAATCCAAATGACATTTTGAATCAATTTTTCTACAGTCCAAAAAATCGATTTTCTGATGAAAAACGATGACCCGTGACCTGTCGAATTTTCACCAGATGGTCAAAAATTGTGCTTTTTTAGTATTTAATTTTTTGACTGTAAATGACTATTGCATGTCAATTATCACTTCTGGAATTAATATAAGTGTGTTTAGAGTCATTTTAATGACTGAAATTGGTCAAAATAGAAGCTTCTGAGTAGGAGAAAAAGTCTGTAAAAATGTCAATTTTGGTCACATTGAGGCTTTAAAAAGTGATTATTCAACATGAGGCACAATCCAAATGACATTTTGAATCAATTTTCTGATGAAAAACAATGACCCGTGTGACCTGTTGAACTTTCTCCATATGGTCAAAAATGGTAATTTTTTAATATTTAATTTTTTGACTGTAAATGACTATTGCATGTGAATTATCCCTTTTGGAACTAAAATTAGTGTGTTTAGAGTCATTTTAATGCCTGAAATTGGTCGATATAGAATCTTCTGAGTAGGAGAAAATGTCTGTAAAAATTGCAATTTTGGTCACATTGAGGCTTTAAAAAGTGATTATTCAACATGAGGCACAATCCAAATGACATTTTGAATCAATTTTCTGATGAAAAACGATGACCCGTGTGACCTGTTGAACTTTCTCCGTATGGTCAAAAATGGTAATTTTTTAATATTTAATTTTTTGACTGTAAATGACTATTGCATGTGAATTATCCCTTTTGGAACTAAAATTAGTGTGTTTAGAGTCATTTTAATGCCTGAAATTGGTCGATATAGAATCTTCTGAGTAGGAGAAAATGTCTGTAAAAATGATAATTTTGGTCACATTGAGGCTTCAAAAAGTGATTATTCATCATGAGGCACAATCCAAATGACATTTTGAATCAATTTTTCTACAGTCCAAAAAATCGATTTTCTGATGAAAAACGATGACCTGTCGAATTTTCACCAGATGGTCAAAAATTGTGCTTTTTTAGTATTTAATTTTTTGACTGTAAATGACTATTGCATGTCAATTATCACTTCTGGAATTAATATAAGTGTGTTTAGAGTCATTTTAATGACTGAAATTGGTCAAAATAGAAGCTTCTGAGTAGGAGAAAAAGTCTGTAAAAATGTCAATTTTGGTCACATTGAGGCTTTAAAAAGTGATTATTCAACATGAGGCACAATCCAAATGACATTTTGAATCAATTTTCTGATGAAAAACGATGACCCGTGTGACCTGTTGAACTTTCTCCATATGTTCAAAAATGGTAATTTTTTAATATTTAATTTTTTGACTGTAAATGACTATTGCATGTGAATTATCCCTTATGGAACTAAAATTAGTGTGTTTAGAGTCATTTTAATGCCTGAAATTGGTCGATATAGAATCTTCTGAGTAGGAGAAAATGTCTGTAAAAATTGCAATTTTGGTCACATTGAGGCTTTAAAAAGTGATTATTCAACATGAGGCACAATCCAAATGACATTTTGAATCAATTTTCTGATGAAAAACGATGACCCGTGTGACCTGTTGAACTTTCTCCATATGGTCAAAAATGGTAATTTTTTAATATTTAATTTTTTGACTGTAAATGACTATTGCATGTGAATTATCCCTTTTGGAACTAAAATTAGTGTGTTTAGAGTCATTTTAATGCCTGAAATTGGTCGATATAGAATCTTCTGAGTAGGAGAAAATGTCTGTAAAAATGATAATTTTGGTCACATTGAGGCTTCAAAAAGTGATTATTCATCATGAGGCACAATCCAAATGACATTTTGAATCAATTTTTCTACAGTCCAAAAAATCGATTTTCTGATGAAAAACGATGACTCGTGACCTGTCGAATTTTCACCAGATGGTCAAAAATGGTGATTTTTTAGCATTTAATTTTTTGACTGTAAATGACTATTGCATATCAATTATCACTTCTGGAATTAAAATAAGTGTGTTTAGAGTCATTTTAATGACTGAAATTGGTCAAAAATAGAAGCTTCTGAGTAGGACAAAAAGTCTGTAAAAATGATAATTTTGGTCGCATTGAGGCTTTAAAAAGTGATTATTCAACATGAGGCACAATCCAAATGAAATTTTGAATCAATTTTTCTACAGTCCAAAAAATCAATTTTCTGATGAAAAACGATGACCCGTGACCTGTCAAACTTTCTCCAGATGGTCAAAAATGGTAATTTTTTAATATTTAAGTTTTTTGACTGTAAATGGCTATTGCATGTGAATTATCAATTTTGGAACAAAAATAAGTGTGTTTAGAGTCATTTTAATGCCTGAAATTGGTCAAAATAGAAGCTTCTGAGTAGGAGAAAATGTCAGTAAAAACTTGCAATTTTGGTCACATTGAGGCTTTAAAAAGTAGTTATTCAACATGAGGCACAATCCAAATGATATTTTGAATCAATTTTTCTACAGTCCAAAAAATCAATTTTCTGATGAAAAACGATGACCCGTGACCTGTCGAATTTTCACCAGATGGTCAAAAATGGTGATTTTTTAGTATTTAATTTTTTGACTGTAAATGACTATTGCATGTCAATTATCACTTCTGGAATTAAAATAAGTGTGTTTAGAGTCATTTTAATGACTGAAATTGGTCAAAATAGAAGCTTCTGAGTAGGAGAAAAAGTCTGTAAAAATGTCAATTTTGGTCACATTGAGGCTTTAAAAAGTGATTATTCAACATGAGGCACAATCCAAATGACATTTTGAATCAATTTTCTGATGAAAAACGATGACCCGTGACCTGTTGAACTTTCTCCATATGGTCAAAAATGGTAATTTTTTAATATTTAATTTTTTGACTGTAAATGACTATTGCATGTGAATTATCCCTTTTGGAACTAAAATTAGTGTGTTTAGAGTCATTTTAATTAGGGGTGGGCGGAATTTGCGGAATTAACCTTCGCAAATTATCGCGAGAATGTTTAAAATTATCGCAAACAAGCAGAAATATCGCGAAGATGCGGAAGTTTTTTTCCGGCATGTTCGCGAGATTTTCTGCATGGTTGCGGGTCGCCAACTTACCCATGTGGTTGCTTGCGGGCGCGGCCATCTTGTTTTGAGTTGTTCTCGCGGTGCATGATCGCGAGAAGAAAGACGTGATCGCGCGACGCATGACGTCACTGCGGGCGCGAACTGTCGCGAGACAGCGCAAATGGCTAAAAACAATACAACATCTCATGGAGAACGCGACCGGATCAAGAAAACTTGTCGGCGAACGCAGGGATTCAGGTAAGGCGATCGCGCGCGCGCGAGAATGTATCATTTTACAGCGCGAGCAAGAAACAAATTATCGCCAAGCTGCGGAAACCGGAATTTTTGACATTTTCGCGCTCTCCGCGGAACGCAAAAATGTCAAATTATCGCAATTTCCGCGAACGGAACGAAATTTTTGCCCAGGCCTAATTTTAATGCCTGAAATTGGTCGATATAGAAGCTTCTGAGTAGGAGAAAATGTCTGTAAAAATTGCAATTTTGGTCACATTGAGGCTTTAAAAAGTGATTATTCAACATGCGGCACATCCAAATGACATTTTGAATCAATTTTCTGATGAAAAACGATGACCCGTGTGACCTGTTGAACTTTCTCCATATGGTCAAAAATGGTAATTTTTTAATATTTAATTTTTTGACTGTAAATGACTATTGCATGTGAATTATCCCTTTTGGAACTAAAATTAGTGTGTTTAGAGTCATTTTAATGCCTGAAATTGGTCGATATAGAAGCTTCTGAGTAGGAGAAAATGTCTGTAAAAATGATAATTTTGGTCACATTGAGGCTTCAAAAAGTGATTATTCAACATGAGGCACAATCCAAATGACATTTTGAATCAATTTTTCTACAGTCCAAAAAATCGATTTTCTGATGAAAAACGATGACCCGTGACCTGTCGAATTTTCACCAGATGGTCAAAAATTGTGCTTTTTTAGTATTTAATTTTTTGACTGTAAATGACTGTTGCATGTCAATTATCACATCTGGAATTAAAATAAGTGTGTTTAGAGTCATTTTAATGACTGAAATTGGTCAAAATAGAAGCTTCTGAGTAGGAGAAAAAGTCTGTAAAAATGTCAATTTTGGTCACATTGAGGCTTTAAAAAGTGATTATTCAACATGAGGCACAATCCAAATGACATTTTGAATCAATTTTCTGATGAAAAACGATGACCCGTGTGACCTGTTGAACTTTCTCCATATGGTCAAAAATGGTAATTTTTTAATATTTAATTTTTTGACTGTAAATGACTATTGCATGTGAATTATCCCTTTTGGAACTAAAATTAGTGTGTTTAGAGTCATTTTAATGCCTGAAATTGGTCGATATAGAAGCTTCTGAGTAGGAGAAAATGTCTGTAAAAATGATAATTTTGGTCACATTGAGGCTTCAAAAAGTGATTAATCAACATGAGGCACAATCCAAATGACATTTTAAATCAATTTTTCTACAGTCCAAAAAATCGATTTTCTGATGAAAAACGATGACCCGTGACCTGTCGAATTTTCACCAGATGGTCAAAAATTGTGCTTTTTTAGTATTTAATTTTTTGACTGTAAATGACTGTTGCATGTCAATTATCACATCTGGAATTAAAATAAGTGTGTTTAGAGTCATTTTAATGACTGAAATTGGTCAAAATAGAAGCTTCTGAGTAGGAGAAAAAGTCTGTAAAAATGTCAATTTTGGTCACATTGAGGCTTTAAAAAGTGATTATTCAACATGAGGCACAATCCAAATGACATTTTGAATCAATTTTCTGATGAAAAACGATGACCCGTGTGACCTGTTGAACTTTCTCCATATGGTCAAAAATGGTAATTTTTTAATATTTAATTGTTTGACTGTAAATGACTATTGCATGTGAATTATCCCTTTTGGAACTAAAATTAGTGTGTTTAGAGTCATTTTAATGCCTGAAATTGGTCGATATAGAATCTTCTGAGTAGGAGAAAATGTCTGTAAAAATTGCAATTTTGGTCACATTGAGGCTTTAAAAAGTGATTATTCAACATGAGGCACAATCCAAATGACATTTTGAATCAATTTTCTGATGAAAAACGATGACCCGTGTGACCTGTTGAACTTTCTCCATATGGTCAAAAATGGTAGTTTTTTAATATTTAATTTTTTGACTGTAAATGACTATTGCATGTGAATTATCCCTTTTGGAACTAAAATTAGTGTGTTTAGAGTCATTTTAATGCCTGAAATTGGTCGATATAGAATCTTCTGAGTAGGAGAAAATGTCTGTAAAAATGATAATTTTGGTCACATTGAGGCTTCAAAAAGTGAATATTCATCATGAGGCACAATCCAAATGACATTTTGAATCAATTTTTCTACAGTCCAAAAAATCGATTTTCTGATGAAAAACGATGACCCGTGACCTGTCGAATTTTCACCAGATGGTCAAAAATGGTGATTTTTTAGTATTTAATTTTTTGACTGTAAATGACTATTGCATGTCAATTATCACTTCTGGAATTAAAATAAGTGTGTTTAGAGTCATTTTAATGACTGAAATTGGTCAAAATAGAAGCTTCTGAGTAGGAGAAAAAGTCTGTAAAAATGTCAATTTTGGTCACATTGAGGCTTTAAAAAGTGATTATTCAACATGAGGCACAATCCAAATGACATTTTGAATCAATTTTCTGATGAAAAACGATGACCCGTGACCTGTTGAACCTTCTCCATATGGTCAAAAATGGTAATTTTTTAATATTTAATTTTTTGACTGTAAATGACTATTGCATGTGAATTATCCCTTTTGGAACTAAAATTAGTGTGTTTAGAGTCATTTTAATGCCTGAAATTGGTCGATATAGAAGCTTCTGAGTAGGAGAAAATGTCTATAAAAATTGCAATTTTGGTCACATTGAGGCTTTAAAAAGTGATTATTCAACATGCGGCACAATCCAAATGACATTTTGAATCAATTTTCTGATGAAAAACGATGACCCGTGTGACCTGTTGAACTTTCTCCATATGGTCAAAAATGGTAATTTTTTAATATTTAATTTTTTGACTGTAAATGACTATTGCATGTGAATTATCCCTTTTGGAACTAAAATGAGTGTGTTTAGAGTCATTTTAATGCCTGAAATTGGTCGATATAGAAGCTTCTGAGTAGGAGAAAATGTCTGTAAAAATGATAATTTTGGTCACATTGAGGCTTCAAAAAGTGATTATTCATCATGAGGCACAATCCAAATGACATTTTGAATCAATTTTTCTACAGTCCAAAAAATCGATTTTCTGATGAAAAACGATGACTCGTGACCTGTCGAATTTTCACCAGATGGTCAAAAATGGTGATTTTTTAGCATTTAATTTTTTTACTGTAAATGACTATTGCATGTCAATTATCACTTCTGGAATTAAAATAAGTGTGTTTAGAGTCATTTTAATGACTGAAATTGGTCAAAATAGAAGCTTCTGAGTAGGAGAAAAAGTCTTCAAAAATGTCAATTTTGGTCACATTGAGGCTTTAAAAAGTGATTATTCAACATGAGGCACAATCCAAATGACATTTTGAATCAATTTTCTGATGAAAAACGATGACCCGTGACCTGTTGAACTTTCTCCATATGGTCAAAAATGGTAATTTTTTAATATTTAATTTTTTGACTGTAAATGACTATTGCATGTGAATTATCCCTTTTGGAACTAAAATGAGTGTGTTTAGAGTCATTTTAATGCCTGAAATTGGTCGATATAGAAGCTTCTGAGTAGGAGAAAATGTCTGTAAAAATGATAATTTTGGTCACATTGAGGCTTCAAAAAGTGATTATTCATCATGAGGCACAATCCAAATGACATTTTGAATCAATTTTTCTACAGTCCAAAAAATCGATTTTCTGATGAAAAACGATGACCTGTCGAATTTTCACCAGATGGTCAAAAATTGTGCTTTTTTAGTATTTAATTTTTTGACTGTAAATGACTATTGCATGTCAATTATCACTTCTGGAATTAATATAAGTGTGTTTAGAGTCATTTTAATGACTGAAATTGGTCAAAATAGAAGCTTCTGAGTAGGAGAAAAAGTCTGTAAAAATGTCAATTTTGGTCACATTGAGGCTTTAAAAAGTGATTATTCAACATGAGGCACAATCCAAATGACATTTTGAATCAATTTTCTGATGAAAAACGATGACCCGTGTGACCTGTTGAACTTTCTCCATATGGTCAAAAATGGTAATTTTTTAATATTTAATTTTTTGACTGTAATTGACTATTGCATGTGAATTATCCCTTTTGGAACTAAAATTAGTGTGTTTAGAGTCATTTTAATGCCTGAAATTGGTCGATATAGAATCTTCTGAGTAGGAGAAAATGTCTGTAAAAATTGCAATTTTGGTCACATTGAGGCTTTAAAAAGTGATTATTCAACATGAGGCACAATCCAAATGACATTTTGAATCAATTTTCTGATGAAAAACGATGACCTGTGTGACCTGTTGAACTTTCTCCATATGGTCAAAAATGGTAATTTTTTAATATTTAATTTTTTGACTGTAAATGACTATTGCATGTGAATTATCCCTTTTGGAACTAAAATTAGTGTGTTTAGAGTCATTTTAATGCCTGAAATTGGTCGATATAGAATCTTCTGAGTAGGAGAAAATGTCTGTAAAAATGATAATTTTGGTCACATTGAGGCTTCAAAAAGTGATTATTCATCATGAGGCACAATCCAAATGACATTTTGAATCAATTTTTCTACAGTCCAAAAAATCGATTTTCTGATGAAAAACGATGACTCGTGACCTGTCGAATTTTCACCAGATGGTCAAAAATGGTGATTTTTTAGCATTTAATTTTTTGACTGTAAATGACTATTGCATGTCAATTATCACTTCTGGAATTACAATAAGTGTGTTTAGAGTCATTTTAATGACTGAAATTGGTCAAAAATAGAAGCTTCTGAGTAGGACAAAAAGTCTGTAAAAATGATAATTTTGGTCGCATTGAGGATTTAAAAAGTGATTATTCAACATGAGGCACAATCCAAATGAAATTTTGAATCAATTTTTCTACAGTCCAAAAAATCAATTTTCTGATGAAAAACGATGACCCGTGACCTGTCAAACTTTCTCCAGATGGTCAAAAATGGTAATTTTTTAATATTTAAGTTTTTTGACTGTAAATGGCTATTGCATGTGAATTATCAATTTTGGAACAAAAATAAGTGTGTTTAGAGTCATTTTAATGCCTGAAATTGGTCAAAATAGAAGCTTCTGAGTAGGAGAAAATGTCAGTAAAAACTTGCAATTTTGGTCACATTGAGGCTTTAAAAAGTAGTTATTCAACATGAGGCACAATCCAAATGATATTTTGAATCAATTTTTCTACAGTCCAAAAAATCGATTTTCTGATGAAAAACGATGACCCGTGACCTGTCGAATTTTCACCAGATGGTCAAAAATGGTAATTTTTTAATATTTAATTTTTTGACTGTAAATGACTATTGCATGTGAATTATCCCTTTTGGAACTAAAATTAGTGTGTTTAGAGTCATTTTAATGCCTGAAATTGGTCGATATAGAAGCTTCTGAGTAGGAGAAAATGTCTGTAAAAATGATAATTTTGGTCACATTGAGGCTTCAAAAAGTGATTATTCAACATGAGGCACAATCCAAATGACATTTTGAATCAATTTTTCTACAGTCCAAAAAATCGATTTTCTGATGAAAAACGATGACCCGTGACCTGTCGAATTTTCACCAGATGGTCAAAAATTGTGCTTTTTTAGTATTTAATTTTTTGACTGTAAATGACTATTGCATGTCAATTATCACTTCTGGAATTAATATAAGTGTGTTTAGAGTCATTTTAATGACTGAAATTGGTCAAAATAGAAGCTTCTGAGTAGGAGAAAAAGTCTGTAAAAATGTCAATTTTGGTCACATTGAGGCTTTAAAAAGTGATTATTCAACATGAGGCACAATCCAAATGACATTTTGAATCAATTTTCTGATGAAAAACAATGACCCGTGTGACCTGTTGAACTTTCTCCATATGGTCAAAAATGGTAATTTTTTAATATTTAATTTTTTGACTGTAAATGACTATTGCATGTGAATTATCCCTTTTGGAACTAAAATTAGTGTGTTTAGAGTCATTTTAATGCCTGAAATTGGTCGATATAGAATCTTCTGAGTAGGAGAAAATGTCTGTAAAAATTGCAATTTTGGTCACATTGAGGCTTTAAAAAGTGATTATTCAACATGAGGCACAATCCAAATGACATTTTGAATCAATTTTCTGATGAAAAACGATGACCCGTGTGACCTGTTGAACTTTCTCCGTATGGTCAAAAATGGTAATTTTTTAATATTTAATTTTTTGACTGTAAATGACTATTGCATGTGAATTATCCCTTTTGGAACTAAAATTAGTGTGTTTAGAGTCATTTTAATGCCTGAAATTGGTCGATATAGAATCTTCTGAGTAGGAGAAAATGTCTGTAAAAATGATAATTTTGGTCACATTGAGGCTTCAAAAAGTGATTATTCATCATGAGGCACAATCCAAATGACATTTTGAATCAATTTTTCTACAGTCCAAAAAATCGATTTTCTGATGAAAAACGATGACCTGTCGAATTTTCACCAGATGGTCAAAAATTGTGCTTTTTTAGTATTTAATTTTTTGACTGTAAATGACTATTGCATGTCAATTATCACTTCTGGAATTAATATAAGTGTGTTTAGAGTCATTTTAATGACTGAAATTGGTCAAAATAGAAGCTTCTGAGTAGGAGAAAAAGTCTGTAAAAATGTCAATTTTGGTCACATTGAGGCTTTAAAAAGTGATTATTCAACATGAGGCACAATCCAAATGACATTTTGAATCAATTTTCTGATGAAAAACGATGACCCGTGTGACCTGTTGAACTTTCTCCATATGTTCAAAAATGGTAATTTTTTAATATTTAATTTTTTGACTGTAAATGACTATTGCATGTGAATTATCCCTTATGGAACTAAAATTAGTGTGTTTAGAGTCATTTTAATGCCTGAAATTGGTCGATATAGAATCTTCTGAGTAGGAGAAAATGTCTGTAAAAATTGCAATTTTGGTCACATTGAGGCTTTAAAAAGTGATTATTCAACATGAGGCACAATCCAAATGACATTTTGAATCAATTTTCTGATGAAAAACGATGACCCGTGTGACCTGTTGAACTTTCTCCATATGGTCAAAAATGGTAATTTTTTAATATTTAATTTTTTGACTGTAAATGACTATTGCATGTGAATTATCCCTTTTGGAACTAAAATTAGTGTGTTTAGAGTCATTTTAATGCCTGAAATTGGTCGATATAGAATCTTCTGAGTAGGAGAAAATGTCTGTAAAAATGATAATTTTGGTCACATTGAGGCTTCAAAAAGTGATTATTCATCATGAGGCACAATCCAAATGACATTTTGAATCAATTTTTCTACAGTCCAAAAAATCGATTTTCTGATGAAAAACGATGACTCGTGACCTGTCGAATTTTCACCAGATGGTCAAAAATGGTGATTTTTTAGCATTTAATTTTTTGACTGTAAATGACTATTGCATATCAATTATCACTTCTGGAATTAAAATAAGTGTGTTTAGAGTCATTTTAATGACTGAAATTGGTCAAAAATAGAAGCTTCTGAGTAGGACAAAAAGTCTGTAAAAATGATAATTTTGGTCGCATTGAGGCTTTAAAAAGTGATTATTCAACATGAGGCACAATCCAAATGAAATTTTGAATCAATTTTTCTACAGTCCAAAAAATCAATTTTCTGATGAAAAACGATGACCCGTGACCTGTCAAACTTTCTCCAGATGGTCAAAAATGGTAATTTTTTAATATTTAAGTTTTTTGACTGTAAATGGCTATTGCATGTGAATTATCAATTTTGGAACAAAAATAAGTGTGTTTAGAGTCATTTTAATGCCTGAAATTGGTCAAAATAGAAGCTTCTGAGTAGGAGAAAATGTCAGTAAAAACTTGCAATTTTGGTCACATTGAGGCTTTAAAAAGTAGTTATTCAACATGAGGCACAATCCAAATGATATTTTGAATCAATTTTTCTACAGTCCAAAAAATCAATTTTCTGATGAAAAACGATGACCCGTGACCTGTCGAATTTTCACCAGATGGTCAAAAATGGTGATTTTTTAGTATTTAATTTTTTGACTGTAAATGACTATTGCATGTCAATTATCACTTCTGGAATTAAAATAAGTGTGTTTAGAGTCATTTTAATGACTGAAATTGGTCAAAATAGAAGCTTCTGAGTAGGAGAAAAAGTCTGTAAAAATGTCAATTTTGGTCACATTGAGGCTTTAAAAAGTGATTATTCAACATGAGGCACAATCCAAATGACATTTTGAATCAATTTTCTGATGAAAAACGATGACCCGTGACCTGTTGAACTTTCTCCATATGGTCAAAAATGGTAATTTTTTAATATTTAATTTTTTGACTGTAAATGACTATTGCATGTGAATTATCCCTTTTGGAACTAAAATTAGTGTGTTTAGAGTCATTTTAATTAGGGGTGGGCGGAATTTGCGGAATTAACCTTCGCAAATTATCGCGAGAATGTTTAAAATTATCGCAAACAAGCAGAAATATCGCGAAGATGCGGAAGTTTTTTTCCGGCATGTTCGCGAGATTTTCTGCATGGTTGCGGGTCGCCAACTTACCCATGTGGTTGCTTGCGGGCGCGGCCATCTTGTTTTGAGTTGTTCTCGCGGTGCATGATCGCGAGAAGAAAGACGTGATCGCGCGACGCATGACGTCACTGCGGGCGCGAACTGTCGCGAGACAGCGCAAATGGCTAAAAACAATACAACATCTCATGGAGAACGCGACCGGATCAAGAAAACTTGTCGGCGAACGCAGGGATTCAGGTAAGGCGATCGCGCGCGCGCGAGAATGTATCATTTTACAGCGCGAGCAAGAAACAAATTATCGCCAAGCTGCGGAAACCGGAATTTTTGACATTTTCGCGCTCTCCGCGGAACGCAAAAATGTCAAATTATCGCAATTTCCGCGAACGGAACGAAATTTTTGCCCAGGCCTAATTTTAATGCCTGAAATTGGTCGATATAGAAGCTTCTGAGTAGGAGAAAATGTCTGTAAAAATTGCAATTTTGGTCACATTGAGGCTTTAAAAAGTGATTATTCAACATGCGGCACATCCAAATGACATTTTGAATCAATTTTCTGATGAAAAACGATGACCCGTGTGACCTGTTGAACTTTCTCCATATGGTCAAAAATGGTAATTTTTTAATATTTAATTTTTTGACTGTAAATGACTATTGCATGTGAATTATCCCTTTTGGAACTAAAATTAGTGTGTTTAGAGTCATTTTAATGCCTGAAATTGGTCGATATAGAAGCTTCTGAGTAGGAGAAAATGTCTGTAAAAATGATAATTTTGGTCACATTGAGGCTTCAAAAAGTGATTATTCAACATGAGGCACAATCCAAATGACATTTTGAATCAATTTTTCTACAGTCCAAAAAATCGATTTTCTGATGAAAAACGATGACCCGTGACCTGTCGAATTTTCACCAGATGGTCAAAAATTGTGCTTTTTTAGTATTAATTTTTTGACTGTAAATGACTATTGCATGTCAATTATCACTTCTGGAATTAATATAAGTGTGTTTAGAGTCATTTTAATGACTGAAATTGGTCAAAATAGAAGCTTCTGAGTAGGAGAAAAAGTCTGTAAAAATGTCAATTTTGGTCACATTGAGGCTTCAAAAAGTGATTATTCATCATGAGGCACAATCCAAATGACATTTTGAATCAATTTTCTGATGAAAAACGATGACCCGTGTGACCTGTTGAACTTTCTCCATATGGTCAAAAATGGTAATTTTTTAATATTTAATTTTTTGACTGTAAATGACTATTGCATGTGAATTATCCCTTTTGGAACTAAAATTAGTGTGTTTAGAGTCATTTTAATGCCTGAAATTGGTCGATATAGAATCTTCTGAGTAGGAGAAAATGTCTGTAAAAATTGCAATTTTGGTCACATTGAGGCTTTAAAAAGTGATTATTCAACATGAGGCACAATCCAAATGACATTTTGAATCAATTTTCTGATGAAAAACGATGACCCGTGTGACCTGTTGAACTTTCTCCATATGGTCAAAAATGGTAATTTTTTAATATTTAATTTTTTGACTGTAAATGACTATTGCATGTGAATTATCCCTTTTGGAACTAAAATTAGTGTGTTTAGAGTCATTTTAATGCCTGAAATTGGTCGATATAGAATCTTCTGAGTAGGAGAAAATGTCTGTAAAAATGATAATTTTGGTCACATTGAGGCTTCAAAAAGTGATTATTCATCATGAGGCACAATCCAAATGACATTTTGAATCAATTTTTCTACAGTCCAAAAAATCGATTTTCTGATGAAAAACGATGACCCGTGACCTGTCGAATTTTCACCAGATGGTCAAAAATGGTGATTTTTTAGCATTTAATTTTTTGACTGTAAATGACTATTGCATGTCAATTATCACTTCTGGAATTAAAATAAGTGTGTTTAGAGTCATTTTAATGACTGAAATTGGTCAAAAATAGAAGCTTCTGAGTAGGACAAAAAGTCTGTAAAAATGATAATTTTGGTCGCATTGAGGCTTTAAAAAGTGATTATTCAACATGAGGCACAATCCAAATGAAATTTTGAATCAATTTTTCAACAGTCCAAAAAATCAATTTTTTGATGAAAAACGATGACCCGTGACCTGTCAAACTTTCTCCAGATGGTCAAAAATGGTAATTTTTTAATATTTAAGTTTTTTGACTGTAAATGGCTATTGCATGTGAATTATCAATTTTGGAACAAAAATAAGTGTGTTTAGAGTCATTTTAATGCCTGAAATTGGTCAAAATAGAAGCTTCTGAGTAGGAGAAAATGTCAGTAAAAACTTGCAATTTTGGTCACATTGAGGCTTTAAAAAGTAGTTATTCAACATGAGGCACAATCCAAATGATATTTTGAATCAATTTTTCTACAGTCCAAAAAATCAATTTTCTGATGAAAAACGATGACCCGTGACCTGTCGAACTTACTCCATATGGTCAAAAATGGTAATTTTTTAATATTTAATTTTTTGACTGTAAATGACTATTGCATGTGAATTATCACTTGTGGAACAAAAATAAGTGTGTTTAGAGTCATTTTAATGACTGAAATTGGTCAAAATAGAAGCTTCTGAGTAGGAGAAAAAGTCTGTAAAAATGTCAATTTTGGTCACATTGAGGCTTTAAAAAGTGATTATTCAACATGAGGCACAATCCAAATGACATTTTGAATCAATTTTCTGATGAAAAACGATGACCCGTGACCTGTTGAACTTTCTCCATATGGTCAAAAATGGTAATTTTTTAATATTTAATTTTTTGACTGTAAATGACTATTGCATGTGAATTATCCCTTTTGGAACTAAAATTAGTGTGTTTAGAGTCATTTTAATGCCTGAAATTGGTCGATATAGAATCTTCTGAGTAGGAGAAAATGTCTGTAAAAATGATAATTTTGGTCACATTGAGGCTTCAAAAAGTGATTATTCAACATGAGGCACAATCCAAATGACATTTTGAATCAATTTTTCTACAGTCCAAAAAATCGATTTTCTGATGAAAAACGATGACCCGTGACCTGTCGAATTTTCACCAGATGGTCAAAAATTGTGCTTTTTTAGTATTTAATTTTTTGACTGTAAATGACTATTGCATGTCAATTATCACTTCTGGAATTAAAATAAGTGTGTTTAGAGTCATTTTAATGACTGAAATTGGTCAAAATAGAAGCTTCTGAGTAGGAGAAAAAGTCTGTAAAAATGTCAATTTTGGTCACATTGAGGCTTTAAAAAGTGATTATTCAACATGAGGCACAATCCAAATGACATTTTGAATCAATTTTCTGATGAAAAACGATGACCCGTGTGACCTGTTGAACTTTCTCCATATGGTCAAAAATGGTAATTTTTTAATATTTATTTTTTGACTGTAAATGACTATTGCATGTGAATTATCCCTTTTGGAACTAAAATTAGTGTGTTTAGAGTCATTTTAATGCCTGAAATTGGTCGATATAGAATCTTCTGAGTAGGAGAAAATGTCTGTAAAAATGATAATTTTGGTCACATTGAGGCTTCAAAAAGTGATTATTCATCATGAGGCACAATCCAAATGACATTTTGAATCAATTTTTCTACAGTCCAAAAAATCGATTTTCTGATGAAAAACGATGACCCGTGACCTGTCGAATTTTCACCACATGGTCAAAAATGGTGATTTTTTAGTATTTAATTTTTTGACTTTAAATGACTATTGCATGTCAATTATCACTTCTGGAATTAAAATAAGTGTGTTTAGAGTCATTTTATTGACTGAAATTGGTCAAAATAGAAGCTTCTGAGTAGGAGAAAAAGTCTGTAAAAATGTCAATTTTGGTCACATTGAGGCTTTAAAAAGTGATTATTCAACATGAGGCACAATCCAAATGACATTTTGAATCAATTTTCTGATGAAAAACGATGACCCGTGACCTGTTGAACTTTTTCCATATGGTCAAAAATGGTAATTTTTTAATATTTAATTTTTTGACTGTAAATGACTATTGCATGTGAATTATCCCTTTTGGAACTAAAATTAGTGTGTTTAGAGTCATTTTAATGCCTGAAATTGGTCGATATAGAAGCTTCTGAGTAGGAGAAAATGTCTGTAAAAATTGCAATTTTGGTCACATTGAGGCTTTAAAAAGTGATTATTCAACATGCGGCACAATCCAAATGACATTTTGAATCAATTTTCTGATGAAAAACGATGACCCGTGTGACCTGTTGAACTTTCTCCATATGGTCAAAAATGGTAATTTCTTAATATTTAATTTTTTGACTGTAAATGACTATTGCATGTGAATTATCCCTTTTGGAACTAAAATTAGTGTGTTTAGAGTCATTTTAATGCCTGAAATTGGTCGATATAGAAGCTTCTGAGTAGGAGAAAATGTCTGTAAAAATGATAATTTTGGTCACATTGAGGCTTCAAAAAGTGATTATTCATCATGAGGCACAATCCAAATGACATTTTGAATCCATTTTTCTACAGTCCAAAAAATCGATTTTCTGATGAAAAACGATGACCTGTCGAATTTTCACCAGATGGTCAAAAATTGTGCTTTTTTAGTATTTAATTTTTTGACTGTAAATGACTATTGCATGTCAATTATCACTTCTGGAATTAATATAAGTGTGTTTAGAGTCATTTTAATGACTGAAATTGGTCAAAATAGAAGCTTCTGAGTAGGAGAAAAAGTCTGTAAAAATGTCAATTTTGGTCACATTGAGGCTTTAAAAAGTGATTATTCAACATGAGGCACAATCCAAATGACATTTTGAATCAATTTTCTGATGAAAAACGATGACCCGTGTGACCTGTTGAACTTTCTCCATATGGTCAAAAATGGTAATTTTTTAATATTTAATTTTTTGACTGTAAATGACTATTGCATGTGAATTATCCCTTTTGGAACTAAAATTAGTGTGTTTAGAGTCATTTTAATGCCTGAAATTGGTCGATATAGAATCTTCTGAGTAGGAGAAAATGTCTGTAAAAATTGCAATTTTGGTCACATTGAGGCTTTAAAAAGTGATTATTCAACATGAGGCACAATCCAAATGACATTTTGAATCAATTTTCTGATGAAAAACGATGACCCGTGTGACCTGTTGAACTTTCTCCATATGGTCAAAAATGGTAATTTTTTAATATTTAAATTTTTGACTGTAAATGACTATTGCATGTGAATTATCCCTTTTGGAACTAAAATTAGTGTGTTTAGAGTCATTTTAATGCCTGAAATTGGTCGGTATAGAATCTTCTGAGTAGGAGAAAATGTCTGTAAAAATGATAATTTTGGTCACATTGAGGCTTCAAAAAGTGATTATTCATCATGAGGCACAATCCAAATGACATTTTGAATCAATTTTTCTACAGTCCAAAAAATCGATTTTCTGATGAAAAACGATGACCCGTGACCTGTCGAATTTTCACCAGATGGTCAAAAATTGTGCTTTTTTAGTATTAATTTTTTGACTGTAAATGACTATTGCATGTCAATTATCACTTCTGGAATTAATATAAGTGTGTTTAGAGTCATTTTAATGACTGAAATTGGTCAAAATAGAAGCTTCTGAGTAGGAGAAAAAGTCTGTAAAAATGTCAATTTTGGTCACATTGAGGCTTCAAAAAGTGATTATTCATCATGAGGCACAATCCAAATGACATTTTGAATCAATTTTCTGATGAAAAACGATGACCCGTGTGACCTGTTGAACTTTCTCCATATGGTCAAAAATGGTAATTTTTTAATATTTAATTTTTTGACTGTAAATGACTATTGCATGTGAATTATCCCTTTTGGAACTAAAATTAGTGTGTTTAGAGTCATTTTAATGCCTGAAATTGGTCGATATAGAATCTTCTGAGTAGGAGAAAATGTCTGTAAAAATTGCAATTTTGGTCACATTGAGGCTTTAAAAAGTGATTATTCAACATGAGGCACAATCCAAATGACATTTTGAATCAATTTTCTGATGAAAAACGATGACCCGTGTGACCTGTTGAACTTTCTCCGTATGGTCAAAAATGGTAATTTTTTAATATTTAATTTTTTGACTGTAAATGACTATTGCATGTGAATTATCCCTTTTGGAACTAAAATTAGTGTGTTTAGAGTCATTTTAATGCCTGAAATTGGTCGATATAGAATCTTCTGAGTAGGAGAAAATGTCTGTAAAAATGATAATTTTGGTCACATTGAGGCTTCAAAAAGTGATTATTCATCATGAGGCACAATCCAAATGACATTTTGAATCAATTTTTCTACAGTCCAAAAAATCGATTTTCTGATGAAAAACGATGACCTGTCGAATTTTCACCAGATGGTCAAAAATTGTGCTTTTTTAGTATTTAATTTTTTGACTGTAAATGACTATTGCATGTCAATTATCACTTCTGGAATTAATATAAGTGTGTTTAGAGTCATTTTAATGACTGAAATTGGTCAAAATAGAAGCTTCTGAGTAGGAGAAAAAGTCTGTAAAAATGTCAATTTTGGTCACATTGAGGCTTTAAAAAGTGATTATTCAACATGAGGCACAATCCAAATGACATTTTGAATCAATTTTCTGATGAAAAACGATGACCCGTGTGACCTGTTGAACTTTCTCCATATGTTCAAAAATGGTAATTTTTTAATATTTAATTTTTTGACTGTAAATGACTATTGCATGTGAATTATCCCTTATGGAACTAAAATTAGTGTGTTTAGAGTCATTTTAATGCCTGAAATTGGTCGATATAGAATCTTCTGAGTAGGAGAAAATGTCTGTAAAAATTGCAATTTTGGTCACATTGAGGCTTTAAAAAGTGATTATTCAACATGAGGCACAATCCAAATGACATTTTGAATCAATTTTCTGATGAAAAACGATGACCCGTGTGACCTGTTGAACTTTCTCCATATGGTCAAAAATGGTAATTTTTTAATATTTAATTTTTTGACTGTAAATGACTATTGCATGTGAATTATCCCTTTTGGAACTAAAATTAGTGTGTTTAGAGTCATTTTAATGCCTGAAATTGGTCGATATAGAATCTTCTGAGTAGGAGAAAATGTCTGTAAAAATGATAATTTTGGTCACATTGAGGCTTCAAAAAGTGATTATTCATCATGAGGCACAATCCAAATGACATTTTGAATCAATTTTTCTACAGTCCAAAAAATCGATTTTCTGATGAAAAACGATGACTCGTGACCTGTCGAATTTTCACCAGATGGTCAAAAATGGTGATTTTTTAGCATTTAATTTTTTGACTGTAAATGACTATTGCATATCAATTATCACTTCTGGAATTAAAATAAGTGTGTTTAGAGTCATTTTAATGACTGAAATTGGTCAAAAATAGAAGCTTCTGAGTAGGACAAAAAGTCTGTAAAAATGATAATTTTGGTCGCATTGAGGCTTTAAAAAGTGATTATTCAACATGAGGCACAATCCAAATGAAATTTTGAATCAATTTTTCTACAGTCCAAAAAATCAATTTTCTGATGAAAAACGATGACCCGTGACCTGTCAAACTTTCTCCAGATGGTCAAAAATGGTAATTTTTTAATATTTAAGTTTTTTGACTGTAAATGGCTATTGCATGTGAATTATCAATTTTGGAACAAAAATAAGTGTGTTTAGAGTCATTTTAATGCCTGAAATTGGTCAAAATAGAAGCTTCTGAGTAGGAGAAAATGTCAGTAAAAACTTGCAATTTTGGTCACATTGAGGCTTTAAAAAGTAGTTATTCAACATGAGGCACAATCCAAATGATATTTTGAATCAATTTTTCTACAGTCCAAAAAATCAATTTTCTGATGAAAAACGATGACCCGTGACCTGTCGAATTTTCACCAGATGGTCAAAAATGGTGATTTTTTAGTATTTAATTTTTTGACTGTAAATGACTATTGCATGTCAATTATCACTTCTGGAATTAAAATAAGTGTGTTTAGAGTCATTTTAATGACTGAAATTGGTCAAAATAGAAGCTTCTGAGTAGGAGAAAAAGTCTGTAAAAATGTCAATTTTGGTCACATTGAGGCTTTAAAAAGTGATTATTCAACATGAGGCACAATCCAAATGACATTTTGAATCAATTTTCTGATGAAAAACGATGACCCGTGACCTGTTGAACTTTCTCCATATGGTCAAAAATGGTAATTTTTTAATATTTAATTTTTTGACTGTAAATGACTATTGCATGTGAATTATCCCTTTTGGAACTAAAATTAGTGTGTTTAGAGTCATTTTAATTAGGGGTGGGCGGAATTTGCGGAATTAACCTTCGCAAATTATCGCGAGAATGTTTAAAATTATCGCAAACAAGCAGAAATATCGCGAAGATGCGGAAGTTTTTTTCCGGCATGTTCGCGAGATTTTCTGCATGGTTGCGGGTCGCCAACTTACCCATGTGGTTGCTTGCGGGCGCGGCCATCTTGTTTTGAGTTGTTCTCGCGGTGCATGATCGCGAGAAGAAAGACGTGATCGCGCGACGCATGACGTCACTGCGGGCGCGAACTGTCGCGAGACAGCGCAAATGGCTAAAAACAATACAACATCTCATGGAGAACGCGACCGGATCAAGAAAACTTGTCGGCGAACGCAGGGATTCAGGTAAGGCGATCGCGCGCGCGCGAGAATGTATCATTTTACAGCGCGAGCAAGAAACAAATTATCGCCAAGCTGCGGAAACCGGAATTTTTGACATTTTCGCGCTCTCCGCGGAACGCAAAAATGTCAAATTATCGCAATTTCCGCGAACGGAACGAAATTTTTGCCCAGGCCTAATTTTAATGCCTGAAATTGGTCGATATAGAAGCTTCTGAGTAGGAGAAAATGTCTGTAAAAATTGCAATTTTGGTCACATTGAGGCTTTAAAAAGTGATTATTCAACATGCGGCACATCCAAATGACATTTTGAATCAATTTTCTGATGAAAAACGATGACCCGTGTGACCTGTTGAACTTTCTCCATATGGTCAAAAATGGTAATTTTTTAATATTTAATTTTTTGACTGTAAATGACTATTGCATGTGAATTATCCCTTTTGGAACTAAAATTAGTGTGTTTAGAGTCATTTTAATGCCTGAAATTGGTCGATATAGAAGCTTCTGAGTAGGAGAAAATGTCTGTAAAAATGATAATTTTGGTCACATTGAGGCTTCAAAAAGTGATTATTCAACATGAGGCACAATCCAAATGACATTTTGAATCAATTTTTCTACAGTCCAAAAAATCGATTTTCTGATGAAAAACGATGACCCGTGACCTGTCGAATTTTCACCAGATGGTCAAAAATTGTGCTTTTTTAGTATTAATTTTTTGACTGTAAATGACTATTGCATGTCAATTATCACTTCTGGAATTAATATAAGTGTGTTTAGAGTCATTTTAATGACTGAAATTGGTCAAAATAGAAGCTTCTGAGTAGGAGAAAAAGTCTGTAAAAATGTCAATTTTGGTCACATTGAGGCTTCAAAAAGTGATTATTCATCATGAGGCACAATCCAAATGACATTTTGAATCAATTTTCTGATGAAAAACGATGACCCGTGTGACCTGTTGAACTTTCTCCATATGGTCAAAAATGGTAATTTTTTAATATTTAATTTTTTGACTGTAAATGACTATTGCATGTGAATTATCCCTTTTGGAACTAAAATTAGTGTGTTTAGAGTCATTTTAATGCCTGAAATTGGTCGATATAGAATCTTCTGAGTAGGAGAAAATGTCTGTAAAAATTGCAATTTTGGTCACATTGAGGCTTTAAAAAGTGATTATTCAACATGAGGCACAATCCAAATGACATTTTGAATCAATTTTCTGATGAAAAACGATGACCCGTGTGACCTGTTGAACTTTCTCCATATGGTCAAAAATGGTAATTTTTTAATATTTAATTTTTTGACTGTAAATGACTATTGCATGTGAATTATCCCTTTTGGAACTAAAATTAGTGTGTTTAGAGTCATTTTAATGCCTGAAATTGGTCGATATAGAATCTTCTGAGTAGGAGAAAATGTCTGTAAAAATGATAATTTTGGTCACATTGAGGCTTCAAAAAGTGATTATTCATCATGAGGCACAATCCAAATGACATTTTGAATCAATTTTTCTACAGTCCAAAAAATCGATTTTCTGATGAAAAACGATGACCCGTGACCTGTCGAATTTTCACCAGATGGTCAAAAATGGTGATTTTTTAGCATTTAATTTTTTGACTGTAAATGACTATTGCATGTCAATTATCACTTCTGGAATTAAAATAAGTGTGTTTAGAGTCATTTTAATGACTGAAATTGGTCAAAAATAGAAGCTTCTGAGTAGGACAAAAAGTCTGTAAAAATGATAATTTTGGTCGCATTGAGGCTTTAAAAAGTGATTATTCAACATGAGGCACAATCCAAATGAAATTTTGAATCAATTTTTCAACAGTCCAAAAAATCAATTTTTTGATGAAAAACGATGACCCGTGACCTGTCAAACTTTCTCCAGATGGTCAAAAATGGTAATTTTTTAATATTTAAGTTTTTTGACTGTAAATGGCTATTGCATGTGAATTATCAATTTTGGAACAAAAATAAGTGTGTTTAGAGTCATTTTAATGCCTGAAATTGGTCAAAATAGAAGCTTCTGAGTAGGAGAAAATGTCAGTAAAAACTTGCAATTTTGGTCACATTGAGGCTTTAAAAAGTAGTTATTCAACATGAGGCACAATCCAAATGATATTTTGAATCAATTTTTCTACAGTCCAAAAAATCAATTTTCTGATGAAAAACGATGACCCGTGACCTGTCGAACTTACTCCATATGGTCAAAAATGGTAATTTTTTAATATTTAATTTTTTGACTGTAAATGACTATTGCATGTGAATTATCACTTGTGGAACAAAAATAAGTGTGTTTAGAGTCATTTTAATGACTGAAATTGGTCAAAATAGAAGCTTCTGAGTAGGAGAAAAAGTCTGTAAAAATGTCAATTTTGGTCACATTGAGGCTTTAAAAAGTGATTATTCAACATGAGGCACAATCCAAATGACATTTTGAATCAATTTTCTGATGAAAAACGATGACCCGTGACCTGTTGAACTTTCTCCATATGGTCAAAAATGGTAATTTTTTAATATTTAATTTTTTGACTGTAAATGACTATTGCATGTGAATTATCCCTTTTGGAACTAAAATTAGTGTGTTTAGAGTCATTTTAATGCCTGAAATTGGTCGATATAGAATCTTCTGAGTAGGAGAAAATGTCTGTAAAAATGATAATTTTGGTCACATTGAGGCTTCAAAAAGTGATTATTCAACATGAGGCACAATCCAAATGACATTTTGAATCAATTTTTCTACAGTCCAAAAAATCGATTTTCTGATGAAAAACGATGACCCGTGACCTGTCGAATTTTCACCAGATGGTCAAAAATTGTGCTTTTTTAGTATTTAATTTTTTGACTGTAAATGACTATTGCATGTCAATTATCACTTCTGGAATTAAAATAAGTGTGTTTAGAGTCATTTTAATGACTGAAATTGGTCAAAATAGAAGCTTCTGAGTAGGAGAAAAAGTCTGTAAAAATGTCAATTTTGGTCACATTGAGGCTTTAAAAAGTGATTATTCAACATGAGGCACAATCCAAATGACATTTTGAATCAATTTTCTGATGAAAAACGATGACCCGTGTGACCTGTTGAACTTTCTCCATATGGTCAAAAATGGTAATTTTTTAATATTTATTTTTTGACTGTAAATGACTATTGCATGTGAATTATCCCTTTTGGAACTAAAATTAGTGTGTTTAGAGTCATTTTAATGCCTGAAATTGGTCGATATAGAATCTTCTGAGTAGGAGAAAATGTCTGTAAAAATGATAATTTTGGTCACATTGAGGCTTCAAAAAGTGATTATTCATCATGAGGCACAATCCAAATGACATTTTGAATCAATTTTTCTACAGTCCAAAAAATCGATTTTCTGATGAAAAACGATGACCCGTGACCTGTCGAATTTTCACCACATGGTCAAAAATGGTGATTTTTTAGTATTTAATTTTTTGACTTTAAATGACTATTGCATGTCAATTATCACTTCTGGAATTAAAATAAGTGTGTTTAGAGTCATTTTATTGACTGAAATTGGTCAAAATAGAAGCTTCTGAGTAGGAGAAAAAGTCTGTAAAAATGTCAATTTTGGTCACATTGAGGCTTTAAAAAGTGATTATTCAACATGAGGCACAATCCAAATGACATTTTGAATCAATTTTCTGATGAAAAACGATGACCCGTGACCTGTTGAACTTTTTCCATATGGTCAAAAATGGTAATTTTTTAATATTTAATTTTTTGACTGTAAATGACTATTGCATGTGAATTATCCCTTTTGGAACTAAAATTAGTGTGTTTAGAGTCATTTTAATGCCTGAAATTGGTCGATATAGAAGCTTCTGAGTAGGAGAAAATGTCTGTAAAAATTGCAATTTTGGTCACATTGAGGCTTTAAAAAGTGATTATTCAACATGCGGCACAATCCAAATGACATTTTGAATCAATTTTCTGATGAAAAACGATGACCCGTGTGACCTGTTGAACTTTCTCCATATGGTCAAAAATGGTAATTTCTTAATATTTAATTTTTTGACTGTAAATGACTATTGCATGTGAATTATCCCTTTTGGAACTAAAATTAGTGTGTTTAGAGTCATTTTAATGCCTGAAATTGGTCGATATAGAAGCTTCTGAGTAGGAGAAAATGTCTGTAAAAATGATAATTTTGGTCACATTGAGGCTTCAAAAAGTGATTATTCATCATGAGGCACAATCCAAATGACATTTTGAATCCATTTTTCTACAGTCCAAAAAATCGATTTTCTGATGAAAAACGATGACCTGTCGAATTTTCACCAGATGGTCAAAAATTGTGCTTTTTTAGTATTTAATTTTTTGACTGTAAATGACTATTGCATGTCAATTATCACTTCTGGAATTAATATAAGTGTGTTTAGAGTCATTTTAATGACTGAAATTGGTCAAAATAGAAGCTTCTGAGTAGGAGAAAAAGTCTGTAAAAATGTCAATTTTGGTCACATTGAGGCTTTAAAAAGTGATTATTCAACATGAGGCACAATCCAAATGACATTTTGAATCAATTTTCTGATGAAAAACGATGACCCGTGTGACCTGTTGAACTTTCTCCATATGGTCAAAAATGGTAATTTTTTAATATTTAATTTTTTGACTGTAAATGACTATTGCATGTGAATTATCCCTTTTGGAACTAAAATTAGTGTGTTTAGAGTCATTTTAATGCCTGAAATTGGTCGATATAGAATCTTCTGAGTAGGAGAAAATGTCTGTAAAAATTGCAATTTTGGTCACATTGAGGCTTTAAAAAGTGATTATTCAACATGAGGCACAATCCAAATGACATTTTGAATCAATTTTCTGATGAAAAACGATGACCCGTGTGACCTGTTGAACTTTCTCCATATGGTCAAAAATGGTAATTTTTTAATATTTAAATTTTTGACTGTAAATGACTATTGCATGTGAATTATCCCTTTTGGAACTAAAATTAGTGTGTTTAGAGTCATTTTAATGCCTGAAATTGGTCGGTATAGAATCTTCTGAGTAGGAGAAAATGTCTGTAAAAATGATAATTTTGGTCACATTGAGGCTTCAAAAAGTGATTATTCATCATGAGGCACAATCCAAATGACATTTTGAATCAATTTTTCTACAGTCCAAAAAATCGATTTTCTGATGAAAAACGATGACCCGTGACCTGTCGAATTTTCACCAGATGGTCAAAAATGGTGATTTTTTAGCATTTAATTTTTTGACTGTAAATGACTATTGCATGTCAATTATCACTTCTGGAATTAAAATAAGTGTGTTTAGAGTCATTTTAATGACTGAAATTGGTCAAAAATAGAAGCTTCTGAGTAGGACAAAAAGTCTGTAAAAATGATAATTTTGGTCGCATTGAGGCTTTAAAAAGTGATTATTCAACATGAGGCACAATCCAAATGAAATTTTGAATCAATTTTTCTACAGTCCAAAAAATCAATTTTCTGATGAAAAACGATGACCCGTGACCTGTCAAACTTTCTCCAGATGGTCAAAAATGGTAATTTTTTAATATTTAAGTTTTTTGACTGTAAATGGCTATTGCATGTGAATTATCAATTTTGGAACAAAAATAAGTGTGTTTAGAGTCATTTTAATGCCTGAAATTGGTCAAAATAGAAGCTTCTGAGTAGGAGAAAATGTCAGTAAAAACTTGCAATTTTGGTCACATTGAGGCTTTAAAAAGTAGTTATTCAACATGAGGCACAATCCAAATGATATTTTGAATCAATTTTTCTACAGTCCAAAAAATCAATTTTCTGATAAAAAACGATGACCCGTGACCTGTCGAACTTACTCCGTATGGACAAAAATGGTATTTTTTTAATATTCATTTTTTTTTTACTGTAAATGACTATTGCATGTGAATTATCACTTTTGGAATTAAAATAAGTGTGTTTAGAGTCATTTTAATGACTGAAATTGGTCAAAATAGAAGCTTCTGAGTAGGAGAAAAAGTCTGTAAAAATGTCAATTTTGGTCACATTGAGGCTTTAAAAAGTGATTATTCAACATGAGGCACAATCCAAATGACATTTTGAATCAATTTTCTGATGAAAAACGATGACCCGTGACCTGTTGAACTTTTTCCATATGGTCAAAAATGGTAATTTTTTAATATTTAATTTTTTGACTGTAAATGACTATTGCATGTGAATTATCCCTTTTGGAACTAAAATTAGTGTGTTTAGAGTCATTTTAATGCCTGAAATTGGTCGATATAGAAGCTTCTGAGTAGGAGAAAATGTCTGTAAAAATTGCAATTTTGGTCACATTGAGGCTTTAAAAAGTGATTATTCAACATGCGGCACAATCCAAATGACATTTTGAATCAATTTTCTGATGAAAAACGATGACCCGTGTGACCTGTTGAACTTTCTCCATATGGTCAAAAATGGTAATTTCTTAATATTTAATTTTTTGACTGTAAATGACTATTGCATGTGAATTATCCCTTTTGGAACTAAAATTAGTGTGTTTAGAGTCATTTTAATGCCTGAAATTGGTCGATATAGAAGCTTCTGAGTAGGAGAAAATGTCTGTAAAAATGATAATTTTGGTCACATTGAGGCTTCAAAAAGTGATTATTCATCATGAGGCACAATCCAAATGACATTTTGAATCAATTTTTCTACAGTCCAAAAAATCGATTTTCTGATGAAAAACGATGACCTGTCGAATTTTCACCAGATGGTCAAAAATTGTGCTTTTTTAGTATTTAATTTTTTGACTGTAAATGACTATTGCATGTCAATTATCACTTCTGGAATTAATATAAGTGTGTTTAGAGTCATTTTAATGACTGAAATTGGTCAAAATAGAAGCTTCTGAGTAGGAGAAAAAGTCTGTAAAAATGTCAATTTTGGTCACATTGAGGCTTTAAAAAGTGATTATTCAACATGAGGCACAATCCAAATGACATTTTGAATCAATTTTCTGATGAAAAACGATGACCCGTGTGACCTGTTGAACTTTCTCCATATGGTCAAAAATGGTAATTTTTTAATATTTAATTTTTTGACTGTAAATGACTATTGCATGTGAATTATCCCTTTTGGAACTAAAATTAGTGTGTTTAGAGTCATTTTAATGCCTGAAATTGGTCGATATAGAATCTTCTGAGTAGGAGAAAATGTCTGTAAAAATTGCAATTTTGGTCACATTGAGGCTTTAAAAAGTGATTATTCAACATGAGGCACAATCCAAATGACATTTTGAATCAATTTTCTGATGAAAAACGATGACCCGTGTGACCTGTTGAACTTTCTCCATATGGTCAAAAATGGTAATTTTTTAATATTTAAATTTTTGACTGTAAATGACTATTGCATGTGAATTATCCCTTTTGGAACTAAAATTAGTGTGTTTAGAGTCATTTTAATGCCTGAAATTGGTCGGTATAGAATCTTCTGAGTAGGAGAAAATGTCTGTAAAAATGATAATTTTGGTCACATTGAGGCTTCAAAAAGTGATTATTCATCATGAGGCACAATCCAAATGACATTTTGAATCAATTTTTCTACAGTCCAAAAAATCGATTTTCTGATGAAAAACGATGACCCGTGACCTGTCGAATTTTCACCAGATGGTCAAAAATGGTGATTTTTTAGCATTTAATTTTTTGACTGTAAATGACTATTGCATGTCAATTATCACTTCTGGAATTAAAATAAGTGTGTTTAGAGTCATTTTAATGACTGAAATTGGTCAAAAATAGAAGCTTCTGAGTAGGACAAAAAGTCTGTAAAAATGATAATTTTGGTCGCATTGAGGCTTTAAAAAGTGATTATTCAACATGAGGCACAATCCAAATGAAATTTTGAATCAATTTTTCTACAGTCCAAAAAATCAATTTTCTGATGAAAAACGATGACCCGTGACCTGTCAAACTTTCTCCAGATGGTCAAAAATGGTAATTTTTTAATATTTAAGTTTTTTGACTGTAAATGGCTATTGCATGTGAATTATCAATTTTGGAACAAAAATAAGTGTGTTTAGAGTCATTTTAATGCCTGAAATTGGTCAAAATAGAAGCTTCTGAGTAGGAGAAAATGTCAGTAAAAACTTGCAATTTTGGTCACATTGAGGCTTTAAAAAGTAGTTATTCAACATGAGGCACAATCCAAATGATATTTTGAATCAATTTTTCTACAGTCCAAAAAATCAATTTTCTGATAAAAAACGATGACCCGTGACCTGTCGAACTTACTCCATATGGACAAAAATGGTAATTTTTTAATATTCATTTTTTTTTACTGTAAATGACTATTGCATGTGAATTATCACTTTTGGAACAAAAATATGTGTGTTTGAAGTCATTTCAATACCTGAAATTGGTCAAAATAAAAGCTTCTGTGTAGGACAAAAAGTCTGTAAAAATGTCAATTTTGGTCACATTGAGGCTTTAAAAAGTAGTTATTCAACATGAGGCACAATCCAAATGAAATTTTGAATCAATTTTTCTACAGTCCAAAAAATCAATTTTCTGATGAAAAACGATGACCCGTGACCTGTCAAACTTTCTCCAGATGGTCAAAAATGGTAATTTTTTAATATTTAAGTTTTTTGACTGTAAATGGCTATTGCATGTGAATTATCAATTTTGCAACAAAAATAAGTGTGTTTAGAGTCATTTTAATGCCTGAAATTGGTCAAAATAGAAGCTTCTGAGTAGGAGAAAATGTCAGTAAAAACTTGCAATTTTGGTCACATTGAGGCTTTAAAAAGTAGTTATTCAACATGAGGCACAATCCAAATGATATTTTGAATCAATTTTTCTACAGTCCAAAAAATCAATTTTCTGATGAAAAACGATGACCCGTGACCTGTCGAATTTTCACCAGATGGTCAAAAATGGTGATTTTTTAGTATTTAATTTTTTGACTGTAAATGACTATTGCATGTCAATTATCACTTCTGGAATTAAAATAAGTGTGTTTAGAGTCATTTTAATGACTGAAATTGGTCAAAATAGAAGCTTCTGAGTAGGAGAAAAAGTCTGTAAAAATGTCAATTTTGGTCACATTGAGGCTTTAAAAAGTGATTATTCAACATGAGGCACAATCCAAATGACATTTTGAATCAATTTTCTGATGAAAAACGATGACCCGTGACCTGTTGAACTTTCTCCATATGGTCAAAAATGGTAATTTTTTAATATTTAATTTTTTGACTGTAAATGACTATTGCATGTGAATTATCCCTTTTGGAACTAAAATTAGTGTGTTTAGAGTCATTTTAATGCCTGAAATTGGTCGATATAGAAGCTTCTGAGTAGGAGAAAATGTCTGTAAAAATTGCAATTTTGGTCACATTGAGGCTTTAAAAAGTGATTATTCAACATGCGGCACAATCCAAATGACATTTTGAATCAATTTTCTGATGAAAAACGATGACCTGTGTGACCTGTTGAACTTTCTCCATATGGTCAAAAATGGTAATTTTTTAATATTTAATTTTTTGACTGTAAATGACTATTGCATGTGAATTATCCCTTTTGGAACTAAAATTAGTGTGTTTAGAGTCATTTTAATGCCTGAAATTGGTCGATATAGAAGCTTCTGAGTAGGAGAAAATGTCTGTAAAAATGATAATTTTGGTCACATTGAGGCTTCAAAAAGTGATTATTCAACATGAGGCACAATCCAAATGACATTTTGAATCAATTTTTCTACAGTCCAAAAAATCGATTTTCTGATGAAAAACGATGACCCGTGACCTGTCGAATTTTCACCAGATGGTCAAAAATTGTACTTTTTTAGTATTTAATTTTTTGACTGTAAATGACTATTGCATGTCAATTATCACTTCTGGAATTAAAATAAGTGTGTTTAGAGTCATTTTAATGACTGAAATTGGTCAAAATAGAAGCTTCTGAGTAGGAGAAAAAGTCTGTAAAAATGTCAATTTTGGTCACATTGAGGTTTTAAAAAGTGATTATTCAACATGAGGCACAATCCAAATGACATTTTGAATCAATTTTCTGATGAAAAACGATGACCCGTGTGACCTCTTGAACTTTCTCCATATGGTCAAAAATGGTAATTTTTTAATATTTAATTGTTTGACTGTAAATGACTATTGCATGTGAATTATCCCTTTTGGAACTAAAATTAGTGTGTTTAGAGTCATTTTAATGCCTGAAATTGGTCGATATAGAATCTTCTGAGTAGGAGAAAATGTCTGTAAAAATTGCAATTTTGGTCACATTGAGGCTTTAAAAAGTGATTATTCAACATGAGGCACAATCCAAATGACATTTTGAATCAATTTTCTGATGAAAAACGATGACCCGTGTGACCTGTTGAACTTTCTCCATATGGTCAAAAATGGTAATTTTTTAATATTTAATTTTTTGACTGTAAATGACTATTGCATGTGAATTATCCCTTTTGGAAGTAAAATTAGTGTGTTTAGAGTCATTTTAATGCCTGAAACTGGTCGATATAGAATCTTCTGAGTAGGAGAAAATGTCTGTAAAAATGATAATTTTGGTCACATTGAGGCTTCAAAAAGTGATTATTCATCATGAGGCACAATCCAAATGACATTTTGAATCAATTTTTCTACAGTCCAAAAAATCGATTTTCTGATGAAAAACGATGACCCGAGACCTGTCGAATTTTCACCTGATGGTCAAAAATGGTGATTTTTTAGTATTTAATTTTTTGACTGTAAATGACTATTGCATGTCAATTATCACTTCTGGAATTAAAATAAGTGTGTTTAGAGTCATTTTAATGACTGAAATTGGTCAAAATAGAAGCTTCTGAGTAGGAGAAAAAGTCTGTAAAAATGTCAATTTTGGTCACATTGAGGCTTTAAAAAGTGATTATTCAACATGAGGCACAATCCAAATGACATTTTGAATCAATTTTCTGATGAAAAACGATGACCCGTGACCTGTTGAACTTTCTCCATATGGTCAAAAATGGTAATTTTTTAATATTTAATTTTTTGACTGTAAATGACTATTGCATGTGAATTATCCCTTTTGGAACTAAAATTAGTGTGTTTAGAGTCATTTTAATGCCTGAAATTGGTCGATATAGAAGCTTCTAAGTAGGAGAAAATGTCTGTAAAAATTGCAATTTTGGTCACATTGAGGCTTTAAAAAGTGATTATTCAACATGCGGCACAATCCAAATGACATTTTGAATCAATTTTCTGATGAAAAACGATGACCCGTGTGACCTGTTGAACTTTCTCCATATGGTCAAAAATGGTAATTTTTTAATATTTAATTTTTTGACTGTAAATGACTATTGCATGTGAATTATCCCTTTTGGAACTAAAATTAGTGTGTTTAGAGTCATTTTAATGCCTGAAATTGGTCGATATAGAATCTTCTGAGTAGGAGAAAATGTCTGTAAAAATGATAATTTTGGTCACAATCAGGCTTCAAAAAGTGATTATTCATCATGAGGCACAATCCAAATGACATTTTGAATCAATTTTTCTACAGTCCAAAAAAATCGATTTTCTGATGAAAAACGATGACCCGTGACCTGTTGAACTTTCTCCATATGGTCAAAAATGGTAATTTTTTAATATTTAATTTTTTGACTGTAAATGACTATTGCATGTGAATTATCCCTTTTGGAACTAAAATTAGTGTGTTTAGAGTCATTTTAATGCCTGAAATTGGTCGATATAGAAGCTTCTGAGTAGGAGAAAATGTCTGTAAAAATTGCAATTTTGGTCACATTGAGGCTTTAAAAAGTGATTATTCAACATGCGGCACAATCCAAATGACATTTTGAATCAATTTTCTGATGAAAAACGATGACCTGTGTGACCTGTTGAACTTTCTCCATATGGTCAAAAATGGTAATTTTTTAATATTTAATTTTTTGACTGTAAATGACTATTGCATGTGAATTATCCCTTTTGGAACTAAAATTAGTGTGTTTAGAGTCATTTTAATGCCTGAAATTGGTCGATATAGAAGCTTCTGAGTAGGAGAAAATGTCTGTAAAAATGATAATTTTGGTCACATTGAGGCTTCAAAAAGTGATTATTCAACATGAGGCACAATCCAAATGACATTTTGAATCAATTTTTCTACAGTCGAAAAATCGATTTTCTGATGAAAAACGATGACCCGTGACCTGTCGAATTTTCACCAGATGGTCAAAAATTGTACTTTTTTAGTATTTAATTTTTTGACTGTAAATGACTATTGCATGTCAATTATCACTTCTGGAATTAAAATAAGTGTGTTTAGAGTCATTTTAATGACTGAAATTGGTCAAAATAGAAGCTTCTGAGTAGGAGAAAAAGTCTGTAAAAATGTCAATTTTGGTCACATTGAGGCTTTAAAAAGTGATTATTCAACATGAGGCACAATCCAAATGACATTTTGAATCAATTTTCTGATGAAAAACGATGACCCGTGTGACCTCTTGAACTTTCTCCATATGGTCAAAAATGGTAATTTTTTAATATTTAATTGTTTGACTGTAAATGACTATTGCATGTGAATTATCCCTTTTGGAACTAAAATTAGTGTGTTTAGAGTCATTTTAATGCCTGAAATTGGTCGATATAGAATCTTCTGAGTAGGAGAAAATGTCTGTAAAAATTGCAATTTTGGTCACATTGAGGCTTTAAAAAGTGATTATTCAACATGAGGCACAATCCAAATGACATTTTGAATCAATTTTCTGATGAAAAACGATGACCCGTGTGACCTGTTGAACTTTCTCCATATGGTCAAAAATGGTAATTTTTTAATATTTAATTTTTTGACTGTAAATGACTATTGCATGTGAATTATCCCTTTTGGAACTAAAATTAGTGTGTTTAGAGTCATTTTAATGCCTGAAATTGGTCGATATAGAATCTTCTGAGTAGGAGAAAATGTCTGTAAAAATGATATTTTTGGTCACATTGAGGCTTCAAAAAGTGATTATTCATCATGAGGCACAATCCAAATGACATTTTGAATCAATTTTTCTACAGTCCAAAAAATCGATTTTCTGATGAAAAACGATGACCCGTGACCTGTCGAATTTTCACCTGATGGTCAAAAATGGTGATTTTTTAGTATTTAATTTTTTGACTGTAAATGACTATTGCATGTCAATTATCACTTCTGGAATTAAAATAAGTGTGTTTAGAGTCATTTTAATGACTGAAATTGGTCAAAATAGAAGCTTCTGAGTAGGAGAAAAAGTCTGTAAAAATGTCAATTTTGGTCACATTGAGGCTTTAAAAAGTGATTATTCAACATGAGGCACAATCCAAATGACATTTTGAATCAATTTCCTGATGAAAAACGATGACCCGTGACCTGTTGAACTTTCTCCATATGGTCAAAAATGGTAATTTTTTAATATTGAATTTTTTGACTGTAAATGACTATTGCATGTGAATTATCCCTTTTGGAACTAAAATTAGTGTGTTTAGAGTCATTTTAATGCCTGAAATTGGTCGATATAGAAGCTTCTGAGTAGGAGAAAATGTCTGTAAAAATTGCAATTTTGGTCACATTGAGGCTTTAAAAAGTGATTATTCAACATGCGGCACAATCCAAATGACATTTTGAATCAATTTTCTGATGAAAAACGATGACCCGTGTGACCTGTTGAACTTTCTCCATATGGTCAAAAATGGTAATTTTTTAATATTTAATTTTTTGACTGTAAATGACTATTGCATGTGAATTATCCCTTTTGGAACTAAAATTAGTGTGTTTAGAGTCATTTTAATGCCTGAAATTGGTCGATATAGAAGCTTCTGAGTAGGAGAAAATGTCTGTAAAAATGATAATTTTGGTCACATTGAGGCTTCAAAAAGTGATTATTCATCATGAGGCACAATCCAAATGACATTTTGAATCAATTTTTCTACAGTCCAAAAAATCGATTTTCTGATGAAAAACGATGACCTGTCGAATTTTCACCAGATGGTCAAAAATTGTGCTTTTTTAGTATTTAATTTTTTGACTGTAAATGACTATTGCATGTCAATTATCACTTCTGGAATTAATATAAGTGTGTTTAGAGTCATTTTAATGACTGAAATTGGTCAAAATAGAAGCTTCTGAGTAGGAGAAAAAGTCTGTAAAAATGTCAATTTTGGTCACATTGAGGCTTTAAAAAGTGATTATTCAACATGAGGCACAATCCAAATGACATTTTGAATCAATTTTCTGATGAAAAACGATGACCCGTGTGACCTGTTGAACTTTCTCCATATGGTCAAAAATGGTAATTTTTTAATATTTAATTTTTTGACTGTAAATTACTATTGCATGTGAATTATCCCTTTTGGAACTAAAATTAGTGTGTTTAGAGTCATTTTAATGCCTGAAATTGGTCGATATAGAATCTTCTGAGTAGGAGAAAATGTCTGTAAAAATTGCAATTTTGGTCACATTGAGGCTTTAAAAAGTGATTATTCAACATGAGGCACAATCCAAATGACATTTTGAATCAATTAGCTGATGAAAAACGATGACCCGTGTGACCTGTTGAACTTTCTCCATATGGTCAAAAATGGTAATTTTTTAATATTTAATTTTTTGACTGTAAATGACTATTGCATGTGAATTATCCCTTTTGGAACTAAAATTAGTGTGTTTAGAGTCATTTTAATGCCTGAAATTGGTCGATATAGAATCTTCTGAGTAGGAGAAAATGTCTGTAAAAATGATAATTTTGGTCACAATCAGGCTTCAAAAAGTGATTATTCATCATGAGGCACAATCCAAATGACATTTTGAATCAATTTTTCTACAGTCCAAAAAATCGATTTTCTGATGAAAAACGATGACCCGTGACCTGTCGAATTTTCACCAGATGGTCAAAAATTGTGATTTTTTAGTATTTAATTTTTTGGCTGTAAATGACTATTGCATGTCAATTATCACTTCTGGAATTAAAATAAGTGTGTTTAGAGTCATTTTAATGACTGAAATTGGTCAAAAATAGAAGCTTCTGAGTAGGAGAAAAAGTCAGTAAAAATTGCAATTTTGGTCACATTGAGGCTTTAAAAAGTGATTATTCAAGATGAGGCACAATCCAAATGACATTTTGAATCAATTTTCTGATGAAAAACGATGACCCATGACCTGTTGAACTTTCTCCATATGGTTAAAAATGGTAATTTTTTAATATTTAATTTTTTGACTGTAAATGACGATTGCATGTGAATTATCACTTTTGGAACACAAATAAGTGTGTTTATAGTCAATTTAATGCCTGAAATTGGTCAAAATAAAAGCTTCTGAGTAGGAGAAAAAGTCTGTAAAAATGTCAATTTTGGTCACATTGAGGCTTTAAAAAGTGATTATTCAGCATGAGGCACAATCCAAATGACATTTTGAATCAATTTTTCTACAGTCCAAAAAATCAATTTTATGATGAAAAACGATGACCTGTGACCTGTCGAATTTTCTCCAGATGGTCTAAAAGGGTAACTTTTTAATATTTAATTTTTTGACTGTAAATGACTATTGCATGTGAATTATCACCTTTAGAACAAAAATAAGTGTGTTTAGAGTCATTTTAATGCCTGAAATTGGTCAAAATAAAAGCTTCTGAACAGGAGAAAAAGTCTGTAAAAATGATAATTTTGGTCACATTGAGGCTTTAAAAAGTGATTATTCAACATGAGGCACAATCCAAATGACATTTTGAATCAAGTTTTTCTACAGTCCAAAAAATCAATTTTGTGATGAAAAACGATGACCCGTGACCTGTCGAACTTACTCCATATGGTCAAAAATGGTAATTTTTTAATATTAATTTTTTTTTACTGTAAATGACTATTGCATGTGAATTATCACTTTTGGAACTAAAATATGTGTGTTTGAAGTCATTTCAATGTCAGTAAAAATTGCAATTTTGGTCACATTGAGGCTTTAAAAAGTGATTATTCAAGATGAGGCACAATCCAAATGACATTTTGAATCAATTTTCTGATGAAAAACGATGACCCATGACCGGTTGAACTTTCTCCATATGGTTAAAAATGGTAATTTTTTAATATTAAATTTTTTTACTGTAAATGACGATTGCATGTGAATTATCACTTTTGGAACACAAATAAGTGTGTTTAGAGTCAATTTAATGCCTGAAATTGGTCAAAATAAAAGCTTCTGAGTAGGAGAAAAAGTCTGTAAAAATGTCAATTTTGGTCACATTGAGGCTTTAAAAAGTGATTATTCAGCATGAGGCACAATCCAAATGACATTTTGAATCAATTTTTCTACAGTCCAAAAAATCAATTTTCTGATGAAAAACGATGACCTGTGACCTGTCGAATTTTCTCCAGATAGTCTAAAAGGGTAACTTTTTAATATTTAATTTTTTGACTGTAAATGACTATTGCATGTGAATTATCACTTTTGGAACAAAAATAAGTGTGTTTAGAGTCATTTTAATGCCTGAAATTGGTCAAAATAAAAGCTTCTGAGTAGGAGAAAAAGTCTGTAAAAATGTCAATTTTGGTCACATTGAGGCTTTAAAAAGTGATTATTCACCATGAGGCACAATCCAAATGACATTTTGAATCAATTTTCTGATGAAAAACGATGACCCGTGTGACCTGTTGAACTTTCTCCATATGGTCAAAAATGGTAATTTTTTAATATTTAATTTTTTGACTGTAAATGACTATTGCATGTGAATTATCCCTTTTGGAACTAAAATTAGTGTGTTTAGAGTCATTTTAATGCCTGAAATTGGTCGATATAGAATCTTCTGAGTAGGAGAAAATGTCTGTAAAAATTGCAATTTTGGTCACATTGAGGCTTTAAAAAGTGATTATTCAACATGAGGCACAATCCAAATGACATTTTGAATCAATTTTCTGATGAAAAACGATGACCCGTGTGACCTGTTGAACTTTCTCCATATGGTCAAAAATGGTAATTTTTTAATATTTAATTTTTTGACTGTAAATGACTATTGCATGTGAATTATCCCTTTTGGAACTAAAATTAGTGTGTTTAGAGTCATTTTAATGCCTGAAATTGGTCGATATAGAATCTTCTGAGTAGGAGAAAATGTCTGTAAAAATGATAATTTTGGTCACAATCAGGCTTCAAAAAGTGATTATTCATCATGAGGCACAATCCAAATGACATTTTGAATCAATTTTTCTACAGTCCAAAAAATCGATTTTCTGATGAAAAACGATGACCCGTGACCTGTCGAATTTTCACCAGATGGTCAAAAATGGTGATTTTTTAGTATTTAATTTTTTGACTGTAAATGACTATTGCATGTCAATTATCACTTCTGGAATTAAAATAAGTGTGTTTAGAGTCATTTTAATGACTGAAATTGGTCAAAAATAGAAGCTTCTGAGTAGGAGAAAAAGTCAGTAAAAATTGCAATTTTGGTCACATTGAGGCTTTAAAAAGTGATTATTCAAGATGAGGCACAATCCAAATGACATTTTGAATCAATTTTCTGATGAAAAACGATGACCCATGACCTGTTGAACTTTCTCCATATGGTTAAAAATGGTAATTTTTTAATATTTAATTTTTTGACTGTAAATGACGATTGCATGTGAATTATCACTTTTGGAACACAAATAGGTGTGTTTAGAGTCATTTTAATGCCTGAAATTGGTCAAAATAAAAGCTTCTGAACAGGAGAAAAAGTCTGTAAAAATGATAATTTTGGTCACATTGAGGCTTTAAAAAGTGATTATTCAACATGAGGCACAATCCAAATGACATTTTGAATCAAGTTTTTCTACAGTCCAAAAAATCAATTTTCTGATGAAAAACGATGACCCGTGACCTGTCGAACTTACTCCATATGGTCAAAAATGGTAATTTTTTAATATTATTTTTTTTTTACTGTAAATGACTATTGCATGTGAATTATCACTTTTGGAACTAAAATATGTGTGTTTGAAGTCATTTCAATGCCTGAAATTGGTCAAAATAGAAGCTTCTGAGTAGGAGAAAAAGTCAGTAAAAATTGAAATTTTGGTCACATTGAGGCTTTAAAAAGTAGTTATTCAACATGAGGCACAATCCAAATGACATTTTGAATCAATTTTTCTACAGTCCAAAAAATCAATTTTCTGATGAAAAACGATGACCCGTGACCTGTCGAACTTACTCCATATGGTCAAAAATGGTAATTTTTTTAATATTTAATTTTTTGACTGTAAATGACTATTGCATGTGAATTATCACTTCTGGAACAAAAATAAGTGTGTTTAGAGTCATTTTAATGCCTGAAATTGGTCAAAATAAAAGCTTCTGAGTAGGAGAAAAAGTCTGTAAAAATGATAATTTTGGTCACATTGAGGCTTTAAAAAGTGATTATTCAACATGAGGCACAATCCAAATGACATTTTGAATCAATTTTTCTACAGTCCAAAAAATCAATTTTCTGATGAAAAACGATGACCCGTGACCTGTCGAATTTTCACCAGATGGTCACAAATGGTGATTTTTTAATATTTAAGTTTTTTGACTGTAAATGACTGTTGCATGTAAGTTATCACTTCTGGAACTAAAATAAGTGTGTTTAGAGTCATTTTAATGCCTGAAATTGGTCAAAAATAGAAGCTTCTGAGTAGGAGAAAAAGTCAGTAAAAATTGCAATTTTGGTCACATTGAGGCTTTAAAAAGTGATTATTCAAGATGAGGCACAATCCAAATGACATTTTGAATCAATTTTCTGATGAAAAACGATGACCCATGACCGGTTGAACTTTCTCCATATGGTTAAAAATGGTAATTTTTTAATATTTAATTTTTTGACTGTAAATGACGATTGCATGTGAATTATCACTTTTGGAACACAAATAAGTGTGTTTAGAGTCAATTTAATGCCTGAAATTGGTCAAAATAAAAGCTTCTGAACAGGAGAAAAAGTCTGTAAAAATGATAATTTTGGTCACATTGAGGCTTTAAAAAGTGATTATTCAACATGAGGCACAATCCAAATGACATTTTGAATCAAGTTTTTCTACAGTCCAAAAAATCAATTTTCTGATGAAAAACGATGACCCGTGACCTGTCGAACTTACTCCATATGGTCAAAAATGGTAATTTTGTAATATTATTTTTTTTTTACTGTAAATGACTATTGCATGTGAATTATCACTTTTGGAACTAAAATATGTGTGTTTGAAGTCATTTCAATGCCTGAAATTGGTCAAAATAGAAGCTTCTGAGTAGGAGAAAAAGTCAGTAAAAATTGAAATTTTGGTCACATTGAGGCTTTAAAAAGTAGTTATTCAAAATGAGGCACAATCCAAATGACATTTTGAATCAATTTTTCTACAGTCCAAAAAATCAATTTTCTGATGAAAAACGATGACCCGTGACCTGTCGAACTTACTCCATATGGTCAAAAATGGTAATTTTTTAATATTTAATTTTTTGACTGTAAATGACTATTGCATGTGAATTATCACTTCTGGAACAAAAATAAGTGTGTTTAGAGTCATTTTAATGCCTGAAATTGGTCAAAATAAAAGCTTCTGAGTAGGAGAAAAAGTCTGTAAAAATGTCAATTTTGGTCACATTGAGGCTTTAAAAAGTGATTATTCAGCATGAGGCACAATCCAAATGACATTTTGAATCAATTTTTCTACAGTCCAAAAAATCAATTTTATGATGAAAAACGATGACCTGTGACCTGTCGAATTTTCTCCAGATGGTCTAAAAGGGTAACTTTTTAATATTTAATTTTTTGACTGTAAATGACTATTGCATGTGAATTATCACCTTTAGAACAAAAATAAGTGTGCTTAGAGTCATTTTAATGCCTGAAATTGGTCAAAATAAAAGCTTCTGAACAGGAGAAAAAGTCTGTAAAAATGATAATTTTGGTCACATTGAGGCTTTAAAAAGTGATTATTCAACATGAGGCACAATCCAAATGACATTTTGAATCAAGTTTTTCTACAGTCCAAAAAATCAATTTTCTGATGAAAAACGATGACCCGTGACCTGTCGAACTTACTCCATATGGTCAAAAATGGTAATTTTTTAATATTAATTTTTTTTTACTGTAAATGACTATTGCATGTGAATTATCACTTTTGGAACTAAAATATGTGTGTTTGAAGTCATTTCAATGTCAGTAAAAATTGCAATTTTGGTCACATTGAGGCTTTAAAAAGTGATTATTCAAGATGAGGCACAATCCAAATGACATTTTGAATCAATTTTCTGATGAAAAACGATGACCCATGACCGGTTGAACTTTCTCCATATGGTTAAAAATGGTAATTTTTTAATATTTAATTTTTTGACTGTAAATGACGATTGCATGTGAATTATCACTTTTGGAACACAAATAAGTGTGTTTAGAGTCAATTTAATGCCTGAAATTGGTCAAAATAAAAGCTTCTGAGTAGGAGAAAAAGTCTGTAAAAATGTCAATTTTGGTCACATTGAGGCTTTAAAAAGTGATTATTCAGCATGAGGCACAATCCAAATGACATTTTGAATCAATTTTTCTACAGTCCAAAAAATCAATTTTCTGATGAAAAACGATGACCTGTGACCTGTCGAATTTTCTCCAGATAGTCTAAAAGGGTAACTTTTTAATATTTAATTTTTTGACTGTAAATGACTATTGCATGTGAATTATCACTTTTGGAACAAAAATAAGTGTGTTTAGAGTCATTTTAATGCCTGAAATTGGTCAAAATAAAAGCTTCTGAGTAGGAGAAAAAGTCTGTAAAAATGTCAATTTTGGTCACATTGAGGCTTTAAAAAGTGATTATTCACCATGAGGCACAATCCAAATGACATTTTGAATCAATTTTCTGATGAAAAACGATGACCCGTGTGACCTGTTGAACTTTCTCCATATGGTCAAAAATGGTAATTTTTTAATATTTAATTTTTTGACTGTAAATGACTATTGCATGTGAATTATCCCTTTTGGAACTAAAATTAGTGTGTTTAGAGTCATTTTAATGCCTGAAATTGGTCGATATAGAATCTTCTGAGAAGGAGAAAATGTCTGTAAAAATTGCAATTTTGGTCACATTGAGGCTTTAAAAAGTGATTATTCAACATGAGGCACAATCCAAATGACATTTTGAATCAATTTTCTGATGAAAAACGATGACCCGTGTGACCTGTTGAACTTTCTCCATATGGTCAAAAATGGTAATTTTTTAATATTTAATTTTTTGACTGTAAATGACTATTGCATGTGAATTATCCCTTTTGGAACTAAAATTAGTGTGTTTAGAGTCATTTTAATGCCTGAAATTGGTCGATATAGAATCTTCTGAGTAGGAGAAAATGTCTGTAAAAATGATAATTTTGGTCACAATCAGGCTTCAAAAAGTGATTATTCATCATGAGGCACAATCCAAATGACATTTTGAATCAATTTTTCTACAGTCCAAAAAATCGATTTTCTGATGAAAAACGATGACCCGTGACCTGTCGAATTTTCACCAGATGGTCAAAAATGGTGATTTTTTAGTATTTAATTTTTTGACTGTAAATGACTATTGCATGTCAATTATCACTTCTGGAATTAAAATAAGTGTGTTTAGAGTCATTTTAATGACTGAAATTGGTCAAAAATAGAAGCTTCTGAGTAGGAGAAAAAGTCAGTAAAAATTGCAATTTTGGTCACATTGAGGCTTTAAAAAGTGATTATTCAAGATGAGGCACAATCCAAATGACATTTTGAATCAATTTTCTGATGAAAAACGATGACCCATGACCTGTTGAACTTTCTCCATATGGTTAAAAATGGTAATTTTTTAATATTTAATTTTTTGACTGTAAATGACGATTGCATGTGAATTATCACTTTTGGAACACAAATAAGTGTGTTTAGAGTCAATTTAATGCCTGAAATTGGTCAAAATAAAAGCTTTTGAGTAGGAGAAAAAGTCTGTAAAAATGTCAATTTTGGTCACATTGAGGCTTTAAAAAGTGATTATTCAGCATGAGGCACAATCCAAATGACATTTTGAATCAATTTTTCTACAGTCCAAAAAATCAATTTTCTGATGAAAAACGATGACCTGTGACCTGTCGAACTTACTCCATATGGTCAAAAATGGTAATTTTTTAATATTTAATTTTTTGACTGTAAATGACTATTGCATGTGAATTATCACTTCTGGAACAAAAATAAGTGTGTTTAGAGTCATTTTAATGCCTGAAATTGGTCAAAATAAAAGCTTCTGAGTAGGAGAAAAAGTCTGTAAAAATGTCAATTTTGGTCACATTGAGGCTTTAAAAAGTGATTATTCAGCATGAGGCACAATCCAAATGACATTTTGAATCAATTTTTCTACAGTCCAAAAAATCAATTTTATGATGAAAAACGATGACCTGTGACCTGTCGAATTTTCTCCAGATGGTCTAAAAGGGTAACTTTTTAATATTTAATTTTTTGACTGTAAATGACTATTGCATGTGAATTATCACCTTTAGAACAAAAATAAGTGTGCTTAGAGTCATTTTAATGCCTGAAATTGGTCAAAATAAAAGCTTCTGAACAGGAGAAAAAGTCTGTAAAAATGATAATTTTGGTCACATTGAGGCTTTAAAAAGTGATTATTCAACATGAGGCACAATCCAAATGACATTTTGAATCAAGTTTTTCTACAGTCCAAAAAATCAATTTTCTGATGAAAAACGATGACCCGTGACCTGTCGAACTTACTCCATATGGTCAAAAATGGTAATTTTTTAATATTAATTTTTTTTTACTGTAAATGACTATTGCATGTGAATTATCACTTTTGGAACTAAAATATGTGTGTTTGAAGTCATTTCAATGTCAGTAAAAATTGCAATTTTGGTCACATTGAGGCTTTAAAAAGTGATTATTCAAGATGAGGCACAATCCAAATGACATTTTGAATCAATTTTCTGATGAAAAACGATGACCCATGACCGGTTGAACTTTCTCCATATGGTTAAAAATGGTAATTTTTTAATATTTAATTTTTTGACTGTAAATGACGATTGCATGTGAATTATCACTTTTGGAACACAAATAAGTGTGTTTAGAGTCAATTTAATGCCTGAAATTGGTCAAAATAAAAGCTTCTGAGTAGGAGAAAAAGTCTGTAAAAATGTCAATTTTGGTCACATTGAGGCTTTAAAAAGTGATCATTCAGCATGAGGCACAATCCAAATGACATTTTGAATCAATTTTTCTACAGTCCAAAAAATCAATTTTCTGATGAAAAACGATGACCTGTGACCTGTCGAATTTTCTCCAGATAGTCTAAAAGGGTAACTTTTTAATATTTAATTTTTTGACTGTAAATGACTATTGCATGTGAATTATCACTTTTGGAACAAAAATAAGTGTGTTTAGAGTCATTTTAATGCCTGAAATTGGTCAAAATAAAAGCTTCTGAGTAGGAGAAAAAGTCTGTAAAAATGTCAATTTTGGTCACATTGAGGCTTTAAAAAGTGATTATTCACCATGAGGCACAATCCAAATGACATTTTGAATCAATTTTCTGATGAAAAACGATGACCCGTGTGACCTGTTGAACTTTCTCCATATGGTCAAAAATGGTAATTTTTTAATATTTAATTTTTTGACTGTAAATGACTATTGCATGTGAATTATCCCTTTTGGAACTAAAATTAGTGTGTTTAGAGTCATTTTAATGCCTGAAATTGGTCGATATAGAATCTTCTGAGTAGGAGAAAATGTCTGTAAAAATTGCAATTTTGGTCACATTGAGGCTTTAAAAAGTGATTATTCAACATGAGGCACAATCCAAATGACATTTTGAATCAATTTTCTGATGAAAAACGATGACCCGTGTGACCTGTTGAACTTTCTCCATATGGTCAAAAATGGTAATTTTTTAATATTTAATTTTTTGACTGTAAATGACTATTGCATGTGAATTATCCCTTTTGGAACTAAAATTAGTGTGTTTAGAGTCATTTTAATGCCTGAAATTGGTCGATATAGAATCTTCTGAGTAGGAGAAAATGTCTGTAAAAATGATAATTTTGGTCACAATCAGGCTTCAAAAAGTGATTATTCATCATGAGGCACAATCCAAATGACATTTTGAATCAATTTTTCTACAGTCCAAAAAATCGATTTTCTGATGAAAAACGATGACCCGTGACCTGTCGAATTTTCACCAGATGGTCAAAAATGGTGATTTTTTAGTATTTAATTTTTTGACTGTAAATGACTATTGCATGTCAATTATCACTTCTGGAATTAAAATAAGTGTGTTTAGAGTCATTTTAATGACTGAAATTGGTCAAAAATAGAAGCTTCTGAGTAGGAGAAAAAGTCAGTAAAAATTGCAATTTTGGTCACATTGAGGCTTTAAAAAGTGATTATTCAAGATGAGGCACAATCCAAATGACATTTTGAATCAATTTTCTGATGAAAAACGATGACCCATGACCTGTTGAACTTTCTCCATATGGTTAAAAATGGTAATTTTTTAATATTTAATTTTTTGACTGTAAATGACGATTGCATGTGAATTATCACTTTTGGAACACAAATAAGTGTGTTTAGAGTCAATTTAATGCCTGAAATTGGTCAAAATAAAAGCTTTTGAGTAGGAGAAAAAGTCTGTAAAAATGTCAATTTTGGTCACATTGAGGCTTTAAAAAGTGATTATTCAGCATGAGGCACAATCCAAATGACATTTTGAATCAATTTTTCTACAGTCCAAAAAATCAATTTTCTGATGAAAAACGATGACCTGTGACCTGTCGAATTTTCTCCAGATGGTCTAAAAGGGTAACTTTTTAATATGTAATTTTTTGACTGTAAATGACTATTGCATGTGAATTATCACTTTTGAAACCAAAATAAGTGTGTTTAGAGTCAATTTAATGCCTGAAATTGGTCAAAATAAAAGCTTCTGAGTAGGAGAAAAAGTCTGTAAAAATGTCAATTTTGGTCACATTGAGGCTTTAAAAAGTGATTATTCAGCATGAGGCACAATCCAAATGACATTTTGAATCAATTTTTCTACAGTCCAAAAAATCAATTTTCTGATGAAAAACGATGACCTGTGACCTGTCGAATTTTCTCCAGATGGTCTAAAAGGGTAACTTTTTAATATGTAATTTTTTGACTGTAAATGACTATTGCATGTGAATTATCACTTTTGAAACCAAAATAAGTGTGTTTAGAGTCATTTTAATGCCTGAAATTGGTCAAAATAAAAGCTTCTGAGTAGGAGAAAAAGTCAGTAAAAATTGCAATTTTGGTCAAATTGAGGATTTAAAAAGTGATTATTCAAGATGAGGCACAATCCAAATGACATTTTGAATCAATTTTCTGATGAAAAACGATGACCCATGACCGGGTGAACTTTCTCCATATGGTTAAAAATGGTAATTTTTTAATATTTAATTTTTTGACTGTAAATGACGATTGCATGTGAATTATCACTTTTGGAACACAAATAAGTGTGTTTAGAGTCAATTTAATGCCTGAAATTGGTCAAAATAAAAGCTTCTGAACAGGAAAAAAAAGTCTGTAAAAATGATAATTTTGGTCACATTGAGGCTTTAAAAAGTGATTATTCAACATGAGGCACAATCCAAATGACATTTTGAATCAAGTTTTTCTACAGTCCAAAAAATCAATTTTCTGATGAAAAACGATGACCCGTGACCTGTCGAACTTACTCCATATGGTCAAAAATGGTAATTTTTTAATATTATTTTTTTTTTACTGTAAATGACTATTGCATGTGAATTATCACTTTTGGAACTAAAATATGTGTGTTTGAAGTCATTTCAATGCCTGAAATTGGTCAAAATAGAAGCTTCTGAGTAGGAGAAAAAGTCAGTAAAAATTGAAATTTTGGTCACATTGAGGCTTTAAAAAGTAGTTATTCAAAATGAGGCACAATCCAAATGACATTTTGAATCAATTTTTCTACAGTCCAAAAAATCAATTTTCTGATGAAAAACGATGACCCGTGACCTGTCGAACTTACTCCATATGGTCAAAAATGGTAATTTTTTAATATTTAATTTTTTGACTGTAAATGACTATTGCATGTGAATTATCACTTCTGGAACAAAAATAAGTGTGTTTAGAGTCATTTTAATGCCTGAAATTGGTCAAAATAAAAGCTTCTGAGTAGGAGAAAAAGTCTGTAAAAATGATAATTTTGGTCACATTGAGGCTTTAAAAAGTGATTATTCAACATGAGGCACAATCCAAATGACATTTTGAATCAATTTTTCTACAGTCCAAAAAATCAATTTTCTGATGAAAAACGAACACCCGTGACCTGTCGAATTTTCACCAGATGGTCACAAATGGTGATTTTTTAATATTTAAGTTTTTTGACTGTAAATGACTGTTGCATGTAAGTTATCACTTCTGGAACTAAAATAAGTGTGTTTAGAGTCATTTTAATGCCTGAAATTGGTCAAAAATAGAAGCTTCTGAGTAGGAGAAAAAGTCAGTAAAAATTGCAATTTTGGTCACATTGAGGCTTTAAAAAGTGATTATTCAAGATGAGGCACAATCCAAATGACATTTTGAATCAATTTTCTGATGAAAAACGATGACCCATGACCTGTTGAACTTTCTCCATATGGTTAAAAATGGTAATTTTTTAATATTTAATTTTTTGACTGTAAATGACGATTGCATGTGAATTATCACTTTTGGAACACAAATAAGTGTGTTTAGAGTCATTTTAATGCCTGAAATTGGTCGATATAGAATCTTCTGAGTAGGAGAAAATGTCTGTAAAAATGATAATTTTGGTCACATTGAGGCTTCAAAAAGTGATTATTCAACATGAGGCACAATCCAAATGACATTTTGAATTAATTTTTCTACAGTCCAAAAAATCAATTTTCTGATGAAAAACGATGACCCGTGACCTGTCGAATTTTCACCAGATGGTCAAAAATGGTGATTTTTTAGTATTTAATTTTTTGACTGTAAATGACTATTGCATGTCAATGATCACTTCTGGAATTAAAATAAGTGTGTTTAGAGTCATTTTAATGACTGAAATTGGTCAAAAATAGAAGCTTCTGAGTAGGAGAAAAAGTCAGTAAAAATTGCAATTTTGGTCACATTGAGGCTTTAAAACGTGATTATTCAAGATGAGGCACAATCCAAATGACATTTTGAATCAATTTTCTGATGAAAAACGATGACCCATGACCTGTTGAACTTTCTCCATATGGTTAAAAATGGTAATTTTTTAATATTTAATTTTTTGACTGTAAATGACGATTGCATGTGAATTATCACTTTTGGAACACAAATAAGTGTGTTTAGAGTCAATTTAATGCCTGAAATTGGTCAAAATAAAAGCTTCTGAGTAGGAGAAAAAGTCTGTAAAAATGTCAATTTTGGTCACATTGAGGCTTTAAAAAGTGATTATTCAGCATGAGGCACAATCCAAATGACATTTTGAATCAATTTTTCTACAGTCCAAAAAATCAATTTTCTGATGAAAAACGATGACCTGTGACCTGTCGAATTTTCTCCAGATGGTCTAAAAGGGTAACTTTTTAATATGTAATTTTTTGACTGTAAATGACTATTGCATGTGAATTATCACTTTTGAAACCAAAATAAGTGTGTTTAGAGTCAATTTAATGCCTGAAATTGGTCAAAATAAAAGCTTCTGAGTAGGAGAAAAAGTCTGTAAAAATGTCAATTTTGGTCACATTGAGGCTTTAAAAAGTGATTATTCAGCATGAGGCACAATCCAAATGACATTTTGAATCAATTTTTCTACAGTCCAAAAAATCAATTTTCTGATGAAAAACGATGACCTGTGACCTGTCGAATTTTCTCCAGATGGTCTAAAAGGGTAACTTTTTAATATGTAATTTTTTGACTGTAAATGACTATTGCATGTGAATTATCACTTTTGAAACCAAAATAAGTGTGTTTAGAGTCATTTTAATGCCTGAAATTGGTCAAAATAAAAGCTTCTGAGTAGGAGAAAAAGTCAGTAAAAATTGCAATTTTGGTCAAATTGAGGCTTTAAAAAGTGATTATTCAAGATGAGGCACAATCCAAATGACATTTTGAATCAATTTTCTGATGAAAAACGATGACCCATGACCGGTTGAACTTTCTCCATATGGTTAAAAATGGTAATTTTTTAATATTTAATTTTTTGACTGTAAATGACGATTGCATGTGAATTATCACTTTTGGAACACAAATAAGTGTGTTTAGAGTCAATTTAATGCCTGAAATTGGTCAAAATAAAAGCTTCTGAACAGGAGAAAAAGTCTGTAAAAATGATAATTTTGGTCACATTGAGGCATTAAAAAGTGATTATTCAACATGAGGCACAATCCAAATGACATTTTGAATCAAGTTTTTCTACAGTCCAAAAAATCAATTTTCTGATGAAAAACGATGACCCGTGACCTGTCGAACTTACTCCATATGGTCAAAAATGGTAATTTTTTAATATTATTTTTTTTTTACTGTAAATGACTATTGCATGTGAATTATCACTTTTGGAACTAAAATATGTGTGTTTGAAGTCATTTCAATGCCTGAAATTGGTCAAAATAGAAGCTTCTGAGTAGGAGAAAAAGTCAGTAAAAATTGAAATTTTGGTCACATTGAGGCTTTAAAAAGTAGTTATTCAAAATGAGGCACAATCCAAATGACATTTTGAATCAATTTTTCTACAGTCCAAAAAATCAATTTTTTGATGAAAAACGATGACCCGTGACCTGTCGAACTTACTCCATATGGTCAAAAATGGTAATTTTTTAATATTTAATTTTTTGACTGTAAATGACTATTGCATGTGAATTATCACTTCTGGAACAAAAATAAGTGTGTTTAGAGTCATTTTAATGCCTGAAATTGGTCAAAATAAAAGCTTCTGAGTAGGAGAAAAAGTCTGTAAAAATGATAATTTTGGTCACATTGAGGCTTTAAAAAGTGATTATTCAACATGAGGCACAATCCAAATGACATTTTGAATCAATTTTTCTACAGTCCAAAAAATCAATATTCTGATGAAAAACGAACACCCGTGACCTGTCGAATTTTCACCAGATCGTCACAAATGGTGATTTTTTAATATTTAAGTTTTTTGACTGTAAATGACTGTTGCATGTAAGTTATCACTTCTGGAACTAAAATAAGTGTGTTTAGAGTCATTTTAATGCCTGAAATTGGTCAAAAATAGAAGCTTCTGAGTAGGAGAAAAAGTCAGTAAAAATTGCAATTTTGGTCACATTGAGGCTTTAAAAAGTGATTATTCAAGATGAGGCACAATCCAAATGACATTTTGAATCAATTTTCTGATGAAAAACGATGACCCATGACCGGTTGAACTTTCTCCATATGGTTAAAAATGGTAATTTTTTAATATTTAATTTTTTGACTGTAAATGACGATTGCATGTGAATTATCACTTTTGGAACACAAATAAGTGTGTTTAGAGTCAATTTAATGCCTGAAATTGGTCAAAATAAAAGCTTCTGAACAGGAGAAAAAGTCTGTAAAAATGATAATTTTGGTCACATTGAGGCTTTAAAAAGTGATTATTCAACATGAGGCACAATCCAAATGACATTTTGAATCAAGTTTTTCTACAGTCCAAAAAATCAATTTTCTGATGAAAAACGATGACCCGTGACCTGTCGAACTTACTCCATATGGTCAAAAATGGTAATTTTTTAATATTATTTTTTTTTTACTGTAAATGACTATTGCATGTGAATTATCACTTTTGGAACTAAAATATGTGTGTTTGAAGTCATTTCAATGCCTGAAATTGGTCAAAATAGAAGCTTCTGAGTAGGAGAAAAAGTCAGTAAAAATTGAAATTTTGGTCACATTGAGGCTTTAAAAAGTAGTTATTCAACATGAGGCACAATCCAAATGACATTTTGAATAAATTTTTCTACAGTCCAAAAAATCAATTTTCTGATGAAAAACGATGACCCGTGACCTGTCGAACTTACTCCATATGGTCAAAAATGGTAATTTTTTAATATTTAATTTTTTGACTGTAAATGACTATTGCATGTGAATTATCACTTCTGGAACAAAAATAAGTGTGTTTAGAGTCATTTTAATGCCTGAAATTGGTCAAAATAAAAGCTTCTGAGTAGGAGAAAAAGTCTGTAAAAATGATAATTTTGGTCACATTGAGGCTTTAAAAAGTGATTATTCAACATGAGGCACAATCCAAATGACATTTTGAATCAATTTTTCTACAGTCCAAAAATTCAATTTTCTGATGAAAAACGATGACCCGTGACCTGTCGAATTTTCACCAGATGGTCACAAATGGTGATTTTTTAATATTTAAGTTTTTTGACTGTAAATGACTGTTGCATGTAAGTTATCACTTCTGGAACTAAAATAAGTGTGTTTAGAGTCATTTTAATGCCTGAAATTGGTCAAAAATAGAAGCTTCTGAGTAGGAGAAAAAGTCAGTAAAAATTGCAATTTTGGTCACATTGAGGCTTTAAAAAGTGATTATTCAAGATGAGGCACAATCCAAATGACATTTTGAATCAATTTTCTGATGAAAAACGATGACCCATGACCGGTTGAACTTTCTCCATATGGTTAAAAATGGTAATTTTTTAATATTTAATTTTTTGACTGTAAATGACGATTGCATGTGAATTATCACTTTTGGAACACAAATAAGTGTGTTTAGAGTCAATTTAATGCCTGAAATTGGTCAAAATAAAAGCTTCTGAACAGGAGAAAAAGTCTGTAAAAATGATAATTTTGGTCACATTGAGGCTTTAAAAAGTGATTATTCAACATGAGGCACAATCCAAATGACATTTTGAATCAAGTTTTTCTACAGTCCAAAAAATCAATTTTCTGATGAAAAACGATGACCCGTGACCTGTCGAACTTACTCCATATGGTCAAAAATGGTAATTTTTTAATATTATTTTTTTTTTACTGTAAATGACTATTGCATGTGAATTATCACTTTTGGAACTAAAATATGTGTGTTTGAAGTCATTTCAATGCCTGAAATTGGTCAAAATAGAAGCTTCTGAGTAGGAGAAAAAGTCAGTAAAAATTGAAATTTTGGTCACATTGAGGCTTTAAAAAGTAGTTATTCAACATGAGGCACAATCCAAATGACATTTTGAATAAATTTTTCTACAGTCCAAAAAATCAATTTTCTGATGAAAAACGATGACCCGTGACCTGTCGAACTTACTCCATATGGTCAAAAATGGTAATTTTTTAATATTTAATTTTTTGACTGTAAATGACTATTGCATGTGAATTATCACTTCTGGAACAAAAATAAGTGTGTTTAGAGTCATTTTAATGCCTGAAATTGGTCAAAATAAAAGCTTCTGAGTAGGAGAAAAAGTCTGTAAAAATGATAATTTTGGTCACATTGAGGCTTTAAAAAGTGATTATTCAACATGAGGCACAATCCAAATGACATTTTGAATCAATTTTTCTACAGTCCAAAAAATCAATTTTCTGATGAAAAACGATGACCCGTGACCTGTCGAATTTTCACCAGATGGTCACAAATGGTGATTTTTTAATATTTAAGTTTTTTGACTGTAAATGACTGTTGCATGTAAGTTATCACTTCTGGAACTAAAATAAGTGTGTTTAGAGTCATTTTAATGCCTGAAATTGGTCAAAAATAGAAGCTTCTGAGTAGGAGAAAAAGTCAGTAAAAATTGCAATTTTGGTCACATTGAGGCTTTAAAAAGTGATTATTCAAGATGAGGCACAATCCAAATGACATTTTGAATCAATTTTCTGATGAAAAACGATGACCCATGACCGGTTGAACTTTCTCCATATGGTTAAAAATGGTAATTTTTTAATATTTAATTTTTTGACTGTAAATGACGATTGCATGTGAATTATCACTTTTGGAACACAAATAAGTGTGTTTAGAGTCAATTTAATGCCTGAAATTGGTCAAAATAAAAGCTTCTGAACAGGAGAAAAAGTCTGTAAAAATGATAATTTTGGTCACATTGAGGCTTTAAAAAGTGATTATTCAACATGAGGCACAATCCAAATGACATTTTGAATCAAGTTTTTCTACAGTCCAAAAAATCAATTTTCTGATGAAAAACGATGACCCGTGACCTGTCGAACTTACTCCATATGGTCAAAAATGGTAATTTTTTAATATTATTTTTTTTTTACTGTAAATGACTATTGCATGTGAATTATCACTTTTGGAACTAAAATATGTGTGTTTGAAGTCATTTCAATGCCTGAAATTGGTCAAAATAGAAGCTTCTGAGTAGGAGAAAAAGTCAGTAAAAATTGAAATTTTGGTCACATTGAGGCTTTAAAAAGTAGTTATTCAACATGAGGCACAATCCAAATGACATTTTGAATCAATTTTTCTACAGTCCAAAAAATCAATTTTCTGATGAAAAACGATGACCCCGTGACCTGTCGAACTTACTCCATATGGTCAAAAATGGTAATTTTTTAATATTTAATTTTTTGACTGTAAATGACTATTGCATGTGAATTATCACTTCTGGAACAAAAATAAGTGTGTTTAGAGTCATTTTAATGCCTGAAATTGGTCAAAATAAAAGCTTCTGAGTAGGAGAAAAAGTCTGTAAAAATGATAATTTTGGTCACATTGAGGCTTTAAAAAGTGATTATTCAACATGAGGCACAATCCAAATGACATTTTGAATCAATTTTTCTACAGTCCAAAAAATCAATTTTCTGATGAAAAACGATGACCCGTGACCTGTCGAATTTTCACCAGATGGTCACAAATGGTGATTTTTTAATATTTAAGTTTTTTGACTGTAAATGACTGTTGCATGTAAGTTATCACTTCTGGAACTAAAATAAGTGTGTTTAGAGTCATTTTAATGCCTGAAATTGGTCAAAAATAGAAGCTTCTGAGTAGGAGAAAAAGTCAGTAAAAATTGCAATTTTGGTCACATTGAGGCTTTAAAAAGTGATTATTCAAGATGAGGCACAATCCAAATGACATTTTGAATCAATTTTCTGATGAAAAACGATGACCCATGACCGGTTGAACTTTCTCCATATGGTTAAAAATGGTAATTTTTTAATATTTAATTTTTTGACTGTAAATGACGATTGCATGTGAATTATCACTTTTGGAACACAAATAAGTGTGTTTAGAGTCAATTTAATGCCTGAAATTGGTCAAAATAAAAGCTTCTGAGTAGGAGAAAAAGTCTGTAAAAATGTCAATTTTGGTCACATTGAGGCTTTAAAAAGTGATTATTCAGCATGAGGCACAATCCAAATGACATTTTGAATCAATTTTTCTACAGTCCAAAAAATCAATTTTCTGATGAAAAACGATGACCTGTGACCTGTCGAATTTTCTCCAGATGGTCTAAAAGAGTAACTTTTTAATATTTAATTTTTTGACTGTAAATGACTATTGCATGTGAATTATCACTTTTGGAACAAAAATAAGTGTGTTTAGAGTCATTTTAATGCCTGAAATTGGTCAAAATAAAAGCTTCTGAACAGGAGAAAAAGTCTGTAAAAATGATAATTTTGGTCACATTGAGGCTTTAAAAAGTGATTATTCAACATGAGGCACAATCCAAATGACATTTTGAATCAATTTTCTGATGAAAAACGATGACCCGTGTGACCTGTTGAACTTTCTCCATCTGGTCAAAAATGGTAATTTTTTAATATTTAATTTTTTGACTGTAAATGACTATTGCATGTGAATTATCCCTTTTGGAACTAAAATTAGTGTGTTTAGAGTCATTTTAATGCCTGAAATTGGTCGATATAGAATCTTCTGAGTAGGAGAAAATGTCTGTAAAAATGATAATTTTGGTCACATTGAGGCTTCAAAAAGTGATTATTCATCATGAGGCACAATCCAAATGACATTTTGAATCAATTTTTCTACAGTCCAAAAAATCGATTTTCTGATGAAAAACGATGACCCGTGACCTGTCGAATTTTCACCAGATGGTCAAAAATGGTGATTTTTTAGTATTTAATTTTTTGACTGTAAATGACTATTGCATGTCAATTATCACTTCTGGAATTAAAATAAGTGTGTTTAGAGTCATTTTAATGACTGAAATTGGTCAAAAATAGAAGCTTCTGAGTAGGAGAAAAAGTCAGTAAAAATTGCAATTTTGGTCACATTGAGGCTTTAAAAAGTGATTATTCAAGATGAGGCACAATCCAAATGACATTTTGAATCAATTTTCTGATGAAAAACGATGACCCATGACCTGTTGAACTTTCTCCATATGGTTAAAAATGGTAATTTTTTAATATTTAATTTTTTGACTGTAAATGACGATTGCATGTGAATTATCACTTTTGGAACACAAATAAGTGTGTTTAGAGTCAATTTAATGCCTGAAATTGGTCAAAATAAAAGCTTCTGAGTAGGAGAAAAAGTCTGTAAAAATGTCAATTTTGGTCACATTGAGGCTTTAAAAAGTGATTATTCAGCATGAGGCACAATCCAAATGACATTTTGAATCAATTTTTCTACAGTCCAAAAAATCAATTTTCTGATGAAAAACGATGACCTGTGACCTGTCGAATTTTCTCCAGATGGTCTAAAAGGGTAACTTTTTAATATGTAATTTTTTGACTGTAAATGACTATTGCATGTGAATTATCACTTTTGAAACCAAAATAAGTGTGTTTAGAGTCATTTTAATGCCTGAAATTGGTCAAAATAAAAGCTTCTGAGTAGGAGAAAAAGTCAGTAAAAATTGCAATTTTGGTCAAATTGAGGCTTTAAAAAGTGATTATTCAAGATGAGGCACAATCCAAATGACATTTTGAATCAATTTTCTGATGAAAAACGATGACCCATGACCGGTTGAACTTTCTCCATATGGTTAAAAATGGTAATTTTTTAATATTTAATTTTTTGACTGTAAATGACGATTGCATGTGAATTATCACTTTTGGAACACAAATAAGTGTGTTTAGAGTCAATTTAATGCCTGAAATTGGTCAAAATAAAAGCTTCTGAACAGGAGAAAAAGTCTGTAAAAATGATAATTTTGGTCACATTGAGGCTTTAAAAAGTGATTATTCAACATGAGGCACAATCCAAATGACATTTTGAATCAAGTTTTTCTACAGTCCAAAAAATCAATTTTCTGATGAAAAACGATGACCCGTGACCTGTCGAACTTACTCCATATGGTCAAAAATGGTAATTTTTTAATATTATTTTTTTTTTACTGTAAATGACTATTGCATGTGAATTATCACTTTTGGAACTAAAATATGTGTGTTTGAAGTCATTTCAATGCCTGAAATTGGTCAAAATAGAAGCTTCTGAGTAGGAGAAAAAGTCAGTAAAAATTGAAATTTTGGTCACATTGAGGCTTTAAAAAGTAGTTATTCAAAATGAGGCACAATCCAAATGACATTTTGAATCAATTTTTCTACAGTCCAAAAAATCAATTTTCTGATGAAAAACGATGACCCGTGACCTGTCGAACTTACTCCATATGGTCAAAAATGGTAATTTTTTAATATTTAATTTTTTGACTGTAAATGACTATTGCATGTGAATTATCACTTCTGGAACAAAAATAAGTGTGTTTAGAGTCATTTTAATGCCTGAAATTGGTCAAAATAAAAGCTTCTGAGTAGGAGAAAAAGTCTGTAAAAATGATAATTTTGGTCACATTGAGGCTTTAAAAAGTGATTATTCAACATGAGGCACAATCCAAATGACATTTTGAATCAATTTTTCTACAGTCCAAAAAATCAATTTTCTGATGAAAAACGAACACCCGTGACCTGTCGAATTTTCACCAGATGGTCACAAATGGTGATTTTTTAATATTTAAGTTTTTTGACTGTAAATGACTGTTGCATGTAAGTTATCACTTCTGGAACTAAAATAAGTGTGTTTAGAGTCATTTTAATGCCTGAAATTGGTCAAAAATAGAAGCTTCTGAGTAGGAGAAAAAGTCAGTAAAAATTGCAATTTTGGTCACATTGAGGCTTTAAAAAGTGATTATTCAAGATGAGGCACAATCCAAATGACATTTTGAATCAATTTTCTGATGAAAAACGATGACCCATGACCGGTTGAACTTTCTCCATATGGTTAAAAATTGTAATTTTTTAATATTTAATTTTTTGACTGTAAATGACGATTGCATGTGAATTATCACTTTTGGAACACAAATAAGTGTGTTTAGAGTCAATTTAATGCCTGAAATTGGTCAAAATAAAAGCTTCTGAACAGGAGAAAAAGTCTGTAAAAATGATAATTTTGGTCACATTGAGGCTTTAAAAAGTGATTATTCAACATGAGGCACAATCCAAATGACATTTTGAATCAAGTTTTTCTACAGTCCAAAAAATCAATTTTCTGATGAAAAACGATGACCCGTGACCTGTCGAACTTACTCCATATGGTCAAAAATGGTAATTTTTTAATATTAATTTTTTTTTACTGTAAATGACTATTGCATGTGAATTATCACTTTTGGAACTAAAATATGTGTGTTTGAAGTCATTTCAATGCCTGAAATTGGTCAAAATAGAAGCTTCTGAGTAGGAGAAAAAGTCAGTAAAAATTGAAATTTTGGTCACATTGAGGCTTTAAAAAGTAGTTATTCAACATGAGGCACAATCCAAATGACATTTTGAATCAATTTTTCTACAGTCCAAAAAATCAATTTTCTGATGAAAAACGATGACCCGTGACCTGTCGAACTTACTCCATATGGTCAAAAATGGTAATTTTTTAATATTTAATTTTTTGACTGTAAATGACTATTGCATGTGAATTATCACTTCTGGAACAAAAATAAGTGTGTTTAGAGTCATTTTAATGCCTGAAATTGGTCAAAATAAAAGCTTCTGAGTAGGAGAAAAAGTCTGTAAAAATGATAATTTTGGTCACATTGAGGCTTTAAAAAGTGATTATTCAACATGAGGCACAATCCAAATGACATTTTGAATCAAGTTTTTCTACAGTCCAAAAAATCAATTTTCTGATGAAAAACGATGACCCGTGACCTGTCGAACTTACTCCATATGGTCAAAAATGGTAATTTTTTAATATTATTTTTTTTTTACTGTAAATGACTATTGCATGTGAATTATCACTTTTGGAACTAAAATATGTGTGTTTGAAGTCATTTCAATGCCTGAAATTGGTCAAAATAGAAGCTTCTGAGTAGGAGAAAAAGTCAGTAAAAATTGAAATTTTGGTCACATTGAGGCTTTAAAAAGTAGTTATTCAAAATGAGGCACAATCCAAATGACATTTTGAATCAATTTTTCTACAGTCCAAAAAATCAATTTTCTGATGAAAAACGATGACCCGTGACCTGTCGAACTTACTCCATATGGTCAAAAATGGTAATTTTTTAATATTTAATTTTTTGACTGTAAATGACTATTGCATGTGAATTATCACTTCTGGAACAAAAATAAGTGTGTTTAGAGTCATTTTAATGCCTGAAATTGGTCAAAATAAAAGCTTCTGAGTAGGAGAAAAAGTCTGTAAAAATGATAATTTTGGTCACATTGAGGCTTTAAAAAGTGATTATTCAACATGAGGCACAATCCAAATGACATTTTGAATCAATTTTTCTACAGTCCAAAAAATCAATTTTCTGATGAAAAACGAACACCCGTGACCTGTCGAATTTTCACCAGATGGTCACAAATGGTGATTTTTTAATATTTAAGTTTTTTGACTGTAAATGACTGTTGCATGTAAGTTATCACTTCTGGAACTAAAATAAGTGTGTTTAGAGTCATTTTAATGCCTGAAATTGGTCAAAAATAGAAGCTTCTGAGTAGGAGAAAAAGTCAGTAAAAATTGAAATTTTGGTCACATTGAGGCTTTAAAAAGTAGTTATTCAACATGAGGCACAATCCAAATGACATTTTGAATCAATTTTTCTACAGTCCAAAAAATCAATTTTCTGATGAAAAACGATGACCCGTGACCTGTCGAACTTACTCCATATGGTCAAAAATGGTAATTTTTTAATATTTAATTTTTTGACTGTAAATGACTATTGCATGTGAATTATCACTTCTGGAACAAAAATAAGTGTGTTTAGAGTCATTTTAATGCCTGAAATTGGTCAAAATAAAAGCTTCTGAGTAGGAGAAAAAGTCTGTAAAAATGATAATTTTGGTCACATTGAGGCTTTAAAAAGTGATTATTCAACATGAGGCACAATCCAAATGACATTTTGAATCAAGTTTTTCTACAGTCCAAAAAATCAATTTTCTGATGAAAAACGATGACCCGTGACCTGTCGAACTTACTCCATATGGTCAAAAATGGTAATTTTTTAATATTATTTTTTTTTTACTGTAAATGACTATTGCATGTGAATTATCACTTTTGGAACTAAAATATGTGTGTTTGAAGTCATTTCAATGCCTGAAATTGGTCAAAATAGAAGCTTCTGAGTAGGAGAAAAAGTCAGTAAAAATTGAAATTTTGGTCACATTGAGGCTTTAAAAAGTAGTTATTCAAAATGAGGCACAATCCAAATGACATTTTGAATCAATTTTTCTACAGTCCAAAAAATCAATTTTCTGATGAAAAACGATGACCCGTGACCTGTCGAACTTACTCCATATGGTCAAAAATGGTAATTTTTTAATATTTAATTTTTTGACTGTAAATGACTATTGCATGTGAATTATCACTTCTGGAACAAAAATAAGTGTGTTTAGAGTCATTTTAATGCCTGAAATTGGTCAAAATAAAAGCTTCTGAGTAGGAGAAAAAGTCTGTAAAAATGATAATTTTGGTCACATTGAGGCTTTAAAAAGTGATTATTCAACATGAGGCACAATCCAAATGACATTTTGAATCAATTTTTCTACAGTCCAAAAAATCAATTTTCTGATGAAAAACGAACACCCGTGACCTGTCGAATTTTCACCAGATGGTCACAAATGGTGATTTTTTAATATTTAAGTTTTTTGACTGTAAATGACTGTTGCATGTAAGTTATCACTTCTGGAACTAAAATAAGTGTGTTTAGAGTCATTTTAATGCCTGAAATTGGTCAAAAATAGAAGCTTCTGAGTAGGAGAAAAAGTCAGTAAAAATTGCAATTTTGGTCACATTGAGGCTTTAAAAAGTGATTATTCAAGATGAGGCACAATCCAAATGACATTTTGAATCAATTTTCTGATGAAAAACGATGACCCATGACCGGTTGAACTTTCTCCATATGGTTAAAAATTGTAATTTTTTAATATTTAATTTTTTGACTGTAAATGACGATTGCATGTGAATTATCACTTTTGGAACACAAATAAGTGTGTTTAGAGTCAATTTAATGCCTGAAATTGGTCAAAATAAAAGCTTCTGAACAGGAGAAAAAGTCTGTAAAAATGATAATTTTGGTCACATTGAGGCTTTAAAAAGTGATTATTCAACATGAGGCACAATCCAAATGACATTTTGAATCAAGTTTTTCTACAGTCCAAAAAATCAATTTTCTGATGAAAAACGATGACCCGTGACCTGTCGAACTTACTCCATATGGTCAAAAATGGTAATTTTTTAATATTAATTTTTTTTTACTGTAAATGACTATTGCATGTGAATTATCACTTTTGGAACTAAAATATGTGTGTTTGAAGTCATTTCAATGCCTGAAATTGGTCAAAATAGAAGCTTCTGAGTAGGAGAAAAAGTCAGTAAAAATTGAAATTTTGGTCACATTGAGGCTTTAAAAAGTAGTTATTCAACATGAGGCACAATCCAAATGACATTTTGAATCAATTTTTCTACAGTCCAAAAAATCAATTTTCTGATGAAAAACGATGACCCGTGACCTGTCGAACTTACTCCATATGGTCAAAAATGGTAATTTTTTAATATTTAATTTTTTGACTGTAAATGACTATTGCATGTGAATTATCACTTCTGGAACAAAAATAAGTGTGTTTAGAGTCATTTTAATGCCTGAAATTGGTCAAAATAAAAGCTTCTGAGTAGGAGAAAAAGTCTGTAAAAATGATAATTTTGGTCACATTGAGGCTTTAAAAAGTGATTATTCAACATGAGGCACAATCCAAATGACATTTTGAATCAATTTTTCTACAGTCCAAAAAATCAATTTTCTGATGAAAAACGATGACCCGTGACCTGTCGAATTTTCACCAGATGGTCACAAATGGTGATTTTTTAATATTTAAGTTTTTTTACTGTAAATGACTGTTGCATGTAAGTTATCACTTCTGGAACTAAAATAAGTGTGTTTAGAGTCATTTTAATGCCTGAAATTGGTCAAAAATAGAAGCTTCTGAGTAGGAGAAAAAGTCAGTAAAAATTGCAATTTTGGTCACATTGAGGCTTTAAAAAGTGATTATTCAAGATGAGGCACAATCCAAATGACATTTTGAATCAATTTTCCGATGAAAAACGATGACCCATGACCGGTTGAACTTTCTCCATATGGTTAAAAATGGTAATTTTTTAATGTTTAATTTTTTGACTGTAAATGACGATTGCATGTGAATTATCACTTTTGGAACACAAATAAGTGTGTTTAGAGTCAATTTAATGCCTGAAATTGGTCAAAATAAAAGCTTCTGAGTAGGAGAAAAAGTCTGTAAAAATGTCAATTTTGGTCACATTGAGGCTTTAAAAAGTGATTATTCAGCATGAGGCACAATCCAAATGACATTTTGAATCAATTTTTCTACAGTCCAAAAAATCAATTTTCTGATGAAAAACGATGACCTGTGACCTGTCGAATTTTCTCCAGATGGTCTAAAAGGGTAACTTTTTAATATTTAATTTTTTGACTGTAAATGACTATTGCATGTGAATTATCACTTTTGGAACAAAAATAAGTGTGTTTAGAGTCATTTTAATGCCTGAAATTGGTCAAAATAAAAGCTTCTGAACAGGAGAAAAAGTCTGTAAAAATGATAATTTTGGTCACATTGAGGCTTTAAAAAGTGATTATTCAACATGAGGCACAATCCAAATGACATTTTGAATCAATTTTCTGATGAAAAACGATGACCCGTGTGACCTGTTGAACTTTCTCCATCTGGTCAAAAATGGTAATTTTTTAATATTTAATTTTTTGACTGTAAATGACTATTGCATGTGAATTATCCCTTTTGGAACTAAAATTAGTGTGTTTAGAGTCATTTTAATGCCTGAAATTGGTCGATATAGAATCTTCTGAGTAGGAGAAAATGTCTGTAAAAATGATAATTTTGGTCACATTGAGGCTTCAAAAAGTGATTATTCATCATGAGGCACAATCCAAATGACATTTTGAATCAATTTTTCTACAGTCCAAAAAATCGATTTTCTGATGAAAAACGATGACCCGTGACCTGTCGAATTTTCACCAGATGGTCAAAAATGGTGATTTTTTAGTATTTAATTTTTTGACTGTAAATGACTATTGCATGTCAATTATCACTTCTGGAATTAAAATAAGTGTGTTTAGAGTCATTTTAATGACTGAAATTGGTCAAAAATAGAAGCTTCTGAGTAGGAGAAAAAGTCAGTAAAAATTGCAATTTTGGTCACATTGAGGCTTTAAAAAGTGATTATTCAAGATGAGGCACAATCCAAATGACATTTTGAATCAATTTTCTGATGAAAAAAGATGACCCATGACCTGTTGAACTTTCTCCATATGGTTAAAAATGGTAATTTTTTAATATTTAATTTTTTGACTGTAAATGACGATTGCATGTGAATTATCACTTTTGGAACACAAATAAGTGTGTTTAGAGTCAATTTAATGCCTGAAATTGGTCAAAATAAAAGCTTCTGAGTAGGAGAAAAAGTCTGTAAAAATGTCAATTTTGGTCACATTGAGGCTTTAAAAAGTGATTATTCAGCATGAGGCACAATCCAAATGACATTTTGAATCAATTTTTCTACAGTCCAAAAAATCAATTTTCTGATGAAAAACGATGACCTGTGACCTGTCGAATTTTCTCCAGATGGTCTAAAAGGGTAACTTTTTAATATGTAATTTTTTGACTGTAAATGACTATTGCATGTGAATTATCACTTTTGAAACCAAAATAAGTGTGTTTAGAGTCAATTTAATGCCTGAAATTGGTCAAAATAAAAGCTTCTGAGTAGGAGAAAAAGTCTGTAAAAATGTCAATTTTGGTCACATTGAGGCTTTAAAAAGTGATTATTCAGCATGAGGCACAATCCAAATGACATTTTGAATCAATTTTTCTACAGTCCAAAAAATCAATTTTCTGATGAAAAACGATGACCTGTGACCTGTCGAATTTTCTCCAGATGGTCTAAAAGGGTAACTTTTTAATATGTAATTTTTTGACTGTAAATGACTATTGCATGTGAATTATCACTTTTGAAACCAAAATAAGTGTGTTTAGAGTCATTTTAATGCCTGAAATTGGTCAAAATAAAAGCTTCTGAGTAGGAGAAAAAGTCAGTAAAAATTGCAATTTTGGTCAAATTGAGGCTTTAAAAAGTGATTATTCAAGATGAGGCACAATCCAAATGACATTTTGAATCAATTTTCTGATGAAAAACGATGACCCATGACCGGTTGAACTTTCTCCATATGGTTAAAAATGGTAATTTTTTAATATTTAATTTTTTGACTGTAAATGACGATTGCATGTGAATTATCACTTTTGGAACACAAAAAAGTGTGTTTAGAGTCAATTTAATGCCTGAAATTGGTCAAAATAAAAGCTTCTGAACAGGAGAAAAAGTCTGTAAAAATGATAATTTTGGTCACATTGAGGCTTTAAAAAGTGATTATTCAACATGAGGCACAATCCAAATGACATTTTGAATCAAGTTTTTCTACAGTCCAAAAAATCAATTTTCTGATGAAAAACGATGACCCGTGACCTGTCGAACTTACTCCATATGGTCAAAAATGGTAATTTTTTAATATTTAATTTTTTGACTGTAAATGACTATTGCATGTGAATTATCACTTCTGGAACAAAAATAAGTGTGTTTAGAGTCATTTTAATGCCTGAAATTGGTCAAAATAAAAGCTTCTGAGTAGGAGAAAAAGTCTGTAAAAATGATAATTTTGGTCACATTGAGGCTTTAAAAAGTGATTATTCAACATGAGGCACAATCCAAATGACATTTTGAATCAATTTTTCTACAGTCCAAAAAATCAATTTTCTGATGAAAAACGAACACCCGTGACCTGTCGAATTTTCACCAGATGGTCACAAATGGTGATTTTTTAATATTTAAGTTTTTTGACTGTAAATGACTGTTGCATGTAAGTTATCACTTCTGGAACTAAAATAAGTGTGTTTAGAGTCATTTTAATGCCTGAAATTGGTCAAAAATAGAAGCTTCTGAGTAGGAGAAAAAGTCAGTAAAAATTGCAATTTTGGTCACATTGAGGCTTTAAAAAGTGATTATTCAAGATGAGGCACAATCCAAATGACATTTTGAATCAATTTTCTGATGAAAAACGATGACCCATGACCGGTTGAACTTTCTCCATATGGTTAAAAATTGTAATTTTTTAATATTTAATTTTTTGACTGTAAATGACGATTGCATGTGAATTATCACTTTTGGAACACAAATAAGTGTGTTTAGAGTAGGCCTGGGCAAAAATTTCGTTCCGTTCGCGGAAATTGCGATAATTTGACATTTTTGCGTTCCGCGGAGAGCGCGAAAATGTCAAAAATTCCGGTTTCCGCAGCTTGGCGATAATTTGTTTCTTGCTCGCGCTGTAAAATGATACATTCTCGCGCGCGCGCGATCGCCTTACCTGAATCCCTGCGTTCGCCGACAAGTTTTCTTGATCCGGTCGCGTTCTCCATGAGATGTTGTATTGTTTTTAGCCATTTGCGCTGTCTCGCGACAGTTCGCGCCCGCAGTGACGTCATGCGTCGCGCGATCACGTCTTTCTTCTCGCGATCATGCACCGCGAGAACAACTCAAAACAAGATGGCCGCGCCCGCAAGCAGCCACATGGGTAAGTTGGCGACCCGCAACCATGCAGAAAATCGCGCGAACATGCCGGAAAAAAACTTCCGCATCTTCGCGATATTTCTGCTTGTTTGCGATAATTTTAAACATTCTCGCGATAATTTGCGAAGGTTAATTCCGCAAATTCCGCCCACCCCTAGTTTAGAGTCAATTTAATGCCTGAAATTGGTCAAAATAAAAGCTTCTGAACAGGAGAAAAAGTCTGTAAAAATGATAATTTTGGTCACATTGAGGCTTTAAAAAGTGATTATTCAACATGAGGCACAATCCAAATGACATTTTGAATCAAGTTTTTCTACAGTCCAATAAATCAATTTTCTGATGAAAAACGATGACCCGTGACCTGTCGAACTTACTCCATATGGTCAAAAATGGTAATTTTTTAATATTAATTTTTTTTTACTGTAAATGACTATTGCATGTGAATTATCACTTTTGGAACTAAAATATGTGTGTTTGAAGTCATTTCAATGCCTGAAATTGGTCAAAATAGAAGCTTCTGAGTAGGAGAAAAAGTCAGTAAAAATTGAAATTTTGGTCACATTGAGGCTTTAAAAAGTAGTTATTCAACATGAGGCACAATCCAAATGACATTTTGAATCAATTTTTCTACAGTCCAAAAAATCAATTTTCTGATGAAAAACGATGACCCGTGACCTGTCGAACTTACTCCATATGGTCAAAAATGGTAATTTTTTAATATTTAATTTTTTGACTGTAAATGACTATTGCATGTGAATTATCACTTCTGGAACAAAAATAAGTGTGTTTAGAGTCATTTTAATGCCTGAAATTGGTCAAAATAAAAGCTTCTGAGTAGGAGAAAAAGTCTGTAAAAATGATAATTTTGGTCACATTGAGGCTTTAAAAAGTGATTATTCAACATGAGGCACAATCCAAATGACATTTTGAATCAATTTTTCTACAGTCCAAAAAATCAATTTTCTGATGAAAAACGATGACCCGTGACCTGTCGAATTTTCACCAGATGGTCACAAATGGTGATTTTTTAATATTTAAGTTTTTTGACTGTAAATGACTGTTGCATGTAAGTTATCACTTCTGGAACTAAAATAAGTGTGTTTAGAGTCATTTTAATGCCTGAAATTGGTCAAAAATAGAAGCTTCTGAGTAGGAGAAAAAGTCAGTAAAAATTGCAATTTTGGTCACATTGAGGCTTTAAAAAGTGATTATTCAAGATGAGGCACAATCCAAATGACATTTTGAATCAATTTTCTGATGAAAAACGATGACCCATGACCGGTTGAACTTTCTCCATATGGTTAAAAATGGTAATTTTTTAATATTTAATTTTTTGACTGTAAATGACGATTGCATGTGAATTATCACTTTTGGAACACAAATAAGTGTGTTTAGAGTCAATTTCATGCCTGAAATTGGTCAAAATAAAAGCTTCTGAGTAGGAGAAAAAGTCTGTAAAAATGTCAATTTTGGTCACATTGAGGCTTTAAAAAGTGATTATTCAGCATGAGGCACAATCCAAATGACATTTTGAATCAATTTTTCTACAGTCCAAAAAATCAATTTTCTGATGAAAAACGATGACCTGTGACCTGTCGAATTTTCTCCAGATGGTCTAAAAGGGTAACTTTTTAATATTTAATTTTTTGACTGTAAATGACTATTGCATGTGAATTATCACTTTTGGAACAAAAATAAGTGTGTTTAGAGTCATTTTAATGCCTGAAATTGGTCAAAATAAAAGCTTCTGAACAGGAGAAAAAGTCTGTAAAAATGATAATTTTGGTCACATTGAGGCTTTAAAAAGTGATTATTCAACATGAGGCACAATCCAAATGACATTTTGAATCAATTTTCTGATGAAAAACGATGACCCGTGTGACCTGTTGAACTTTCTCCATCTGGTCAAAAATGGTGATTTTTTAGTATTTAATTTTTTGACTGTAAATGACTATTGCATGTGAATTATCCCTTTTGGAACTAAAATTAGTGTGTTTAGAGTCATTTTAATGCCTGAAATTGGTCGATATAGAATCTTCTGAGTAGGAGAAAATGTCTGTAAAAATGATAATTTTGGTCACATTGAGGCTTCAAAAAGTGATTATTCATCATGAGGCACAATCCAAATGACATTTTGAATCAATTTTTCTACAGTCCAAAAAATCGATTTTCTGATGAAAAACGATGACCCGTGACCTGTCGAATTTTCACCAGATGGTCAAAAATGGTGATTTTTTAGTATTTAATTTTTTGACTGTAAATGACTATTGCATGTCAATTATCACTTCTGGAATTAAAATAAGTGTGTTTAGAGTCATTTTAATGACTGAAATTGGTCAAAAATAGAAGCTTCTGAGTAGGAGAAAAAGTCAGTAAAAATTGCAATTTTGGTCACATTGAGGCTTTAAAAAGTGATTATTCAAGATGAGGCACAATCCAAATGACATTTTGAATCAATTTTCTGATGAAAAACGATGACCCATGACCTGTTGAACTTTCTCCATATGGTTAAAAATGGTAATTTTTTAATATTTAATTTTTTGACTGTAAATGACGATTGCATGTGAATTATCAGTTTTGGAACACAAATAAGTGTGTTTAGAGTCAATTTAATGCCTGAAATTGGTCAAAATAAAAGCTTCTGAGTAGGAGAAAAAGTCTGTAAAAATGTCAATTTTGGTCACATTGAGGCTTTAAAAAGTGATTATTCAGCATGAGGCACAATCCAAATGACATTTTGAATCAATTTTTCTACAGTCCAAAAAATCAATTTTCTGATGAAAAACGATGACCTGTGACCTGTCGAATTTTCTCCAGATGGTCTAAAAGAGTAACTTTTTAATATTTAATTTTTTGACTGTAAATGACGATTGCATGTGAATTATCACTTTTGGAACACAAATAAGTGTGTTTAGAGTCAATTTAATGCCTGAAATTGGTCAAAATAAAAGCTTCTGAGTAGGAGAAAAAGTCTGTAAAAATGTCAATTTTGGTCACATTGAGGCTTTAAAAAGTGATTATTCAGCATGAGGCACAATCCAAATGACATTTTGAATCAATTTTCTGATGAAAAACGATGACCCGTGTGACCTGTTGAACTTTCTCCATCTGGTCAAAAATGGTAATTTTTTAATATTTAATTTTTTGACTGTAAATGACTATTGCATGTGAATTATCCCTTTTGGAACTAAAATTAGTGTGTTTAGAGTCATTTTAATGCCTGAAATTGGTCGATATAGAATCTTCTGAGTAGGAGAAAATGTCTGTAAAAATGATAATTTTGGTCACATTGAGGCTTCAAAAAGTGATTATTCATCATGAGGCACAATCCAAATGACATTTTGAATCAATTTTTCTACAGTCCAAAAAATCGATTTTCTGATGAAAAACGATGACCCGTGACCTGTCGAATTTTCACCAGATGGTCAAAAATGGTGATTTTTTAGTATTTAATTTTTTGACTGTAAATGACTATTGCATGTCAATTATCACTTCTGGAATTAAAATAAGTGTGTTTAGAGTCATTTTAATGACTGAAATTGGTCAAAAATAGAAGCTTCTGAGTAGGAGAAAAAGTCAGTAAAAATTGCAATTTTGGTCACATTGAGGCTTTAAAAAGTGATTATTCAAGATGAGGCACAATCCAAATGACATTTTGAATCAATTTTCTGATGAAAAACGATGACCCATGACCTGTTGAACTTTCTCCATATGGTTAAAAATGGTAATTTTTTAATATTTAATCTTTTGACTGTAAATGACGATTGCATGTGAATTATCAGTTTTGGAACACAAATAAGTGTGTTTAGAGTCAATTTAATGCCTGAAATTGGTCAAAATAAAAGCTTCTGAGTAGGAGAAAAAGTCTGTAAAAATGTCAATTTTGGTCACATTGAGGCTTTAAAAAGTGATTATTCAGCATGAGGCACAATCCAAATGACATTTTGAATCAATTTTTCTACAGTCCAAAAAATCAATTTTCTGATGAAAAACGATGACCTGTGACCTGTCGAATTTTCTCCAGATGGTCTAAAAGGGTAACTTTTTAATATGTAATTTTTTGACTGTAAATGACTATTGCATGTGAATTATCACTTTTGAAACCAAAATAAGTGTGTTTAGAGTCAATTTAATGCCTGAAATTGGTCAAAATAAAAGCTTCTGAGTAGGAGAAAAAGTCTGTAAAAATGTCAATTTTGGTCACATTGAGGCTTTAAAAAGTGATTATTCAGCATGAGGCACAATCCAAATTACATTTTGAATCAATTTTTCTACAGTCCAAAAAATCAATTTTCTGATGAAAAACGATGACCTGTGACCTGTCGAATTTTCTCCAGATGGTCTAAAAGGGTAACTTTTTAATATGTAATTTTTTTACTGTAAATGACTATTGCATGTGAATTATCACTTTTGAAACCAAAATAAGTGTGTTTAGAGTCATTTTAATGCCTGAAATTGGTCAAAATAAAAGCTTCTGAGTAGGAGAAAAAGTCAGTAAAAATTGCAATTTTGGTCAAATTGAGGCTTTAAAAAGTGATTATTCAACATGAGGCACAATCCAAATGACATTTTGAATCAATTTTCTGATGAAAAACGATGACCTGTGACCTGTTGAACTTTCTTAATATGGTCAAAAATGGTAATTTTTTAATATTGAATTTTTTGACTGTAAATGACTATTGCATGTGAATTATCACTTTTGGAACTAAAATTAGTGTGTTTAGAGTCATTTGAATGCCTGAAATTGGTCAAAATAAAAGCTTCTGTGTAGGACAAAAAGTCTGTAAAAATGATAATTTTGGTCGCATTGAGGCTTTAAAAAGTGATTATTCAACATGAGGCACAATCCAAATGAAATTTTGAATCCATTTTTCTACAGTCCAAAAAATCAATTTTCTGATGAAAAACGATGACACGTGACCTGTCAAACTTACTCCAGATGGTCAAAAATGGTAATTTTTTAATATTAATTTTTTTTTACTGTAAATGACTATTGCATGTGAATTATCACTTTTGGAACAAAAATAAATGTGTTTAGAGTCCTTTTAATGCCTGAAATTGGTCAAAATAAAAGCTTCTGAACAGGAGAAAAAGTCTGTAAAAATGATAATTTTGGTCACATTGATGCTTTAAAAAGTGATTATTCAACATGAGGCACAATCCAAATGACATTTTGAATCAATTTTTCTACAGTCCAAAAAATCAATTTTCTGATGAAAAACGATGACCCGTGACCTGTCGAACTTACTCCATATGGTCAAAAATGGTAATTTTTTAATATTATTTTTTTTTTACTGTAAATGACTATTGCATGTGAATTATCACTTTTGGAACAAAAATATGTGTGTTTGAAGTCATTTCAATGCCTGAAATTGGTCAAAATAGAAGCTTCTGAGTAGGAGAAAAAGTCTGTAAAAATGATAATTTTGGTCGCATTGAGGCTTTAAAAAGTGATTATTCAACATGAGGCACAATCCAAATGACATTTTGAATCAATTTTTCTACAGTCCAAAAAATCGATTTTCCGATAAAAACGATGACCCGTGACCTGTCGAATTTTCACCAGATGGTCAAAAATGGTGATTTTTTAGTATTTAGTTTTTTGACTGTAAATGACTATTGCATGTCAATTATCACTTCTGGAATTAAAATAAGTGTGTTTAGAGTCATTTTAATGACTGAAATTGGTCAAAATAGAAGCTTCAGAGTAGGAGAAAAAGTCTGTAAAAATGTCAATTTTGGTCACATTGAGGCTTTAAAAAGTGATTATTCAACATGAGGCACAATCCAAATGACATTTTGAATCAATTTTCTGATGAAAAACGATGACCCGTGACCTGTTGAACTTTCTCCATATGGTCAAAAATGGTAATTTTTTAATATTTAATTTTTTGACTGTAAATGACTATTGCATGTGAATTATCCCTTTTGGAACTAAAATTAGTGTGTTTAGAGTCATTTTACTGCCTGAAATTGGTCGATATAGAAGCTTCTGAGTAGGAGAAAATGTCTGTAAAAATTGCAATTTTGGTCACATTGAGGCTTTAAAAAGTGATTATTCAACATGAGGCACAATCCAAATGACATTTTGAATCAATTTTCTGATGAAAAACGATGACCCGTGTGACCTGTTGAACTTTCTCCATATGGTCAAAAATGGTAATTTTTTAATATTTAATTTTTTGACTGTAAATGATTATTGCATGTGAATTATCCCTTTTGGAACTAAAATTAGTGTGTTTAGAGTCATTTTAATGCCTGAAATTGGTCGATATAGAATCTTCTGAGTAGGAGAAAATGTCTGTAAAAATGATAATTTTGGTCACATTGAGGCTTCAAAAAGTGATTATTCAACATGAGGCACAATCCAAATGACATTTTGAATCAATTTTTCTACAGTCCAAAAAATCGATTTTCTGATGAAAAACGATGACCCGTGACCTGTCGAACTTACTCCATATGGTCAAAAATGGTAATTTTTTAATATTTAATTTTTTGACTGTAAATGACTATTGCATGTGAATTATCCCTTTTGGAACTAAAATTAGTGTGTTTAGAGTCATTTTAATGCCTGAAATTGGTCGATATAGAATCTTCTGAGTAGGAGAAAATGTCTGTAAAAATGTCAATTTTGGTCACATTGAGGCTTTAAAAAGTGATTATTCAACATGAGGCACAATCCAAATGACATTTTGAATCAATTTTCTGATGAAAAACGATGACCCGTGACCTGTTGAACTTTCTCCATATGGTCAAAAATGGTAATTTTTTAATATTTAATTTTTTGACTGTAAATGACTATTGCATGTGAATTATCCCTTTTGGAACTAAAATTAGTGTGTTTAGAGTCATTTTAATGCCTGAAATTGGTCGATATAGAAGCTTCTGAGTAGGAGAAAATGTCTGTAAAAATTGCAATTTTGGTCACATTGAGGCTTTAAAAAGTGATTATTCAACATGAGGCACAATCCAAATGACATTTTGAATCAATTTTCTGATGAAAAACGATGACCCGTGTGACCTGTTGAACTATCTCCATATGGTCAAAAATGGTAATTTTTTAATATTTAAATTTTTGACTGTAAATGACTATTGCATGTGAATTATCCCTTTTGGAACTTAAATTAGTGTGTTTAGAGTCATTTTAATGCCTGAAATTGGTCGATATAGAATCTTCTGAGTAGGAGAAAATGTCTGTAAAAATGATAATTTTGGTCACATTGAGGCTTCAAAAAGTGATTATTCAACATGAGGCACAATCCAAATGACATTTTGAATTAATTTTCTGATGAAAAACGATGACCCGTGACCTGTTGAACTTTCTCCATATGGTCAAAAATGGTAATTTTTTAATATTTAATTTTTTGACTGTAAATGACTATTGCATGTGAATTATCCCTTTTGGAACTAAAATTAGTGTGTTTAGAGTCATTTTAATGCCTGAAATTGGTCGATATAGAAGCTTCTGAGTAGGAGAAAATGTCTGTAAAAATTGCAATTTTGGTCACATTGAGGCTTTAAAAAGTGATTATTCAACATGAGGCACAATCCAAATGACATTTTGAATCAATTTTCTGATGAAAAACGATGACCCGTTACCTGTTGACCTTTCTCCATATGGTCAAAAATGGTAATTTTGTAATATTTAATTTTTTGACTGTAAATGACTATTGCATGTGAATTATCACTTTTGGAACTAAAATTAGTGTGTTTAGAGTCATTTTAATGCCTGAAATTGGTCGATATAGAATCTTCTGAGTAGGAGAAAATGTCTGTAAAAATGATAATTTTGGTCACATTGAGGCTTCAAAAAGTGATTATTCAACATGAGGCACAATCCAAATGACATTTTGAATCAATTTTTCTACAGTCCAAAAAATCGATTTTCTGATAAAAAACGATGACCCGTGACCTGTCGAATTTTCACCAGATGGTCAAAAATGGTGATTTTTTAGTATTTAATTTTTTGACTGTAAATGACTATTGCATGTCAATTATCACTTCGGGAATTAAAATAAGTGTGTTTAGAGTCATTTTAATGACTGAAATTGGTCAAAATAGAAGCTTCAGAGTAGGAGAAAAAGTCTGTAAAAATGTCAATTTTGGTCACATTGAGGCTTTAAAAAGTGATTATTCAACATGAGGCACAATCCAAATGACATTTTGAATCAATTTTCTGATGAAAAACGATGACCCGTGACCTGTTGAACTTTCTCCATATGGTCAAAAATGGTAATTTTTTAATATTTAATTTTTTGACTGTAAATGACTATTGCATGTGAATTATCCCTTTTGGAACTAAAATTAGTGTGTTTAGAGTCATTTTAATGCCTGAAATTGGTCGATATAGAAGCTTCTGAGTAGGAGAAAATGTCTGTAAAAATTGCAATTTTGGTCACATTGAGGCTTTAAAAAGTGATTATTCAACATGAGGCACAATCCAAATGACATTTTGAATCAATTTTCTGATGAAAAACGATGACCCGTGTGACCTGTTGAACTTTCTCCATATGGTCAAAAATGGTAATTTTTTAATATTTAATTTTTTGACTGTAAATGACTATTGCATGTGAATTATCCCTTTTGGAACTAAAATTAGTGTGTTTAGAGTCATTTTAATGCCTGAAATTGGTTGATATAGAATCTTCTGAGTAGGAGAAAATGTCTGTAAAAATGATAATTTTGGTCACATTGAGGCTTCAAAAAGTGATTATTCAACATGAGGCACAATCCAAATGACGATTTGAATCAATTTTTCTACAGTCCAAAAAATCGATTTTCTGATGAAAAACTATGACCCGTGACCTGTCGAATTTTCACCAGATGGTCAAAAATGGTGATTTTTTAGTATTTAATTTTTTGACTGTAAATGACTATTGCATGTCAATTATCACTTCTGGAATTAAAATAAGTGTGTTTAGAGTCATTTTAATGACTGAAATTGGTCAAAATAGAAGCTTCTGAGTAGGAGAAAAAGTCAGTAAAAATTGCAATTTTGGTCAAATTGAGGCTTTAAAAAGTGATTATTCAACATGAGGCACAATCCAAATGACATTTTGAATAAATTTTCTGATGAAAAACGATGACCTGTGACCTGTTGAACTTTCTCAATATGGTCAAAAATGGTAATTTTTTAATATTAAATTTTTTGACTGTAAATGACTATTGCATGTGAATTATCACTTTTGGAACTAAAATTAGTGTGTTAAGAGTCATTTTAATGCCTGAAATTGGTCAAAATAAAAGCTTCTGTGTAGGACAAAAAGTCTGTAAAAATGATAATTTTGGTCGCATTGAGGCTTTAAAAAGTGATTATTCAACATGAGGCACAATCCAAATGAAATTTTGAATCAATTTTTCCAGTCCAAAAAATCAATTTTCTGATGAAAAACGATGACCCATGACCTGTCAAACTTTCTCCAGATGGTCAAAAATGGTAATTTTTTAATATTTAAGTTTTTTGACTGTAAATGGCTATTTCATGTGAATTATCAATTTTGGAACACAAATAAGTGTGTTTAGAGTCATTTTAATGCCTGAAATTGGTAAAAATAGAAGCTTCTGAGTAGGAGAAAATGTCAGTAAAAATTGCAATTTTGGTCACATTGAGGCTTTAAAAAGTAGTTATTCAACATGAGGCACAATCCAAATGACATTTTGAATCAATTTCCTGATGAAAACCGATGACCCATGACCTGTCGAACTTACTCCATATGGTCAAAAATGGTAATTTTTTAATATTTAATTTTTTGACTGTAAATGACTATTGCATGTGAATTATCACTTCTGGAACAAAAATAAGTGTGTTTAGAGTCATTTTAATGCCTGAAATTGGTCAAAATAAAAGCTTCTGAGTAGGAGAAAAAGTCTGTAAAAATGATAATTTTGGTCACATTGAGGCTTCAAAAAGTGATTATTCAACATGAGGCACAATCCAAATGACATTTTGAATCAATTTTTCTACAGTCAAAAAAATCGATTTTCTGATGAAAAACGATGACCCGTGACCAGTCGAATTTTCACCAGATGGTCACAAATGGTGATTTTTTAATATTTAAGTTTTTTGAGTGTAAATGACTATTGCATGTAAGTTATCACTTCTGGAACTAAAATAAGTGTGTTTAGAGTCATTTTAATGCCTGAAATTGGTCAAAAATAGAAGCTTCTGAGTAGGAGAAAAAGTCAGTAAAAATTGCAAGTTTGGTCACATTGAGGCTTTAAAAAGTGATTATTCAAGATGAGGCACAATCCAAATGACATTTTGAATCAATTTTCTGATGAAAAACGATGACCCATGACCTGTTGAACTTTCTCCATCTGGTTAAAAATGGTAATTTTTTAATATTTAATTTTTTGACTGTAAATGACGATTGCATGTGAATTATCACTTTTGGAACACAAATAAGTGTGTTTAGAGTCAATTTAATGCCTGAAATTGGTCAAAATAAAAGCTTCTGAGTAGGAGAAAAAGTCTGTAAAAATGTCAATTTTGGTCACATTGAGGCTTTAAAAAGTGATTATTCAGCATGAGGCACAATCCAAATGACATTTTGAATCAATTTATCTACAGTCCAAAAAATCAATTTTCTGATGAAAAACGATGACCTGTGACCTGTCGAATTTTCTCCAGATGGTCTAAAAGGGTAACTTTTTAATATTTAATTTTTTGACTGTAAATGACTATTGCATGTGAATTATCACTTTTGGAACAAAAATAAGTGTGTTTAGAGTCATTTTAATGCCTGAAATTGGTCAAAATAAAAGCTTCTGAACAGGAGAAAAAGTCTGTAAAAATGATAATTTTGGTCACATTGAGGCTTTAAAAAGTGATTATTCAACATGAGGCACAATCCAAATGACATTTTGAATCAATTTTTCTACAGTCCAAAAAATCAATTTTCTGATGAAAAACGATGACCCGTGACCTGTCGAACTTACTCCATATGGTCAAAAATGGTAATTTTTTAATATTAATTTTTTTTTACTGTAAATGACTATTGCATGTGAATTATCACTTTTGGAACAAAAATATGTGTGTTTGAAGTCATTTCAATGCCTGAAATTGGTCAAAATAGAAGCTTCTGAGTAGGAGAAAAAGTCAGTAAAAATTGAAATTTTGGTCACATTGAGGCTTTAAAAAGTAGTTATTCAACATGAGGCACAATCCAAATGACATTTTGAATCAATTTTTCTACAGTCCAAAAAATCAATTTTCTGATGAAAAACGATGACCCGTGACCTGTCGAATTTTCACCAGATGGTCACAAATGGTGATTTTTTAATATTTAAGTTTTTTGACTGTAAATGACTATTGCATGTAAGTTATCACTTCTGGAACTAAAATAAGTGTGTTTAGAGTCATTTTACTGCCTGAAATTGGTCAAAAATAGAAGCTTCTGAGTAGGAGAAAAAGTCAGTAAAAATTGCAATTTTGGTCACATTGAGTCTTTAAAAAGTGATTATTCAAGATGAGGCACAATCCAAATGACATTTTGAATCAATTTTCTGATGAAAAACGATGACCCATGACCGGTTGAACTTTCTCCATATGGTTAAAAATGGTAATTTTGTAATATTTAATTTTTTGACTGTAAATGACGATTGCATGTGAATTATCACTTTTGGAACACAAATAAGTGTGTTTAGAGTCAATTTAATGCCTGAAATTTGTCAAAATAAAAGCTTCTGAGTAGGAGAAAAAGTCTGTAAAAATGTCAATTTTGGTCACATTGAGGCTTTAAAAAGTGATTATTCAGCATGAGGCACAATCCAAATGACATTTTGAATCAATTTTTCTACAGTCCAAAAAAATCAATTTTCTGATGAAAAACGATGACCTGTGACCTGTCGAATTTTCTCCAGATGGTCTAAAAGGGTAACTTTTTAATATTACATTTTTTGACTGTAAATGACTATTGCATGTGAATTATCACTTTTGGAAGAAAAATAAGTGTGTTTAGAGTCATTTTAATGCCTGAAATTGGTCAAAATAAAAGCTTCTGAACAGGAGAAAAAGTCTGTAAAAATGATAATTTTGGTCACATTGAGGCTTTAAAAAGTGATTATTCAACATGAGGCACAATCCAAATGACATTTTGAATCAATTTTTCTACAGTCCAAAAAATCAATTTTCTGATGAAAAACGATGACCCGTGACCTGTCGAACTTACTCCATATGGTCAAAAATGGTAATTTTTTAATATTAATTTTTTTTTACTGTAAATGACTATTGCATGTGAATTATCACTTTTGGAACAAAAATATGTGTGTTTGAAGTAATTTCAATGCCTGAAATTTGTCAAAATAGAAGCTTCTGAGTAGGAGAAAAAGTCAGTAAAAATTGAAATTTTGGTCACATTGAGGCTTTAAAAAGTAGTTATTCAACATGAGGCACAATCCAAATGACATTTTGAATCAATTTTTCTACAGTCCAGAAAATCAATTTTGTGATGAAAAACGATGACCCGCGACCTGTCGAACTTACTCCATATGGTCAAAAATTGTAATTTTTTAATATTAAATTTTTTTTACTGTAAATGACTATTGCATGTGAATTATCACTTTTGGAACAAAAATAAGTGTGTTTAGAGTCATTTTAATGCCTGAAATTGGTCAAAATAAAAGCTTCTGAGTAGGAGAAAAAGTCTGTAAAAATGTAAATTTTGGTCACATTGAGGCTTTAAAAAGTGATTATTCAACATGAGGCACAATCCAAATGACATTATGAATCAATTTTCTGATGAAAAACGATGACCCGTGACCTGTTAATCTTTCTCCATATGGTCAAAAATGGTAATTTTTTAATATTTAAGTTTTTTGACTGTAAATGACTATTGCATGTGAATTATCCCTTTTGGAACTAAAATTAGTGTGTTTAGAGTCATTTTAATGCCTGAAATTGGTCGATATAGAAGCTTCTGAGTAGGAGAAAATGTCTGTAAAAATTGCAATTTTGGTCACATTGAGGCTTTAAAAAGTGATTATTCAAGATGAGGCACAATCCAAATGACATTTTGAATCAATTTTCTGATGAAAAACGATGACCCGTGACCTGTTGAACTTTCTCCATATGGTCAAAAATGATAATTTTTTAATATTTAATTTTTTGACTGGAAATGACTATTGCATGTGAATTATCCCTTTTGGAACTAAAATTAGTGTGTTTAGAGTCATTTTAATGCCTGAAATTGGTCGATATAGAAACTTCTGAGTAGGAGAAAATATCTGTAAAAATTGCAATTTTGGTCACATTGAGGCTTTAAAAAGTGAATATTCAACATGAGGCACAATCCAAATGACATTTTGAATCAATTTTTCTACAGTCCAAAAAATCGATTTTCTGATGAAAAACGATGACCCGTGACCTGTCGAATTTTTACAAGATGGTCAAAAATGGTGAATTTTTAATATTTAATTTTTTGACTTTAAATGACTATTGCATGTGAATTATCACTTCTGGAACTAAAATAAGTGTGTTTAGAGTCATTTTAATGCCTGAAATTGGTCAAAATAGAAGCTTCTGAGTAGGAGAAAAAGTCTGTAAAAATGTCAATTTTGGTCACATTGAGGCTTTAAAAAGTGATTATTCAACATGAGGCACAATCCAAATGACATTTTGAATCAATTTTCTGATGAAAAACGATGACCCGTGACCTGTTGAACTTTCTCCATATGGTCAAAAATGGTAATTTTTTAATATTTAATTTTTTGACTGTAAATGACTATTGCATGTGATTTATCACTTTTGGAACTAAAATTAGTGTGTTTAGAGTCATTTTAATGCCTGAAATTGGTCAAAATAGAAGCTTCTGAGTAGGAGAAAAAGTCAGTAAAAATTGCAATTTTGGTCACATTGAGGCTTTAAAAAGTAGTTATTCAACATGAGGCACAATCCAAATGACATTTTGAATCACTTTTTCTACAGTCCAAAAAATCAATTTTCTCATGAAAAACGATGACCCGTGATCTGTCGAACTTTCTCCAGATGGTCAAAAATGGTAATTTTTTAATATTTAATTTTTTGACTGTAAATGACTATTGCATGTGAATTATCAATTTTGGAACTAAAATAAGTGTGTTTAGAGTCATTTTAATGCCTGAAATTTGTCAAAAATAGAAGCTTCTGAGTAGGAGAAAAAGTCAGTAAAAATTGCAATTTTGGTCACATTGAGGCTTTAAAAAGTAGTTATTCAACATGAGGCACAATCCAAATGACATTTTGAATCAATTTTTCTACAGTCCAAAAAATTAATTTTCTGAAGAAAAACGATAACCCGTGACCTGTCGAACTTTCTCCATATGGTCAAAAATGGTAATTTTTTAATATTTAATTTTTTGACTGTAAATGACTATTGCATGTGAATTATCACGTTTGGAACAAAAATAAGTGTGTTTAGAGTCATTTTAATGCCTGAAATTGGTCAAAATAGAAGCTTCTGAGTAGGAGAAAAAGTCTGTAAAAATGTCAATTTTGATCACATTGAGGCTTTAAAAAGTGATTATTCAACATGAGGCACAATCCAAATGACATTTTGAATCAATTTTCTGATGAAAAACGATGACCCGTTACCTGTTGACCTTTCTCCATATGGTCAAAAATGGTAATTTTGTAATATTTAATTTTTTGACTGTAAATGACTATTGCATGTGAATTATCACTTTTGGAACTAAAATGAGTGTGTTTAGAGTCATTTTAATGCCTGAAATCGGTCAAAATAGAAGCTTCTGAGTAGGAGAAAAATTCAGTAAAAATTGCAATTTTGGTCACATTGAGGCTTTAAAAAGTAGTTATTCAACATGAGGCACAATCCAAATGACATTTTGAATCACTTTTTCTACAGTCCAAAAAATCAATTTTCTGATGAAAAACGATGACCCGTGATCTGTCGAACTTTCTCCAGATGGTCAAAAATAGTAATTTTTTAATATTTAATTTTTGGACTGTAAATGACTATTGCATGTGAATTATCAATTTTGGAACTAAAATAAGTGTGTTTAGAGTCAATTTAATGCCTGAAATTGGTCAAAAATAGAAGCTTCTGAGTAGGAGAAAAAGTCAGTAAAAATTGCAATTTTGGTCACATTGAGGCTTTAAAAAGTGATTATTCAACATGAGGCACAATCCAAATGACATTTTGAATCAATTTTTCTACAGTCCAAAAAATTAATTTTCTGAAGAAAAACGATAACCCGTGACCTGTCGAACTTTCTCCATATGGTCAAAAATGGTAATTTTTTCATATTTAATTTTTTGACTGTAAATGACTATTGCATGTGAATTATCACGTTTGGAACAAAAATAAGTGTGTTTAGAGTCATTTTAATGCCTGAAATTGGTCAAAATAGAAGCTTCTGAGTAGGAGAAAAAGTCTGTAAAAATGTCAATTTTGGTCACATTGAGGCTTTAAAAAGTGATTATTCAACATGAGGCACAATCCAAATGACATTTTGAATCAATTTTCTGATGAAAAACGATGACCCGTTACCTGTTGACCTTTCTCCATATGGTCAAAAATGGTAATTTTGTAATATTTAATTTTTTGACTGTAAATGACTATTGCATGTGAATTATCACTTTTGGAACTAAAATGAGTGTGTTTAGAGTCATTTTAATGCCTGAAATCGGTCAAAATAGAAGCTTCTGAGTAGGAGAAAAATTCAGTAAAAATTGCAATTTTGGTCACATTGAGGCTTTAAAAAGTAGTTATTCAACATGAGGCACAATCCAAATGACATTTTGAATCACTTTTTCTACAGTCCAAAAAATCAATTTTCTGATGAAAAACGATGACCCGTGATCTGTCGAACTTTCTCCAGATGGTCAAAAATAGTAATTTTTTAATATTTAATTTTTGGACTGTAAATGACTATTGCATGTGAATTATCAATTTTGGAACTAAAATAAGTGTGTTTAGAGTCAATTTAATGCCTGAAATTGGTCAAAAATAGAAGCTTCTGAGTAGGAGAAAAAGTCAGTAAAAATTGCAATTTTGGTCACATTGAGGCTTTAAAAAGTGATTATTCAACATGAGGCACAATCCAAATGACATTTTGAATCAATTTTTCTACAGTCCAAAAAATTAATTTTCTGAAGAAAAACGATAACCCGTGACCTGTCGAACTTTCTCCATATGGTCAAAAATGGTAATTTTTTCATATTTAATTTTTTGACTGTAAATGACTATTGCATGTGAATTATCACGTTTGGAACAAAAATAAGTGTGTTTAGAGTCATTTTAATGCCTGAAATTGGTCAAAATAGAAGCTTCTGAGTAGGAGAAAAAGTCTGTAAAAATGTCAATTTTGGTCACATTGAGGCTTTAAAAAGTGATTATTCAACATGAGGCACAATCCAAATGACATTTTGAATCAATTTTCTGATGAAAAACGATGACCCGTTACCTGTTGACCTTTCTCCATATGGTCAAAAATGGTAATTTTGTAATATTTAATTTTTTGACTGTAAATGACTATTGCATGTGAATTATCACTTTTGGAACTAAAATGAGTGTGTTTAGAGTCATTTTAATGCCTGAAATCGGTCAAAATAGAAGCTTCTGAGTAGGAGAAAAAGTCAGTAAAAATTGCAATTTTGGTCACATTGAGGCTTTAAAAAGTAGTTATTCAACATGAGGCACAATCGAAATGACATTTTGAATCAATTTTTCTACAGTCCAAAAAATCAATTTTCTGATGAAAAACGATGACCCGTGATCTGTCGAACTTTCTCCAGATGGTCAAAAATAGTAATTTTTTAATATTTAATTTTTGGACTGTAAATGACTATTGCATGTGAATTAACAATTTTGGAACTAAAATAAGTGTGTTTAGAGTCATTTTAATGCCTGAAATTGGTCAAAATAGAAGCTTCTGAGTAGGAGAAAAAGTCAGTAAAAATTGCAATTTTGGTCACATTGAGGCTTTAAAAAGTGATTATTCAACATGAGGCACAATCCAAATGACATTTTGAATCAATTTTTCTACAGTCCAAAAAATCAATTTTCTGATGAAAAACGATGACCAGTGACCTGTCGAACTTTCTCCATATGGTCAAAAATGGTAATTTTTTTATTTTGAATTTTTTGACTGTAAATGACTATTGCATGTGAATGATCACTTTTGGAACAAAAATAAGTGTGTTTAGAGTCATTTTAATTCCCGGAAATGGTCAAAATAAAAGCTTCTGAGTAGGAGAAAAAGTCTGTAAAAATGATAATTTTGGTCACATTGAGGCTTTAAAACGTGATTATTCAACATGAGGCACAATCCAAATGACATTTTGAATCAATTTTTCTACAGTCCAAAAAATCGATTTTCTGATGAAAAACGATGACCCGTGACCTGTCAAACTTTCTCCAGATGGTCAAAAATGGTAATTTTTTAATATTTAAGTTTTTTGACTGTAAATGACTATTGCATGTGAATGATCACTTCTGGAACAAAAATAAGTGTGTTTAGAGTCATTTTAATTCCCGGAAATGGTCAAAATAAAAGCTTCTGAGTAGGAGAAAAAGTCTGTAAAAATGATAATTTTGGTCACATTGAGGCTTTAAAAAGTAGTTATTCAACATGAGGCACAATCCAAATGACATTTTGAATCAATTTTTCTACAGTCCAAAAAATCAATTTTCTGATGAAAAACGATGACCCGTGTGACCTGTTGAACTTTCTCCATATGGTCAAAAATAGTAATTTTTTAATATTATTTTTTTGACTGAAAATGACTATTGCATGTGAATTATTACTTTTGGAAGAAAAATAAGTGTGTTTAGAGTCATTTAATGCCTGAAATTGGTCAACATAGAAGCTTCTGAGTAGGATAAAAAGTCAGTAAAAATTGCTATTTTGGTCACATAGAGGCTTTAAAAAGTGATTATTCAACATGAGGCACAATCAAAATGACATATTGAATCAATTTTTCTACTGTCCAAAAAATTATTTTTCTGATGAAAAACGATGACCATTGACCTGTCGAACTTTCTCCATATGGTCAAAAATGGTAATTTTTTTATATTTACTTTTTTGACTGTAAATGACTATTGCATGTGAATTATCACTTTTGGAACAAAAATAAGTGTGTTTTGAGTCATTTTAATGCCTGAAATTGGTCAAAATAAAAGCTTCTGAGTAGGAGAAAAAGTCTGTAAAAATGTCAATTTTGGTCACATTGAGGCTTTAAAAAGTGATTATTCAACATGAGGCACAATCCAAATGACATTTTGAATCAATTTTTCTACAGTCCAAAAAATCAATTTTCTGATGAAAAACGATGACCCGTGACCTGTCGAATTTTCACAAAATGGTCAAAAATGGTGAATTGTTAATATTTAATTTTTTGACTGTAAATGACTATTGCATGTGAATTATCACTTCTGGAGCTAAAATAAGTGTGTTTAGAGTCATTTTAATGCCTGAAATTGGTCAAAATAGAAGCTTCTGAGTAGGAGAAAAAGTCAGTAAAAATTGCAATTTTGGTCACATTGAGGCTTTAAAAAGTGATTATTCAACATGAGGCACAATCCAAATGACATTTTGAATCAATTTTCTGATGAAAAACGATGACCCGTGACCTGTTGAACTTTCTCCATATGGTCAAAAGTGGTAATTTTTTAATATTTAATTTTTTGACTGTAAATGACTATTGCATATGAATTATCACTTTTGGAACCAAAATTAGTGTGTTTAGAGTCATTTTAATGCCTGAAATTGGTCAAAATAGAAGCTTCTGAGTAGGAGAAAACGTCAGTAAAAACTGCAATTTTGGTCACATTGAGGCTTTAAAAAGTAGTTATTCAACATGAGGCACAATCCAAATGACATTTTGAATCAATTTTTCTAGAGTCCAAAAAATCAATATTCTGATGAAAAACGATGACCCGTGATCTGTCGAACTTTCTCCAGATGGTCAAAAATGGTAATTTTTTAATATTTAATTTTTTGACTGTAAATGACTATTGCATGTGAATTATCAATTTTGGAACTAAAATGAGTGTGTTTAGAGTCATTTTAATGCCTGAAATTGGTCAAAATAGAAGCTTCTGAGTAGGAGAAAAAGTCAGTAAAAATTGCAATTTTGGTCACATTGAGGCTTTAAAAAGTAGTTATTAAACATGAGGCACAATCCAAATGACATTTTGAATCAATTTTTCCACAGTCCAAAAAAATCAATTTTCTGATGAAAAATGAGGACCCGTGATCTGTCGAACTTTCTCCAGGTGGTCAAAAACGGTAATTTTTTAATATTAAATTTTTTGACTGTAAATGACTATTGCATGTGAATTATCAATTTTGGAACTAAAATAAGTGTGTTTAGAGTCATTTTAATGCCTGAAATTGGTCAAAATAGAAGCTTCTGAGTAGGAGAAGTCTGTAAAAATGTCAATTTTGGTCACATTGAGGCTTTAAAAAGTGATTATTCAACATGAGGCACAATCCAAATGACATGTTGAATCAATTATTCTACCGTCCAAAAAATCAATTTTCTGATGAAAAACGATGACCCGTGACCTGTCGAATTTTCTCCAGATGGTCAAAAAGGGTAATTTTTTAATTTTTAATTTTTTGACTGTAAATGACTATTGCATGTGAATTATCACTTCTGGAACTAAAATTAGTGTGTTTAGAGTCATTTTAATGCCTGAAATTGGTCAAAATAGAAGCTTCTGAGTAGGAGAAAAGGTCAGTAAAAATTGCAATTTTGGTCACATTGAGGCTTTAAAAAGTGATTATTCAACATGAGGCACAATCCAAATGACATTTTGAATCAATTTTCTGATGAAAAACGATGACCCGTTACCTGTTGACCTTTCTCCATATGGTCAAAAATGGTAATTTTGTAATATTTAATTTTTTGACTGTAAATGACTATTGCATGTGAATTATCACTTTTGGAACTAAAATGAGTATGTTTAGAGTCATTTTAATGCCTGAAATTGGTCAAAATAGAAGCTTCTGAGTAGAAGAAAAAGTCAGTAAAAATTGCAATTTTGGTCACATTGAGGCTTTAAAAAGTAATTATTCAACATGAGGCACAATCCAAATGACATTTTGAATCAATTTTTCTACAGTCCCAAAAAATCGATTTTCTGATGAAAAACGATGCTGTCGAACTTACTCCATATAGTCAAAAATGGTAATTTTTTAATATTTAATTTTTTGACTGTAAATGACTATTGCATGTGAATTATCACTTCTGGAACTAAAATAAGTGTGTTTAGAGTCATTTTAATGCCTGAAATTGGTCAAAAATAGAAGCTTCTGAGTAGGAGAAAAAGTCAGTAAAAATTGCAATTTTGGTCACATTGAGGCTTTAAAAAGTGATTATTCAACATGAGGCACAATCCAAATGACATTTTGAATCAAGTTTTTCTACAGTCCAAAAAATCAATTTTCTGATGAAAAACGATGACCCGTGCGTGACCTGTCGAACTTACTCCATATGGTCAAAAATGGTAATTTTTTAATATTATTTTTTTTTTACTGTAAATGACTATTGCATGTGAATTATCACTTTTGGAACTAAAATATGTGTGTTTGAAGTCATTTCAATGCCTGAAATTGGTCAAAATAGAAGCTTCTGAGTAGGAGAAAAAGTCAGTAAAAATTGAAATTTTGGTCACATTGAGGCTTTAAAAAGTAGTTATTCAACATGAGGCACAATCCAAATGACATTTTGAATCAATTTTTCTACAGTCCAAAAAATCAATTTTCTGATGAAAAACGATGACCCGTGACCTGTCGAACTTACTCCATATGGTCAAAAATGGTAATTTTTTAATATTTAATTTTTTGACTGTAAATGACTATTGCATGTGAATTATCACTTCTGGAACAAAAATAAGTGTGTTTAGAGTCATTTTAATGCCTGAAATTGGTCAAAATAAAAGCTTCTGAGTAGGAGAAAAAGTCTGTAAAAATGATAATTTTGGTCACATTGAGGCTTTAAAAAGTGATTATTCAACATGAGGCACAATCCAAATGACATTTTGAATCAATTTTCTGATGAAAAACGATGACCCGTGTGACCTGTTGAACTTTCTCCATCTGGTCAAAAATGGTAATTTTTTAATATTTAATTTTTTGACTGTAAATGACTATTGCATGTGAATTATCCCTTTTGGAACTAAAATTAGTGTGTTTAGAGTCATTTTAATGCCTGAAATTGGTCGATATAGAATCTTCTGAGTAGGAGAAAATGTCTGTAAAAATGATAATTTTGGTCACATTGAGGCTTCAAAAAGTGATTATTCATCATGAGGCACAATCCAAATGACATTTTGAATCAATTTTTCTACAGTCCAAAAAATCGATTTTCTGATGAAAAACGATGACCCGTGACCTGTCGAATTTTCACCAGATGGTCAAAAATGGTGATTTTTTAGTATTTAATTTTTTGACTGTAAATGACTATTGCATGTCAATTATCACTTCTGGAATTAAAATAAGTGTGTTTAGAGTCATTTTAATGACTGAAATTGGTCAAAAATAGAAGCTTCTGAGTAGGAGAAAAAGTCAGTAAAAATTGCAATTTTGGTCACATTGAGGCTTTAAAAAGTGATTATTCAAGATGAGGCACAATCCAAATGACATTTTGAATCAATTTTCTGATGAAAAACGATGACCCATGACCTGTTGAACTTTCTCCATATGGTTAAAAATGGTAATTTTTTAATATTTAATTTTTTGACTGTAAATGACGATTGCATGTGAATTATCACTTTTGGAACACAAATAAGTGTGTTTAGAGTCAATTTAATGCCTGAAATTGGTCAAAATAAAAGCTTCTGAGTAGGAGAAAAAGTCTGTAAAAATGTCAATTTTGGTCACATTGAGGCTTTAAAAAGTGATTATTCAGCATGAGGCACAATCCAAATGACATTTTGAATCAATTTTTCTACAGTCCAAAAAATCAATTTTCTGATGAAAAACGATGACCTGTGACCTGTCGAATTTTCTCCAGATGGTCTAAAAGGGTAACTTTTTAATATGTAATTTTTTGACTGTAAATGACTATTGCATGTGAATTATCACTTTTGAAACCAAAATAAGTGTGTTTAGAGTCATTTTAATGCCTGAAATTGGTCAAAAAAAAAGCTTCTGAGTAGGAGAAAAAGTCAGTAAAAATTGCAATTTTGGTCAAATTGAGGCTTTAAAAAGTGATTATTCAAGATGAGGCACAATCCAAATGACATTTTGAATCAATTTTCTGATGAAAAACGATGACCCATGACCGGTTGAACTTTCTCCATATGGTTAAAAATGGTAATTTTTTAATATTTAATTTTTTGACTGCAAATGACGATTGCATGTGAATTATCACTTTTGGAACACAAATAAGTGTGTTTAGAGTCAATTTAATGCCTGAAATTGGTCAAAATAAAAGCTTCTGAACAGGAGAAAAAGTCTGTAAAAATGATAATTTTGGTCACATTGAGGCTTTAAAAAGTGATTATTCAACATGAGGCACAATCCAAATGACATTTTGAATCAAGTTTTTCTACAGTCCAAAAAATCAATTTTCTGATGAAAAACGATGACCCGTGACCTGTCGAACTTACTCCATATGGTCAAAAATGGTAATTTTTTAATATTATTTTTTTTTTACTGTAAATGACTATTGCATGTGAATTATCACTTTTGGAACTAAAATATGTGTGTTTGAAGTCATTTCAATGCCTGAAATTGGTCAAAATAGAAGCTTCTGAGTAGGAGAAAAAGTCAGTAAAAATTGAAATTTTGGTCACATTGAGGCTTTAAAAAGTAGTTATTCAACATGAGGCACAATCCAAATGACATTTTGAATCAATTTTTCTACAGTCCAAAAAATCAATTTTCTGATGAAAAACGATGACCCGTGACCTGTCGAACTTACTCCATATGGTCAAAAATGGTAATTTTTTAATATTTAATTTTTTGACTGTAAATGACTATTGCATGTGAATTATCACTTCTGGAACAAAAATAAGTGTGTTTAGAGTCATTTTAATGCCTGAAATTGGTCAAAATAAAAGCTTCTGAGTAGGAGAAAAAGTCTGTAAAAATGATAATTTTGGTCACATTGAGGCTTTAAAAAGTGATTATTCAACATGAGGCACAATCCAAATGACATTTTGAATCAATTTTTCTACAGTCCAAAAAATCAATTTTCTGATGAAAAACGATGACCCGTGACCTGTCGAATTTTCACCAGATGGTCACAAATGGTGATTTTTTAATATTTAAGTTTTTTGACTGTAAATGACTGTTGCATGTAAGTTATCACTTCTGGAACTAAAATAAGTGTGTTTAGAGTCATTTTAATGCCTGAAATTGGTCAAAAATAGAAGCTTCTGAGTAGGAGAAAAAGTCAGTAAAAATTGCAATTTTGGTCACATTGAGGCTTTAAAAAGTGATTATTCAAGATGAGGCACAATCCAAATGACATTTTGAATCAATTTTCTGATGAAAAACGATGACCCCTGACCGGTTGAACTTTCTCCATATGGTTAAAAATGGTAATTTTTTAATATTTAATTTTTTGACTGTAAATGACGATTGCATGTGAATTATCACTTTTGGAACACAAATAAGTGTGTTTAGAGTCAATTTAATGCCTGAAATTGGTCAAAATAAAAGCTTCTGAGTAGGAGAAAAAGTCTGTAAAAATGTCAATTTTGGTCACATTGAGGCTTTAAAAAGTGATTATTCAGCATGAGGCACAATCCAAATGACATTTTGAATCAATTTTTCTACAGTCCAAAAAATCAATTTTCTGATGAAAAACGATGACCTGTGACCTGTCGAATTTTCTCCAGATGGTCTAAAAGAGTAACTTTTTAATATTTAATTTTTTGACTGTAAATGACTATTGCATGTGAATTATCACTTTTGGAACAAAAATAAGTGTGTTTAGAGTCATTTTAATGCCTGAAATTGGTCAAAATAAAAGCTTCTGAACAGGAGAAAAAGTCTGTAAAAATGATAATTTTGGTCACATTGAGGCTTTAAAAAGTGATTATTCAACATGAGGCACAATCCAAATGACATTTTGAATCAATTTTCTGATGAAAAACGATGACCCGTGTGACCTGTTGAACTTTCTCCATCTGGTCAAAAATGGTAATTTTTTAATATTTAATTTTTTGACTGTAAATGACTATTGCATGTGAATTATCCCTTTTGGAACTAAAATTAGTGTGTTTAGAGTCATTTTAATGCCTGAAATTGGTCGATATAGAATCTTCTGAGTAGGAGAAAATGTCTGTAAAAATGATAATTTTGGTCACATTGAGGCTTCAAAAAGTGATTATTCATCATGAGGCACAATCCAAATGACATTTTGAATCAATTTTTCTACAGTCCAAAAAATCGATTTTCTGATGAAAAACGATGACCCGTGACCTGTCGAATTTTCACCAGATGGTCAAAAATGGTGATTTTTTAGTATTTAATTTTTTGACTGTAAATGACTATTGCATGTCAATTATCACTTCTGGAATTAAAATAAGTGTGTTTAGAGTTATTTTAATGACTGAAATTGGTCAAAAATAGAAGCTTCTGAGTAGGAGAAAAAGTCAGTAAAAATTGCAATTTTGGTCACATTGAGGCTTTAAAAAGTGATTATTCAACATGAGGCACAATCCAAATGACATTTTGAATCAATTTTTCTACAGTCCAAAAAATCAATTTTCTGATGAAAAACGATGACCTGTGACCTGTCGAATTTTCTCCAGATGGTCTAAAAGGGTAACTTTTTAATATGTAATTTTTTGACTGTAAATGACTATTGCATGTGAATTATCACTTTTGAAACCAAAATAAGTGTGTTTAGAGTCATTTTAATGCCTGAAATTGGTCAAAATAAAAGCTTCTGAGTAGGAGAAAAAGTCAGTAAAAATTGCAATTTTGGTCAAATTGAGGCTTTAAAAAGTGATTATTCAAGATGAGGCACAATCCAAATGACATTTTGAATCAATTTTCTGATGAAAAACGATGACCCATGACCGGTTGAACTTTCTCCATATGGTTAAAAATGGTAATTTTTTAATATTTAATTTTTTGACTGTAAATGACGATTGCATGTGAATTATCACTTTTGGAACACAAATAAGTGTGTTTAGAGTCAATTTAATGCCTGAAATTGGTCAAAATAAAAGCTTCTGAACAGGAGAAAAAGTCTGTAAAAATGATAATTTTGGTCACATTGAGGCTTTAAAAAGTGATTATTCAACATGAGGCACAATCCAAATGACATTTTGAATCAAGTTTTTCTACAGTCCAAAAAATCAATTTTCTGATGAAAAACGATGACCCGTGACCTGTCGAACTTACTCCATATGGTCAAAAATGGTAATTTTTTAATATTATTTTTTTTTTACTGTAAATGACTATTGCATGTGAATTATCACTTTTGGAACTAAAATATGTGTGTTTGAAGTCATTTCAATGCCTGAAATTGGTCAAAATAGAAGCTTCTGAGTAGGAGAAAAAGTCAGTAAAAATTGAAATTTTGGTCACATTGAGGCTTTAAAAAGTAGTTATTCAAAATGAGGCACAATCCAAATGACATTTTGAATCAATTTTTCTACAGTCCAAAAAATCAATTTTCTGATGAAAAACGATGACCCGTGACCTGTCGAACTTACTCCATATGGTCAAAAATGGTAATTTTTTAATATTTAATTTTTTGACTGTAAATGACTATTGCATGTGAATTATCACTTCTGGAACAAAAATAAGTGTGTTTAGAGTCATTTTAATGCCTGAAATTGGTCAAAATAAAAGCTTCTGAGTAGGAGAAAAAGTCTGTAAAAATGATAATTTTGGTCACATTGAGGCTTTAAAAAGTGATTATTCAACATGAGGCACAATCCAAATGACATTTTGAATCAATTTTTCTACAGTCCAAAAAATCAATTTTCTGATGAAAAACGAACACCCGTGACCTGTCGAATTTTCACCAGATGGTCACAAATGGTGATTTTTTAATATTTAAGTTTTTTGACTGTAAATGACTGTTGCATGTAAGTTATCACTTCTGGAACTAAAATAAGTGTGTTTAGAGTCATTTTAATGCCTGAAATTGGTCAAAAATAGAAGCTTCTGAGTAGGAGAAAAAGTCAGTAAAAATTGCAATTTTGGTCACATTGAGGCTTTAAAAAGTGATTATTCAAGATGAGGCACAATCCAAATGACATTTTGAATCAATTTTCTGATGAAAAACGATGACCCATGACCGGTTGAACTTTCTCCATATGGTTAAAAATTGTAATTTTTTAATATTTAATTTTTTGACTGTAAATGACGATTGCATGTGAATTATCACTTTTGGAACACAAATAAGTGTGTTTAGAGTCAATTTAATGCCTGAAATTGGTCAAAATAAAAGCTTCTGAACAGGAGAAAAAGTCTGTAAAAATGATAATTTTGGTCACATTGAGGCTTTAAAAAGTGATTATTCAACATGAGGCACAATCCAAATGACATTTTGAATCAAGTTTTTCTACAGTCCAAAAAATCAATTTTCTGATTAAAAACGATGACCCGTGACCTGTCGAACTTACTCCATATGGTCAAAAATGGTAATTTTTTAATATTTAATTTTTTGACTGTAAATGACTATTGCATGTGAATTATCACTTCTGGAACAAAAATAAGTGTGTTTAGAGTCATTTTAATGCCTGAAATTGGTCAAAATAAAAGCTTCTGAGTAGGAGAAAAAGTCTGTAAAAATGATAATTTTGGTCACATTGAGGCTTTAAAAAGTGATTATTCAACATGAGGCACAATCCAAATGACATTTTGAATCAATTTTTCTACAGTCCAAAAAATCAATTTTCTGATGAAAAACGATGACCCGTGACCTGTCGAATTTTCACCAGATGGTCACAAATGGTGATTTTTTAATATTTAAGTTTTTTGACTGTAAATGACTGTTGCATGTAAGTTATCACTTCTGGAACTAAAATAAGTGTGTTTAGAGTCATTTTAATGCCTGAAATTGGTCAAAAATAGAAGCTTCTGAGTAGGAGAAAAAGTCAGTAAAAATTGCAATTTTGGTCACATTGAGGCTTTAAAAAGTGATTATTCAAGATGAGGCACAATCCAAATGACATTTTGAATCAATTTTCTGATGAAAAACGATGACCCATGACCGGTTGAACTTTCTCCATATGGTTAAAAATGGTAATTTTTTAATATTTAATTTTTTGACTGTAAATGACGATTGCATGTGAATTATCACTTTTGGAACACAAATAAGTGTGTTTAGAGTCAATTTAATGCCTGAAATTGGTCAAAATAAAAGCTTCTGAGTAGGAGAAAAAGTCTGTAAAAATGTCAATTTTGGTCACATTGAGGCTTTAAAAAGTGATTATTCAGCATGAGGCACAATCCAAATGACATTTTGAATCAATTTTTCTACAGTCCAAAAAATCAATTTTCTGATGAAAAACGATGACCTGTGACCTGTCGAATTTTCTCCAGATGGTCTAAAAGGGTAACTTTTTAATATTTAATTTTTTGACTGTAAATGACTATTGCATGTGAATTATCACTTTTGGAACAAAAATAAGTGTGTTTAGAGTCATTTTAATGCCTGAAATTGGTCAAAATAAAAGCTTCTGAACAGGAGAAAAAGTCTGTAAAAATGATAATTTTGGTCACATTGAGGCTTTAAAAAGTGATTATTCAACATGAGGCACAATCCAAATGACATTTTGAATCAATTTTCTGATGAAAAACGATGACCCGTGTGACCTGTTGAACTTTCTCCATCTGGTCAAAAATGGTAATTTTTTAATATTTAATTTTTTGACTGTAAATGACTATTGCATGTGAATTATCCCTTTTGGAACTAAAATTAGTGTGTTTAGAGTCATTTTAATGCCTGAAATTGGTCGATATAGAATCTTCTGAGTAGGAGAAAATGTCTGTAAAAATGATAATTTTGGTCACATTGAGGCTTCAAAAAGTGATTATTCATCATGAGGCACAATCCAAATGACATTTTGAATCAATTTTTCTACAGTCCAAAAAATCGATTTTCTGATGAAAAATGATGACCCGTGACCTGTCGAATTTTCACCAGATGGTCAAAAATGGTGATTTTTTAGTATTTAATTTTTTGACTGTAAATGACTATTGCATGTCAATTATCACTTCTGGAATTAAAATAAGTGTGTTTAGAGTCAATTTAATGACTGAAATTGGTCAAAAATAGAAGCTTCTGAGTAGGAGAAAAAGTCAGTAAAAATTGCAATTTTGGTCACATTGAGGCTTTAAAAAGTGATTATTCAAGATGAGGCACAATCCAAATGACATTTTGAATCAATTTTCTGATGAAAAACGATGACCCATGACCTGTTGAACTTTCTCCATATGGTTAAAAATGGTAATTTTTTAATATTTAATTTTTTGACTGTAAATGACGATTGCATGTGAATTATCACTTTTGGAACACAAATAAGTGTGTTTAGAGTCAATTTAATGCCTGAAATTGGTCAAAATAAAAGCTTCTGAGTAGGAGAAAAAGTCTGTAAAAATGTCAATTTTGGTCACATTGAGGCTTTAAAAAGTGATTATTCAGCATGAGGCACAATCCAAATGACATTTTGAATCAATTTTTCTACAGTCCAAAAAATCAATTTTCTGATGAAAAACGATGACCTGTGACCTGTCGAATTTTCTCCAGATGGTCTAAAAGGGTAACTTTTTAATATGTAATTTTTTGACTGTAAATGACTATTGCATGTGAATTATCACTTTTGAAACCAAAATAAGTGTGTTTAGAGTCAATTTAATGCCTGAAATTGGTCAAAATAAAAGCTTCTGAGTAGGAGAAAAAGTCTGTAAAAATGTCAATTTTGGTCACATTGAGGCTTTAAAAAGTGATTATTCAGCATGAGGCACAATCCAAATGACATTTTGAATCAATTTTTCTACAGTCCAAAAAATCAATTTTCTGATGAAAAACGATGACCTGTGACCTGTCGAATTTTCTCCAGATGGTCTAAAAGGGTAACTTTTTAATATGTAATTTTTTGACTGTAAATGACTATTGCATGTGAATTATCACTTTTGAAACCAAAATAAGTGTGTTTAGAGTCATTTTAATGCCTGAAATTGGTCAAAATAAAAGCTTCTGAGTAGGAGAAAAAGTCAGTAAAAATTGCAATTTTGGTCAAATTGAGGCTTTAAAAAGTGATTATTCAAGATGAGGCACAATCCAAATGACATTTTGAATCAATTTTCTGATGAAAAACGATGACCCATGACCGGTTGAACTTTCTCCATATGGTTAAAAATGGTAATTTTTTAATATTTAATTTTTTGACTGTAAATGACGATTGCATGTGAATTATCACTTTTGGAACACAAAAAAGTGTGTTTAGAGTCAATTTAATGCCTGAAATTGGTCAAAATAAAAGCTTCTGAACAGGAGAAAAAGTCTGTAAAAATGATAATTTTGGTCACATTGAGGCTTTAAAAAGTGATTATTCAACATGAGGCACAATCCAAATGACATTTTGAATCAAGTTTTTCTACAGTCCAAAAAATCAATTTTCTGATGAAAAACGATGACCCGTGACCTGTCGAACTTACTCCATATGGTCAAAAATGGTAATTTTTTAATATTATTTTTTTTTTACTGTAAATGACTATTGCATGTGAATTATCACTTTTGGAACTAAAATATGTGTGTTTGAAGTCATTTCAATGCCTGAAATTGGTCAAAATAGAAGCTTCTGAGTAGGAGAAAAAGTCAGTAAAAATTGAAATTTTGGTCACATTGAGGCTTTAAAAAGTAGTTATTCAAAATGAGGCACAATCCAAATGACATTTTGAATCAATTTTTCTACAGTCCAAAAAATCAATTTTCTGATGAAAAACGATGACCCGTGACCTGTCGAACTTACTCCATATGGTCAAAAATGGTAATTTTTTAATATTTAATTTTTTGAATGTAAATGACTATTGCATGTGAATTATCACTTCTGGAACAAAAATAAGTGTGTTTAGAGTAATTTTAATGCCTGAAATTGGTCAAAATAAAAGCTTCTGAGTAGGAGAAAAAGTCTGTAAAAATGATAATTTTGGTCACATTGAGGCTTTAAAAAGTGATTATTCAACATGAGGCACAATCCAAATGACATTTTGAATCAATTTTTCTACAGTCCAAAAAATCAATTTTCTGATGAAAAACGAACACCCGTGACCTGTCGAATTTTCACCAGATGGTCACAAATGGTGATTTTTTAATATTTAAGTTTTTTGACTGTAAATGACTGTTGCATGTAAGTTATCACTTCTGGAACTAAAATAAGTGTGTTTAGAGTCATTTTAATGCCTGAAATTGGTCAAAAATAGAAGCTTCTGAGTAGGAGAAAAAGTCAGTAAAAATTGCAATTTTGGTCACATTGAGGCTTTAAAAAGTGATTATTCAAGATGAGGCACAATCCAAATGACATTTTGAATCAATTTTCTGATGAAAAACGATGACCCATGACCGGTTGAACTTTCTCCATATGGTTAAAAATTGTAATTTTTTAATATTTAATTTTTTGACTGTAAATGACGATTGCATGTGAATTATCACTTTTGGAACACAAATAAGTGTGTTTAGAGTCAATTTAATGCCTGAAATTGGTCAAAATAAAAGCTTCTGAACAGGAGAAAAAGTCTGTAAAAATGATAATTTTGGTCACATTGAGGCTTTAAAAAGTGATTATTCAACATGAGGCACAATCCAAATGACATTGTGAATCAAGTTTTTCTACAGTCCAATAAATCAATTTTCTGATGAAAAACGATGACCCGTGACCTGTCGAACTTACTCCATATGGTCAAAAATGGTAATTTTTTAATATTAATTTTTTTTTACTGTAAATGACTATTGCATGTGAATTATCACTTTTGGAACTAAAATATGTGTGTTTGAAGTCATTTCAATGCCTGAAATTGGTCAAAATAGAAGCTTCTGAGTAGGAGAAAAAGTCAGTAAAAATTGAAATTTTGGTCACATTGAGGCTTTAAAAAGTAGTTATTCAACATGAGGCACAATCCAAATGACATTTTGAATCAATTTTTCTACAGTCCAAAAAATCAATTTTCTGATGAAAAACGATGACCCGTGACCTGTCGAACTTACTCCATATGGTCAAAAATGGTAATTTTTTAATATTTAATTTTTTGACTGTAAATGACTATTGCATGTGAATTATCACTTCTGGAACAAAAATAAGTGTGTTTAGAGTCATTTTAATGCCTGAAATTGGTCAAAATAAAAGCTTCTGAGTAGGAGAAAAAGTCTGTAAAAATGATAATTTTGGTCACATTGAGGCTTTAAAAAGTGATTATTCAACATGAGGCACAATCCAAATGACATTTTGAATCAATTTTTCTACAGTCCAAAAAATCAATTTTCTGATGAAAAACGATGACCCGTGACCTGTCGAATTTTCACCAGATGGTCACAAATGGTGATTTTTTAATATTTAAGTTTTTTGACTGTAAATGACTGTTGCATGTAAGTTATCACTTCTGGAACTAAAATAAGTGTGTTTAGAGTCATTTTAATGCCTGAAATTGGTCAAAAATAGAAGCTTCTGAGTAGGAGAAAAAGTCAGTAAAAATTGCAATTTTGGTCACATTGAGGCTTTAAAAAGTGATTATTCAAGATGAGGCACAATCCAAATGACATTTTGAATCAATTTTCTGATGAAAAACGATGACCCATGACCGGTTGAACTTTCTCCATATGGTTAAAAATGGTAATTTTTTAATATTTAATTTTTTGACTGTAAATGACGATTGCATGTGAATTATCACTTTTGGAACACAAATAAGTGTGTTTAGAGTCAATTTAATGCCTGAAATTGGTCAAAATAAAAGCTTCTGAGTAGGAGAAAAAGTCTGTAAAAATGTCAATTTTGGTCACATTGAGGCTTTAAAAAGTGATTATTCAGCATGAGGCACAATCCAAATGACATTTTGAATCAATTTTTCTACAGTCCAAAAAATCAATTTTCTGATGAAAAACGATGACCTGTGACCTGTCGAATTTTCTCCAGATGGTCTAAAAGGGTAACTTTTTAATATTTAATTTTTTGACTGTAAATGACTATTGCATGTGAATTATCACTTTTGGAACAAAAATAAGTGTGTTTAGAGTCATTTTAATGCCTGAAATTGGTCAAAATAAAAGCTTCTGAACAGGAGAAAAAGTCTGTAAAAATGATAATTTTGGTCACATTGAGGCTTTAAAAAGTGATTATTCAACATGAGGCACAATCCAAATGACATTTTGAATCAATTTTCTGATGAAAAACGATGACCCGTGTGACCTGTTGAACTTTCTCTATCTGGTCAAAAATGGTAATTTTTTAATATTTAATTTTTTGACTGTAAATGACTATTGCATGTGAATTATCCCTTTTGGAACTAAAATTAGTGTGTTTAGAGTCATTTTAATGCCTGAAATTGGTCGATATAGAATCTTCTGAGTAGGAGAAAATGTCTGTAAAAATGATAATTTTGGTCACATTGAGGCTTCAAAAAGTGATTATTCATCATGAGGCACAATCCAAATGACATTTTGAATCAATTTTTCTACAGTCCAAAAAATCGATTTTCTGATGAAAAACGATGACCCGTGACCTGTCGAATTTTCACCAGATGGTCAAAAATGGTGATTTTTTAGTATTTAATTTTTTGACTGTAAATGACTATTGCATGTCAATTATCACTTCTGGAATTAAAATAAGTGTGTTTAGAGTCATTTTAATGACTGAAATTGGTCAAAAATAGAAGCTTCTGAGTAGGAGAAAAAGTCAGTAAAAATTGCAATTTTGGTCACATTGAGGCTTTAAAAAGTGATTATTCAAGATGAGGCACAATCCAAATGACATTTTGAATCAATTTTCTGATGAAAAACGATGACCCATGACCGGTTGAACTTTCTCCATATGGTTAAAAATGGTAATTTTTTAATATTTAATTTTTTGACTGTAAATGACGATTGCATGTGAATTATCACTTTTGGAACACAAATAAGTGTGTTTAGAGTCAATTTAATGCCTGAAATTGGTCAAAATAAAAGCTTCTGAGTAGGAGAAAAAGTCTGTAAAAATGTCAATTTTGGTCACATTGAGGCTTTAAAAAGTGATTATTCAGCATGAGGCACAATCCAAATGACATTTTGAATCAATTTTTCTACAGTCCAAAAAATCAATTTTCTGATGAAAAACAATGACCTGTGACCTGTCGAATTTTCTCCAGATGGTCTAAAAGGGTAACTTTTTAATATGTAATTTTTTGACTGTAAATGACTATTGCATGTGAATTATCACTTTTGAAACCAAAATAAGTGTGTTTAGAGTCATTTTAATGCCTGAAATTGGTCAAAATAAAAGCTTCTGAGTAGGAGAAAAAGTCAGTAAAAATTGCAATTTTGGTCAAATTGAGGCTTTAAAAAGTGATTATTCAAGATGAGGCACAATCCAAATGACATTTTGAATCAATTTTCTGATGAAAAACGATGACCCATGACCGGTTGAACTTTCTCCATATGGTTAAAAATGGTAATTTTTTAATATTTAATTTTTTGACTGTAAATGACGATTGCATGTGAATTATCACTTTTGGAACACAAATAAGTGTGTTTAGAGTCAATTTAATGCCTGAAATTGGTCAAAATAAAAGCTTCTGAACAGGAGAAAAAGTCTGTAAAAATGATAATTTTGGTCACATTGAGGCTTTAAAAAGTGATTATTCAACATGAGGCACAATCCAAATGACATTTTGAATCAAGTTTTTCTACAGTCCAAAAAATCAATTTTCTGATGAAAAACGATGACCCGTGACCTGTCGAACTTACTCCATATGGTCAAAAATGGTAATTTTTTAATATTATTTTTTTTTTACTGTAAATGACTATTGCATGTGAATTATCACTTTTGGAACTAAAATATGTGTGTTTGAAGTCATTTCAATGCCTGAAATTGGTCAAAATAGAAGCTTCTGAGTAGGAGAAAAAGTCAGTAAAAATTGAAATTTTGGTCACATTGAGGCTTTAAAAAGTAGTTATTCAAAATGAGGCACAATCCAAATGACATTTTGAATCAATTTTTCTACAGTCCAAAAAATCAATTTTCTGATGAAAAACGATGACCCGTGACCTGTCGAACTTACTCCATATGGTCAAAAATGGTAATTTTTTAATATTTAATTTTTTGACTGTAAATGACTATTGCATGTGAATTATCACTTCTGGAACAAAAATAAGTGTGTTTAGAGTCATTTTAATGCCTGAAATTGGTCAAAATAAAAGCTTCTGAGTAGGAGAAAAAGTCTGTAAAAATGATAATTTTGGTCACATTGAGGCTTTAAAAAGTGATTATTCAACATGAGGCACAATCCAAATGACATTTTGAATCAATTTTTCTACAGTCCAAAAAATCAATTTTCTGATGAAAAACGAACACCCGTGACCTGTCGAATTTTCACCAGATGGTCACAAATGGTGATTTTTTAATATTTAAGTTTTTTGACTGTAAATGACTGTTGCATGTAAGTTATCACTTCTGGAACTAAAATAAGTGTGTTTAGAGTCATTTTAATGCCTGAAATTGGTCAAAAATAGAAGCTTCTGAGTAGGAGAAAAAGTCAGTAAAAATTGCAATTTTGGTCACATTGAGGCTTTAAAAAGTGATTATTCAAGATGAGGCACAATCCAAATGACATTTTGAATCAATTTTCTGATGAAAAACGATGACCCATGACCGGTTGAACTTTCTCCATATGGTTAAAAATTGTAATTTTTTAATATTTAATTTTTTGACTGTAAATGACGATTGCATGTGAATTATCACTTTTGGAACACAAATAAGTGTGTTTAGAGTCAATTTAATGCCTGAAATTGGTCAAAATAAAAGCTTCTGAACAGGAGAAAAAGTCTGTAAAAATGATAATTTTGGTCACATTGAGGCTTTAAAAAGTGATTATTCAACATGAGGCACAATCCAAATGACATTTTGAATCAAGTTTTTCTACAGTCCAAAAAATCAATTTTCTGATTAAAAACGATGACCCGTGACCTGTCGAACTTACTCCATATGGTCAAAAATGGTAATTTTTTAATATTTAATTTTTTGACTGTAAATGACTATTGCATGTGAATTATCACTTCTGGAACAAAAATAAGTGTGTTTAGAGTCATTTTAATGCCTGAAATTGGTCAAAATAAAAGCTTCTGAGTAGGAGAAAAAGTCTGTAAAAATGATAATTTTGGTCACATTGAGGCTTTAAAAAGTGATTATTCAACATGAGGCACAATCCAAATGACATTTTGAATCAATTTTTCTACAGTCCAAAAAAATCAATTTTCTGATGAAAAACGATGACCCGTGACCTGTCGAATTTTCACCAGATGGTCACAAATGGTGATTTTTTAATATTTAAGTTTTTTGACTGTAAATGACTGTTGCATGTAAGTTATCACTTCTGGAACTAAAATAAGTGTGTTTAGAGTCATTTTAATGCCTGAAATTGGTCAAAAATAGAAGCTTCTGAGTAGGAGAAAAAGTCAGTAAAAATTGCAATTTTGGTCACATTGAGGCTTTAAAAAGTGATTATTCAAGATGAGGCACAATCCAAATGACATTTTGAATCAATTTTCTGATGAAAAACGATGACCCATGACCGGTTGAACTTTCTCCATATGGTTAAAAATGGTAATTTTTTAATATTTAATTTTTTGACTGTAAATGACGATTGCATGTGAATTATCACTTTTGGAACACAAATAAGTGTGTTTAGAGTCAATTTAATGCCTGAAATTGGTCAAAATAAAAGCTTCTGAGTAGGAGAAAAAGTCTGTAAAAATGTCAATTTTGGTCACATTGAGGCTTTAAAACGTGATTATTCAGCATGAGGCACAATCCAAATGACATTTTGAATCAATTTTTCTACAGTCCAAAAAATCAATTTTCTGATGAAAAACGATGACCTGTGACCTGTCGAATTTTCTCCAGATGGTCTAAAAGGGTAACTTTTTAATATTTAATTTTTTGACTGTAAATGACTATTGCATGTGAATTATCACTTTTGGAACAAAAATAAGTGTGTTTAGAGTCATTTTAATGCCTGAAATTGGTCAAAATAAAAGCTTCTGAACAGGAGAAAAAGTCTGTAAAAATGATAATTTTGGTCACATTGAGGCTTTAAAAAGTGATTATTCAACATGAGGCACAATCCAAATGACATTTTGAATCAATTTTCTGATGAAAAACGATGACCCGTGTGACCTGTTGAACTTTCTCCATCTGGTCAAAAATGGTAATTTTTTAATATTTAATTTTTTGACTGTAAATGACTATTGCATGTGAATTATCCCTTTTGGAACTAAAATTAGTGTGTTTAGAGTCATTTTAATGCCTGAAATTGGTCGATATAGAATCTTCTGAGTAGGAGAAAATGTCTGTAAAAATGATAATTTTGGTCACATTGAGGCTTCAAAAAGTGATTATTCATCATGAGGCACAATCCAAATGACATTTTGAATCAATTTTTCTACAGTCCAAAAAATCGATTTTCTGATGAAAAACGATGACCCGTGACCTGTCGAATTTTCACCAGATGGTCAAAAATGGTGATTTTTTAGTATTTAATTTTTTGACTGTAAATGACTATTGCATGTCAATTATCACTTCTGGAATTAAAATAAGTGTGTTTAGAGTCAATTTAATGACTGAAATTGGTCAAAAATAGAAGCTTCTGAGTAGGAGAAAAAGTCAGTAAAAATTGCAATTTTGGTCACATTGAGGCTTTAAAAAGTGATTATTCAAGATGAGGCACAATCCAAATGACATTTTGAATCAATTTTCTGATGAAAAACGATGACCCATGACCTGTTGAACTTTCTCCATATGGTTAAAAATGGTAATTTTTTAATATTTAATTTTTTGACTGTAAATGACGATTGCATGTGAATTATCACTTTTGGAACACAAATAAGTGTGTTTAGAGTCAATTTAATGCCTGAAATTGGTCAAAATAAAAGCTTCTGAGTAGGAGAAAAAGTCTGTAAAAATGTCAATTTTGGTCACATTGAGGCTTTAAAAAGTGATTATTCAGCATGAGGCACAATCCAAATGACATTTTGAATCAATTTTTCTACAGTCCAAAAAATCAATTTTCTGATGAAAAACGATGACCTGTGACCTGTCGAATTTTCTCCAGATGGTCTAAAAGGGTAACTTTTTAATATGTAATTTTTTGACTGTAAATGACTATTGCATGTGAATTATCACTTTTGAAACCAAAATAAGTGTGTTTAGAGTCAATTTAATGCCTGAAATTGGTCAAAATAAAAGCTTCTGAGTAGGAGAAAAAGTCTGTAAAAATGTCAATTTTGGTCACATTGAGGCTTTAAAAAGTGATTATTCAGCATGAGGCACAATCCAAATGACATTTTGAATCAATTTTTCTACAGTCCAAAAAATCAATTTTCTGATGAAAAACGATGACCTGTGACCTGTCGAATTTTCTCCAGATGGTCTAAAAGGGTAACTTTTTAATATGTAATTTTTTGACTGTAAATGACTATTGCATGTGAATTATCACTTTTGAAACCAAAATAAGTGTGTTTAGAGTCATTTTAATGCCTGAAATTGGTCAAAATAAAAGCTTCTGAGTAGGAGAAAAAGTCAGTAAAAATTGCAATTTTGGTCAAATTGAGGCTTTAAAAAGTGATTATTCAAGATGAGGCACAATCCAAATGACATTTTGAATCAATTTTCTGATGAAAAACGATGACCCATGACCGGTTGAACTTTCTCCATATGGTTAAAAATGGTAATTTTTTAATATTTAATTTTTTGACTGTAAATGACGATTGCATGTGAATTATCACTTTTGGAACACAAAAAAGTGTGTTTAGAGTCAATTTAATGCCTGAAATTGGTCAAAATAAAAGCTTCTGAACAGGAGAAAAAGTCTGTAAAAATGATAATTTTGGTCACATTGAGGCTTTAAAAAGTGATTATTCAACATGAGGCACAATCCAAATGACATTTTGAATCAAGTTTTTCTACAGTCCAAAAAATCAATTTTCTGATGAAAAACGATGACCCGTGACCTGTCGAACTTACTCCATATGGTCAAAAATGGTAATTTTTTAATATTATTTTTTTTTTACTGTAAATGACTATTGCATGTGAATTATCACTTTTGGAACTAAAATATGTGTGTTTGAAGTCATTTCAATGCCTGAAATTGGTCAAAATAGAAGCTTCTGAGTAGGAGAAAAAGTCAGTAAAAATTGAAATTTTGGTCACATTGAGGCTTTAAAAAGTAGTTATTCAAAATGAGGCACAATCCAAATGACATTTTGAATCAATTTTTCTACAGTCCAAAAAATCAATTTTCTGATGAAAAACGATGACCCGTGACCTGTCGAACTTACTCCATATGGTCAAAAATGGTAATTTTTTAATATTTAATTTTTTGACTGTAAATGACTATTGCATGTGAATTATCACTTCTGGAACAAAAATAAGTGTGTTTAGAGTAATTTTAATGCCTGAAATTGGTCAAAATAAAAGCTTCTGAGTAGGAGAAAAAGTCTGTAAAAATGATAATTTTGGTCACATTGAGGCTTTAAAAAGTGATTATTCAACATGAGGCACAATCCAAATGACATTTTGAATCAATTTTTCTACAGTCCAAAAAATCAATTTTCTGATGAAAAACGAACACCCGTGACCTGTCGAATTTTCACCAGATGGTCACAAATGGTGATTTTTTAATATTTAAGTTTTTTGACTGTAAATGACTGTTGCATGTAAGTTATCACTTCTGGAACTAAAATAAGTGTGTTTAGAGTCATTTTAATGCCTGAAATTGGTCAAAAATAGAAGCTTCTGAGTAGGAGAAAAAGTCAGTAAAAATTGCAATTTTGGTCACATTGAGGCTTTAAAAAGTGATTATTCAAGATGAGGCACAATCCAAATGACATTTTGAATCAATTTTCTGATGAAAAACGATGACCCATGACCGGTTGAACTTTCTCCATATGGTTAAAAATTGTAATTTTTTAATATTTAATTTTTTGACTGTAAATGACGATTGCATGTGAATTATCACTTTTGGAACACAAATAAGTGTGTTTAGAGTCAATTTAATGCCTGAAATTGGTCAAAATAAAAGCTTCTGAACAGGAGAAAAAGTCTGTAAAAATGATAATTTTGGTCACATTGAGGCTTTAAAAAGTGATTATTCAACATGAGGCACAATCCAAATGACATTTTGAATCAAGTTTTTCTACAGTCCAATAAATCAATTTTCTGATGAAAAACGATGACCCGTGACCTGTCGAACTTACTCCATATGGTCAAAAATGGTAATTTTTTAATATGAATTTTTTTTTACTGTAAATGACTATTGCATGTGAATTATCACTTTTGGAACTAAAATATGTGTGTTTGAAGTCATTTCAATGCCTGAAATTGGTCAAAATAGAAGCTTCTGAGTAGGAGAAAAAGTCAGTAAAAATTGAAATTTTGGTCACATTGAGGCTTTAAAAAGTAGTTATTCAACATGAGGCACAATCCAAATGACATTTTGAATCAATTTTTCTACAGTCCAAAAAATCAATTTTCTGATGAAAAACGATGACCCGTGACCTGTCGAACTTACTCCATATGGTCAAAAATGGTAATTTTTTAATATTTAATTTTTTGACTGTAAATGACTATTGCATGTGAATTATCACTTCTGGAACAAAAATAAGTGTGTTTAGAGTCATTTTAATGCCTGAAATTGGTCAAAATAAAAGCTTCTGAGTAGGAGAAAAAGTCTGTAAAAATGATAATTTTGGTCACATTGAGGCTTTAAAAAGTGATTATTCAACATGAGGCACAATCCAAATGACATTTTGAATCAATTTTTCTACAGTCCAAAAAATCAATTTTCTGATGAAAAACGATGACCCGTGACCTGTCGAATTTTCACCAGATGGTCACAAATGGTGATTTTTTAATATTTAAGTTTTTTGACTGTAAATGACTGTTGCATGTAAGTTATCACTTCTGGAACTAAAATAAGTGTGTTTAGAGTCATTTTAATGCCTGAAATTGGTCAAAAATAGAAGCTTCTGAGTAGGAGAAAAAGTCAGTAAAAATTGCAATTTTGGTCACATTGAGGCTTTAAAAAGTGATTATTCAAGATGAGGCACAATCCAAATGACATTTTGAATCAATTTTCTGATGAAAAACGATGACCCATGACCGGTTGAACTTTCTCCATATGGTTAAAAATGGTAATTTTTTAATATTTAATTTTTTGACTGTAAATGACGATTGCATGTGAATTATCACTTTTGGAACACAAATAAGTGTGTTTAGAGTCAATTTAATGCCTGAAATTGGTCAAAATAAAAGCTTCTGAGTAGGAGAAAAAGTCTGTAAAAATGTCAATTTTGGTCACATTGAGGCTTTAAAAAGTGATTATTCAGCATGAGGCACAATCCAAATGACATTTTGAATCAATTTTTCTACAGTCCAAAAAATCAATTTTCTGATGAAAAACGATGACCTGTGACCTGTCGAATTTTCTCCAGATGGTCTAAAAGGGTAACTTTTTAATATTTAATTTTTTGACTGTAAATGACTATTGCATGTGAATTATCACTTTTGGAACAAAAATAAGTGTGTTTAGAGTCATTTTAATGCCTGAAATTGGTCAAAATAAAAGCTTCTGAACAGGAGAAAAAGTCTGTAAAAATGATAATTTTGGTCACATTGAGGCTTTAAAAAGTGATTATTCAACATGAGGCACAATCCAAATGACATTTTGAATCAATTTTCTGATGAAAAACGATGACCCGTGTGACCTGTTGAACTTTCTCCATCTGGTCAAAAATGGTAATTTTTTAATATTTAATTTTTTGACTGTAAATGACTATTGCATGTGAATTATCCCTTTTGGAACTAAAATTAGTGTGTTTAGAGTCATTTTAATGCCTGAAATTGGTCGATATAGAATCTTCTGAGTAGGAGAAAATGTCTGTAAAAATGATAATTTTGGTCACATTGAGGCTTCAAAAAGTGATTATTCATCATGAGGCACAATCCAAATGACATTTTGAATCAATTTTTCTACAGTCCAAAAAATCGATTTTCTGATGAAAAACGATGACCCGTGACCTGTCGAATTTTCACCAGATGGTCAAAAATGGTGATTTTTTAGTATTTAATTTTTTGACTGTAAATGACTATTGCATGTCAATTATCACTTCTGGAATTAAAATAAGTGTGTTTAGAGTCATTTTAATGACTGAAATTGGTCAAAAATAGAAGCTTCTGAGTAGGAGAAAAAGTCAGTAAAAATTGCAATTTTGGTCACATTGAGGCTTTAAAAAGTGATTATTCAAGATGAGGCACAATCCAAATGACATTTTGAATCAATTTTCTGATGAAAAACGATGACCCATGACCTGTTGAACTTTCTCCATATGGTTAAAAATGGTAATTTTTTAATATTTAATTTTTTGACTGTAAATGACGATTGCATGTGAATTATCACTTTTGGAACACAAATAAGTGTGTTTAGAGTCAATTTAATGCCTGAAATTGGTCAAAATAAAAGCTTCTGAGTAGGAGAAAAAGTCTGTAAAAATGTCAATTTTGGTCACATTGAGGCTTTAAAAAGTGATTATTCAGCATGAGGCACAATCCAAATGACATTTTGAATCAATTTTTCTACAGTCCAAAAAATCAATTTTCTGATGAAAAACGATGACCTGTGACCTGTCGAATTTTCTCCAGATGGTCTAAAAGGGTAACTTTTTAATATGTAATTTTTTGACTGTAAATGACTATTGCATGTGAATTATCACTTTTGAAACCAAAATAAGTGTGTTTAGAGTCAATTTAATGCCTGAAATTGGTCAAAATAAAAGCTTCTGAACAGGAGAAAAAGTCTGTAAAAATGATAATTTTGGTCACATTGAGGCTTTAAAAAGTGATTATTCAACATGAGGCACAATCCAAATGACATTTTGAATCAATTTTCTGATGAAAAACGATGACCCGTGTGACCTGTTGAACTTTCTCCATCTGGTCAAAAATGGTAATTTTTTAATATTTAATTTTTTGACTGTAAATGACTATTGCATGTGAATTATCCCTTTTGGAACTAAAATTAGTGTGTTTAGAGTCATTTTAATGCCTGAAATTGGTCGATATAGAATCTTCTGAGTAGGAGAAAATGTCTGTAAAAATGATAATTTTGGTCACATTGAGGCTTCAAAAAGTGATTATTCATCATGAGGCACAATCCAAATGACATTTTGAATCAATTTTTCTACAGTCCAAAAAATCGATTTTCTGATGAAAAACGATGACCCGTGACCTGTCGAATTTTCACCAGATGGTCAAAAATGGTGATTTTTTAGTATTTAATTTTTTGACTGTAAATGACTATTGCATGTCAATTATCACTTCTGGAATTAAAATAAGTGTGTTTAGAGTCATTTTAATGACTGAAATTGGTCAAAAATAGAAGCTTCTGAGTAGGAGAAAAAGTCAGTAAAAATTGCAATTTTGGTCACATTGAGGCTTTAAAAAGTGATTATTCAAGATGAGGCACAATCCAAATGACATTTTGAATCAATTTTCTGATGAAAAACGATGACCCATGACCTGTTGAACTTTCTCCATATGGTTAAAAATGGTAATTTTTTAATATTTAATTTTTTGACTGTAAATGACGATTGCATGTGAATTATCACTTTTGGAACACAAATAAGTGTGTTTAGAGTCAATTTAATGCCTGAAATTGGTCAAAATAAAAGCTTCTGAGTAGGAGAAAAAGTCTGTAAAAATGTCAATTTTGGTCACATTGAGGCTTTAAAAAGTGATTATTCAGCATGAGGCACAATCCAAATGACATTTTGAATCAATTTTTCTACAGTCCAAAAAATCAATTTTCTGATGAAAAACGATGACCTGTGACCTGTCGAATTTTCTCCAGATGGTCTAAAAGGGTAACTTTTTAATATGTAATTTTTTGACTGTAAATGACTATTGCATGTGAATTATCACTTTTGAAACCAAAATAAGTGTGTTTAGAGTCAATTTAATGCCTGAAATTGGTCAAAATAAAAGCTTCTGAGTAGGAGAAAAAGTCTGTAAAAATGTCAATTTTGGTCACATTGAGGCTTTAAAAAGTGATTATTCAGCATGAGGCACAATCCAAATGACATTTTGAATCAATTTTTCTACAGTCCAAAAAATCAATTTTCTGATGAAAAACGATGACCTGTGACCTGTCGAATTTTCTCCAGATGGTCTAAAAGGGTAACTTTTTAATATGTAATTTTTTGACTGTAAATGACTATTGCATGTGAATTATCACTTTTGAAACCAAAATAAGTGTGTTTAGAGTCATTTTAATGCCTGAAATTGGTCAAAATAAAAGCTTCTGAGTAGGAGAAAAAGTCAGTAAAAATTGCAATTTTGGTCAAATTGAGGCTTTAAAAAGTGATTATTCAAGATGAGGCACAATCCAAATGACATTTTGAATCAATTTTCTGATGAAAAACGATGACCCATGACCCGTTGAACTTTCTCCATATGGTTAAAAATGGTAATTTTTTAATATTTAATTTTTTGACTGTAAATGACGATTGCATGTGAATTATCACTTTTGGAACACAAATAAGTGTGTTTAGAGTCAATTTAATGCCTGAAATTGGTCAAAATAAAAGCTTCTGAACAGGAGAAAAAGTCTGTAAAAATGATAATTTTGGTTACATTGAGGCTTTAAAAAGTGATTATTCAACATGAGGCACAATCCAAATGACATTTTGAATCAAGTTTTTCTACAGTCCAAAAAATCAATTTTCTGATGAAAAACGATGACCCGTGACCTGTCGAACTTACTCCATATGGTCAAAAATGGTAATTTTTTAATATTATTTTTTTTTTACTGTAAATGACTATTGCATGTGAATTATCACTTTTGGAACTAAAATATGTGTGTTTGAAGTCATTTCAATGCCTGAAATTGGTCAAAATAGAAGCTTCTGAGTAGGAGAAAAAGCCAGTAAAAATTGAAATTTTGGTCACATTGAGGCTTTAAAAAGTAGTTATTCAAAATGAGGCACAATCCAAATGACATTTTGAATCAATTTTTCTACAGTCCAAAAAATCAATTTTCTGATGAAAAACGATGACCCGTGACCTGTCGAACTTACTCCATATGGTCAAAAATGGTAATTTTTTAATATTTAATTTTTTGACTGTAAATGACTATTGCATGTGAATTATCACTTCTGGAACAAAAATAAGTGTGTTTAGAGTCATTTTAATGCCTGAAATTGGTCAAAATAAAAGCTTCTGAGTAGGAGAAAAAGTCTGTAAAAATGATAATTTTGGTCACATTGAGGCTTTAAAAAGTGATTATTCAACATGAGGCACAATCCAAATGACATTTTGAATCAATTTTTCTACAGTCCAAAAAATCAATTTTCTGATGAAAAACGAACACCCGTGACCTGTCGAATTTTCACCAGATGGTCACAAATGGTGATTTTTTAATATTTAAGTTTTTTGACTGTAAATGACTGTTGCATGTAAGTTATCACTTCTGGAACTAAAATAAGTGTGTTTAGAGTCATTTTAATGCCTGAAATTGGTCAAAAATAGAAGCTTCAGAGTTGGAGAAAAAGTCAGTAAAAATTGCAATTTTGGTCACATTGAGGCTTTAAAAAGTGATTATTCAAGATGAGGCACAATCCAAATGACATTTTGAATCAATTTTCTGATGAAAAACGATGACCCATGACCGGTTGAACTTTCTCCATATGGTTAAAAATTGTAATTTTTTAATATTTAATTTTTTGACTGTAAATGACGATTGCATGTGAATTATCACTGTTGGAACACAAATAAGTGTGTTTAGAGTCAATTTAATGCCTGAAATTGGTCAAAATAAAAGCTTCTGAACAGGAGAAAAAGTCTGTAAAAATGATAATTTTGGTCACATTGAGGCTTTAAAAAGTGATTATTCAACATGAGGCACAATCCAAATGACATTTTGAATCAAGTTTTTCTACAGTCCAAAAAATCAATTTTCTGATGAAAAACGATGACCCGTGACCTGTCGAACTTACTCCATATGGTCAAAAATGGTAATTTTTTAATATTAATTTTTTTTTACTGTAAATGACTATTGCATGTGAATTATCACTTTTGGAACTAAAATATGTGTGTTTGAAGTCATTTCAATGCCTGAAATTGGTCAAAATAGAAGCTTCTGAGTAGGAGAAAAAGTCAGTAAAAATTGAAATTTTGGTCACATTGAGGCTTTAAAAAGTAGTTATTCAACATGAGGCACAATCCAAATGACATTTTGAATCAATTTTTCTACAGTCCAAAAAATCAATTTTCTGATGAAAAACGATGACCCGTGACCTGTCGAACTTACTCCATATGGTCAAAAATGGTAATTTTTTAATATTTAATTTTTTGACTGTAAATGACTATTGCATGTGAATTCTCACTTCTGGAACAAAAATAAGTGTGTTTAGAGTCATTTTAATGCCTGAAATTGGTCAAAATAAAAGCTTCTGAGTAGGAGAAAAAGTCTGTAAAAATGATAATTTTGGTCACATTGAGGCTTTAAAAAGTGATTATTCAACATGAGGCACAATCCAAATGACATTTTGAATCAATTTTTCTACAGTCCAAAAAATCAATTTTCTGATGAAAAACGATGACCCGTGACCTGTCGAATTTTCACCAGATGGTCACAAATGGTGATTTTTTAATATTTAAGTTTTTTGACTGTAAATGACTGTTGCATGTAAGTTATCACTTCTGGAACTAAAATAAGTGTGTTTAGAGTCATTTTAATGCCTGAAATTGGTCAAAAATAGAAGCTTCTGAGTAGGAGAAAAAGTCAGTAAAAATTGCAATTTTGGTCACATTGAGGCTTTAAAAAGTGATTATTCAAGATGAGGCACAATCCAAATGACATTTTGAATCAATTTTCTGATGAAAAACGATGACCCATGACCGGTTGAACTTTCTCCATATGGTTAAAAATGGTAATTTTTTAATATTTAATTTTTTGACTGTAAATGACGATTGCATGTGAATTATCACTTTTGGAACACAAATAAGTGTGTTTAGAGTCAATTTCATGCCTGAAATTGGTCAAAATAAAAGCTTCTGAGTAGGAGAAAAAGTCTGTAAAAATGTCAATTTTGGTCACATTGAGGCTTTAAAAAGTGATTATTCAGCATGAGGCACAATCCAAATGACATTTTGAATCAATTTTTCTACAGTCCAAAAAATCAATTTTCTGATGAAAAACGATGACCTGTGACCTGTCGAATTTTCTCCAGATGGTCTAAAAGGGTAACTTTTTAATATTTAATTTTTTGACTGTAAATGACTATTGCATGTGAATTATCACTTTTGGAACAAAAATAAGTGTGTTTAGAGTCATTTTAATGCCTGAAATTGGTCAAAATAAAAGCTTCTGAACAGGAGAAAAAGTCTGTAAAAATGATAATTTTGGTCACATTGAGGCTTTAAAAAGTGATTATTCAACATGAGGCACAATCCAAATGACATTTTGAATCAATTTTCTGATGAAAAACGATGACCCGTGTGACCTGTTGAACTTTCTCCATCTGGTCAAAGATGGTAATTTTTTAATATTTAATTTTTTGACTGTAAATGACTATTGCATGTGAATTATCCCTTTTGGAACTAAAATTAGTGTGTTTAGAGTCATTTTAATGCCTGAAATTGGTCGATATAGAATCTTCTGAGTAGGAGAAAATGTCTGTAAAAATGATAATTTTGGTCACATTGAGGCTTCAAAAAGTGATTATTCATCATGAGGCACAATCCAAATGACATTTTGAATCAATTTTTCTACAGTCCAAAAAATCGATTTTCTGATGAAAAACGATGACCCGTGACCTGTCGAATTTTCACCAGATGGTCAAAAATGGTGATTTTTTAGTATTTAATTTTTTGACTGTAAATGACTATTGCATGTCAATTATCACTTCTGGAATTAAAATAAGTGTGTTTAGAGTCATTTTAATGACTGAAATTGGTCAAAAATAGAAGCTTCTGAGTAGGAGAAAAAGTCAGTAAAAATTGCAATTTTGGTCACATTGAGGCTTTAAAAAGTGATTATTCAAGATGAGGCACAATCCAAATGACATTTTGAATCAATTTTCTGATGAAAAACGATGACCCATGACCTGTTGAACTTTCTCCATATGGTTAAAAATGGTAATTTTTTAATATTTAATTTTTTGACTGTAAATGACGATTGCATGTGAATTATCACTTTTGGAACACAAATAAGTGTGTTTAGAGTCAATTTAATGCCTGAAATTGGTCAAAATAAAAGCTTCTGAGTAGGAGAAAAAGTCTGTAAAAATGTCAATTTTGGTCACATTGAAGCTTTAAAAAGTGATTATTCAGCATGAGGCACAATCCAAATGACATTTTGAATCAATTTTTCTACAGTCCAAAAAATCAATTTTCTGATGAAAAACGATGACCTGTGACCTGTCGAATTTTCTCCAGATGGTCTAAAAGGGTAACTTTTTAATATGTAATTTTTTGACTGTAAATGACTATTGCATGTGAATTATCACTTTTGAAACCAAAATAAGTGTGTTTAGAGTCAATTTAATGCCTGAAATTGGTCAAAATAAAAGCTTCTGAGTAGGAGAAAAAGTCTGTAAAAATGTCAATTTTGGTCACATTGAGGCTTTAAAAAGTGATTATTCAGCATGAGGCACAATCCAAATGACATTTTGAATCAATTTTTCTACAGTCCAAAAAATCAATTTTCTGATGAAAAACGATGACCTGTGACCTGTCGAATTTTCTCCAGATGGTCTAAAAGGGTAACTTTTTAATATGTAATTTTTTGACTGTAAATGACTATTGCATGTGAATTATCACTTTTGAAACCAAAATAAGTGTGTTTAGAGTCATTTTAATGCCTGAAATTGGTCAAAATAAAAGCTTCTGAGTAGGAGAAAAAGTCAGTAAAAATTGCAATTTTGGTCAAATTGAGGCTTTAAAAAGTGATTATTCAAGATGAGGCACAATCCAAATGACATTTTGAATCAATTTTCTGATGAAAAACGATGACCCATGACCCGTTGAACTTTCTCCATATGGTTAAAAATGGTAATTTTTTAATATTTAATTTTTTGACTGTAAATGACGATTGCATGTGAATTATCACTTTTGGAACACAAATAAGTGTGTTTAGAGTCAATTTAATGCCTGAAATTGGTCAAAATAAAAGCTTCTGAACAGGAGAAAAAGTCTGTAAAAATGATAATTTTGGTTACATTGAGGCTTTAAAAAGTGATTATTCAACATGAGGCACAATCCAAATGACATTTTGAATCAAGTTTTTCTACAGTCCAAAAAATCAATTTTCTGATGAAAAACGATGACCCGTGACCTGTCGAACTTACTCCATATGGTCAAAAATGGTAATTTTTTAATATTATTTTTTTTTTACTGTAAATGACTATTGCATGTGAATTATCACTTTTGGAACTAAAATATGTGTGTTTGAAGTCATTTCAATGCCTGAAATTGGTCAAAATAGAAGCTTCTGAGTAGGAGAAAAAGCCAGTAAAAATTGAAATTTTGGTCACATTGAGGCTTTAAAAAGTAGTTATTCAAAATGAGGCACAATCCAAATGACATTTTGAATCAATTTTTCTACAGTCCAAAAAATCAATTTTCTGATGAAAAACGATGACCCGTGACCTGTCGAACTTACTCCATATGGTCAAAAATGGTAATTTTTTAATATTTAATTTTTTGACTGTAAATGACTATTGCATGTGAATTATCACTTCTGGAACAAAAATAAGTGTGTTTAGAGTCATTTTAATGCCTGAAATTGGTCAAAATAAAAGCTTCTGAGTAGGAGAAAAAGTCTGTAAAAATGATAATTTTGGTCACATTGAGGCTTTAAAAAGTGATTATTCAACATGAGGCACAATCCAAATGACATTTTGAATCAATTTTTCTACAGTCCAAAAAATCAATTTTCTGATGAAAAACGAACACCCGTGACCTGTCGAATTTTCACCAGATGGTCACAAATGGTGATTTTTTAATATTTAAGTTTTTTGACTGTAAATGACTGTTGCATGTAAGTTATCACTTCTGGAACTAAAATAAGTGTGTTTAGAGTCATTTTAATGCCTGAAATTGGTCAAAAATAGAAGCTTCAGAGTTGGAGAAAAAGTCAGTAAAAATTGCAATTTTGGTCACATTGAGGCTTTAAAAAGTGATTATTCAAGATGAGGCACAATCCAAATGACATTTTGAATCAATTTTCTGATGAAAAACGATGACCCATGACCGGTTGAACTTTCTCCATATGGTTAAAAATTGTAATTTTTTAATATTTAATTTTTTGACTGTAAATGACGATTGCATGTGAATTATCACTGTTGGAACACAAATAAGTGTGTTTAGAGTCAATTTAATGCCTGAAATTGGTCAAAATAAAAGCTTCTGAACAGGAGAAAAAGTCTGTAAAAATGATAATTTTGGTCACATTGAGGCTTTAAAAAGTGATTATTCAACATGAGGCACAATCCAAATGACATTTTGAATCAAGTTTTTCTACAGTCCAAAAAATCAATTTTCTGATGAAAAACGATGACCCGTGACCTGTCGAACTTACTCCATATGGTCAAAAATGGTAATTTTTTAATATTAATTTTTTTTTACTGTAAATGACTATTGCATGTGAATTATCACTTTTGGAACTAAAATATGTGTGTTTGAAGTCATTTCAATGCCTGAAATTGGTCAAAATAGAAGCTTCTGAGTAGGAGAAAAAGTCAGTAAAAATTGAAATTTTGGTCACATTGAGGCTTTAAAAAGTAGTTATTCAACATGAGGCACAATCCAAATGACATTTTGAATCAATTTTTCTACAGTCCAAAAAATCAATTTTCTGATGAAAAACGATGACCCGTGACCTGTCGAACTTACTCCATATGGTCAAAAATGGTAATTTTTTAATATTTAATTTTTTGACTGTAAATGACTATTGCATGTGAATTCTCACTTCTGGAACAAAAATAAGTGTGTTTAGAGTCATTTTAATGCCTGAAATTGGTCAAAATAAAAGCTTCTGAGTAGGAGAAAAAGTCTGTAAAAATGATAATTTTGGTCACATTGAGGCTTTAAAAAGTGATTATTCAACATGAGGCACAATCCAAATGACATTTTGAATCAATTTTTCTACAGTCCAAAAAATCAATTTTCTGATGAAAAACGATGACCCGTGACCTGTCGAATTTTCACCAGATGGTCACAAATGGTGATTTTTTAATATTTAAGTTTTTTGACTGTAAATGACTGTTGCATGTAAGTTATCACTTCTGGAACTAAAATAAGTGTGTTTAGAGTCATTTTAATGCCTGAAATTGGTCAAAAATAGAAGCTTCTGAGTAGGAGAAAAAGTCAGTAAAAATTGCAATTTTGGTCACATTGAGGCTTTAAAAAGTGATTATTCAAGATGAGGCACAATCCAAATGACATTTTGAATCAATTTTCTGATGAAAAACGATGACCCATGACCGGTTGAACTTTCTCCATATGGTTAAAAATGGTAATTTTTTAATATTTAATTTTTTGACTGTAAATGACGATTGCATGTGAATTATCACTTTTGGAACACAAATAAGTGTGTTTAGAGTCAATTTCATGCCTGAAATTGGTCAAAATAAAAGCTTCTGAGTAGGAGAAAAAGTCTGTAAAAATGTCAATTTTGGTCACATTGAGGCTTTAAAAAGTGATTATTCAGCATGAGGCACAATCCAAATGACATTTTGAATCAATTTTTCTACAGTCCAAAAAATCAATTTTCTGATGAAAAACGATGACCTGTGACCTGTCGAATTTTCTCCAGATGGTCTAAAAGGGTAACTTTTTAATATTTAATTTTTTGACTGTAAATGACTATTGCATGTGAATTATCACTTTTGGAACAAAAATAAGTGTGTTTAGAGTCATTTTAATGCCTGAAATTGGTCAAAATAAAAGCTTCTGAACAGGAGAAAAAGTCTGTAAAAATGATAATTTTGGTCACATTGAGGCTTTAAAAAGTGATTATTCAACATGAGGCACAATCCAAATGACATTTTGAATCAATTTTCTGATGAAAAACGATGACCCGTGTGACCTGTTGAACTTTCTCCATCTGGTCAAAGATGGTAATTTTTTAATATTTAATTTTTTGACTGTAAATGACTATTGCATGTGAATTATCCCTTTTGGAACTAAAATTAGTGTGTTTAGAGTCATTTTAATGCCTGAAATTGGTCGATATAGAATCTTCTGAGTAGGAGAAAATGTCTGTAAAAATGATAATTTTGGTCACATTGAGGCTTCAAAAAGTGATTATTCATCATGAGGCACAATCCAAATGACATTTTGAATCAATTTTTCTACAGTCCAAAAAATCGATTTTCTGATGAAAAACGATGACCCGTGACCTGTCGAATTTTCACCAGATGGTCAAAAATGGTGATTTTTTAGTATTTAATTTTTTGACTGTAAATGACTATTGCATGTCAATTATCACTTCTGGAATTAAAATAAGTGTGTTTAGAGTCATTTTAATGACTGAAATTGGTCAAAAATAGAAGCTTCTGAGTAGGAGAAAAAGTCAGTAAAAATTGCAATTTTGGTCACATTGAGGCTTTAAAAAGTGATTATTCAAGATGAGGCACAATCCAAATGACATTTTGAATCAATTTTCTGATGAAAAACGATGACCCATGACCTGTTGAACTTTCTCCATATGGTTAAAAATGGTAATTTTTTAATATTTAATTTTTTGACTATAAATGACGATTGCATGTGAATTATCAGTTTTGGAACACAAATAAGTGTGTTTAGAGTCAATTTAATGCCTGAAATTGGTCAAAATAAAAGCTTCTGAGTAGGAGAAAAAGTCTGTAAAAATGTCAATTTTGGTCACATTGAGGCTTTAAAAAGTGATTATTCAGCATGAGGCACAATCCAAATGACATTTTGAATCAATTTTTCTACAGTCCAAAAAATCAATTTTCTGATGAAAAACGATGACCTGTGACCTGTCGAATTTTCTCCAGATGGTCTAAAAGGGTAACTTTTTAATATGTAATTTTTTGACTGTAAATGACTATTGCATGTGAATTATCACTTTTGAAACCAAAATAAGTGTGTTTAGAGTCAATTTAATGCCTGATAATGGTCAAAATAAAAGCTTCTGAGTAGGAGAAAAAGTCTGTAAAAATGTCAATTTTGGTCACATTGAGGCTTTAAAAAGTGATTATTCAGCATGAGGCACAATCCAAATTACATTTTGAATCAATTTTTCTACAGTCCAAAAAATCAATTTTCTGATGAAAAACGATGACCTGTGACCTGTCGAATTTTCTCCAGATGGTCTAAAAGGGTAACTTTTTAATATGTAATTTTTTTACTGTAAATGACTATTGCATGTGAATTATCACTTTTGAAACCAAAATAAGTGTGTTTAGAGTCATTTTAATGCCTGAAATTGGTCAAAATAAAAGCTTCTGAGTAGGAGAAAAAGTCAGTAAAAATTGCAATTTTGGTCAAATTGAGGCTTTAAAAAGTGATTATTCAACATGAGGCACAATCCAAATGACATTTTGAATCAATTTTCTGATGAAAAACGATGACCTGTGACCTGTTGAACTTTCTTAATATGGTCAAAAATGGTAATTTTTTAATATTGAATTTTTTGACTGTAAATGACTATTGCATGTGAATTATCACTTTTGGAACTAAAATTAGTGTGTTTAGAGTCATTTGAATGCCTGAAATTGGTCAAAATAAAAGCTTCTGTGTAGGACAAAAAGTCTGTAAAAATGATAATTTTGGTCGCATTGAGGCTTTAAAAAGTGATTATTCAACATGAGGCACAATCCAAATGAAATTTTGAATCCATTTTTCTACAGTCCAAAAAATCAATTTTCTGATGAAAAACGATGACACGTGACCTGTCAAACTTTCTCCAGATGGTCAAAAATGGTAATTTTTTAATATGTAAGTTTTTTGACTGTAAATGGCTATTGCATGTGAATTATCAATTTTGGAACAAAAATAAGTGTGTTTAGAGTCATTTTAATGCCTGAAATTGGTCAAAATAAAAGCTTCTGAACAGGAGAAAAAGTCTGTAAAAATGATAATTTTGGTCACATTGAGGCTTTAAAAAGTGATTATTCAACATGAGGCACAATCCAAATGACATTTTGAATCAATTTTTCTACAGTCCAAAAAATCAATTTTCTGATGAAAAACGATGACCCGTGACCTGTCGAACTTACTCCATATGGTCAAAATGGTAATTTTTTAATATTATTATTTTTTTTACTGTAAATGACTATTGCATGTGAAGTATCACTTTTGGAACAAAAATATGTGTGTTTGAAGTCATTTCAATGCCTGAAATTGGTCAAAATAGAAGCTTCTGAGTAGGAGAAAAAGTCAGTAAAAATTGAAATTTTGGTCACATTGAGGCTTTAAAAAGTAGTTATTCAACATGAGGCACAATCCAAATGACATTTTGAATCAATTTTTCTACAGTCCAAAAAATCAATTTTCTGATAAAAAACGATGACCCGTGACCTGTCGAACTTACTCCATATGGTCAAAAATGGTAATTTTTTAATATTAATTTTTTTTTACTGTAAATGACTATTGCATGTGAATTATCACTTTTGGAACAAAAATAAATGTGTTTAGAGTCCTTTTAATGCCTGAAATTGGTCAAAATAAAAGCTTCTGAACAGGAGAAAAAGTCTGTAAAAATGATAATTTTGGTCACATTGATGCTTTAAAAAGTGATTATTCAACATGAGGCACAATCCAAATGACATTTTGAATCAATTTTTCTACAGTCCAAAAAATCAATTTTCTGATGAAAAACGATGACCCGTGACCTGTCGAACTTACTCCATATGGTCAAAAATGGTAATTTTTTAATATTATTTTTTTTTTACTGTAAATGACTATTGCATGTGAATTATCACTTTTGGAACAAAAATATGTGTGTTTGAAGTCATTTCAATGCCTGAAATTGGTCAAAATAGAAGCTTCTGAGTAGGAGAAAAAGTCTGTAAAAATGTTAATTTTGGTCGCATTGAGGCTTTAAAAAGTGATTATTCAACATGAGGCACAATCCAAATGACATTTTGAATCAATTTTTCTACAGTCCAAAAAATCGATTTTCCGATAAAAACGATGACCCGTGACCTGTCAAATTTTCACCAGATGGTCAAAAATGGTGATTTTTTAGTATTTAGTTTTTTGACTGTAAATGACTATTGCATGTCAATTATCACTTCTGGAATTAAAATAAGTGTGTTTAGAGTCATTTTAATGACTGAAATTGGTCAAAATAGAAGCTTCAGAGTAGGAGAAAAAGTCTGTAAAAATGTCAATTTTGGTCACATTGAGGCTTTAAAAAGTGATTATTCAACATGAGGCACAATCCAAATGACATTTTGAATCAATTTTCTGATGAAAAACGATGACCCGTGACCTGTTGAACTTTCTCCATATGGTCAAAAATGGTAATTTTTTAATATTTAATTTTTTGACTGTAAATGACTATTGCATGTGAATTATCCCTTTTGGAACTAAAATTAGTGTGTTTAGAGTCATTTTACTGCCTGAAATTGGTCGATATAGAAGCTTCTGAGTAGGAGAAAATGTCTGTAAAAATGATAATTTTGGTCACATTGAGGCTTCAAAAAGTGATTATTCAACATGAGGCACAATCCAAATGACATTTTGAATCAATTTTTCTACAGTCCAAAAAATCGATTTTCTGATAAAAAACGATGACCCGTGACCTGTCGAATTTTCACCAGATGGTCAAAAATGGTGATTTTTTAGTATTTAATTTTTTGACTGTAAATGACTATTGCATGTCAATTATCACTTCGGGAATTAAAATAAGTGTGTTTAGAGTCATTTTAATGACTGAAATTGGTCAAAATAGAAGCTTCAGAGTAGGAGAAAAAGTCTGTAAAAATGTCAATTTTGGTCACATTGAGGCTTTAAAAAGTGATTATTCAACATGAGGCACAATCCAAATGACATTTTGAATCAATTTTCTGATGAAAAACGATGACCCGTGACCTGTTGAACTTTCTCCATATGGTCAAAAATGGTAATTTTTTAATATTTAATTTTTTGACTGTAAATGACTATTGCATGTGAATTATCACTTTTGGAACTAAAATGAGTATGTTTAGAGTCATTTTAATGCCTGAAATTGGTCAAAATAGAAGCTTCTGAGTAGAAGAAAAAGTCAGTAAAAATTGCAATTTTGGTCACATTGAGGCTTTAAAAAGTAATTATTCAACATGAGGCACAATCCAAATGACATTTTGAATCAATTTTTCTACAGTCCCAAAAAATCGATTTTCTGATGAAAAACGATGCTGTCGAACTTACTCCATATAGTCAAAAATGGTAATTTTTTAATATTTAATTTTTTGACTGTAAATGACTATTGCATGTGAATTATCACTTCTGGAACTAAAATAAGTGTGTTTAGAGTCATTTTAATGCCTGAAATTGGTCAAAAATAGAAGCTTCTGAGTAGGAGAAAAAGTCTGTAAAAATGATAATTTTGGTCACATTGAGGCTTTAAAAAGTGATTATTCAACATGAGGCACAATCCAAATGACATTTTGAATCAATTTTTCTACAGTCCAAAAAATCAATTTTCTGATGAAAAACGATGACCCGTGACCTGTCGAACTTACTCCATATGGTCAAAATGGTAATTTTTTAATATTATTATTTTTTTTACTGTAAATGACTATTGCATGTGAAGTATCACTTTTGGAACAAAAATATGTGTGTTTGAAGTCATTTCAATGCCTGAAATTGGTCAAAATAGAAGCTTCTGAGTAGGAGAAAAAGTCAGTAAAAATTGAAATTTTGGTCACATTGAGGCTTTAAAAAGTAGTTATTCAACATGAGGCACAATCCAAATGACATTTTGAATCAATTTTTCTACAGTCCAAAAAATCAATTTTCTGATAAAAAACGATGACCCGTGACCTGTCGAACTTACTCCATATGGTCAAAAATGGTAATTTTTTAATATTAATTTTTTTTTACTGTAAATGACTATTGCATGTGAATTATCACTTTTGGAACAAAAATAAATGTGTTTAGAGTCCTTTTAATGCCTGAAATTGGTCAAAATAAAAGCTTCTGAACAGGAGAAAAAGTCTGTAAAAATGATAATTTTGGTCACATTGATGCTTTAAAAAGTGATTATTCAACATGAGGCACAATCCAAATGACATTTTGAATCAATTTTTCTACAGTCCAAAAAATCAATTTTCTGATGAAAAACGATGACCCGTGACCTGTCGAACTTACTCCATATGGTCAAAAATGGTAATTTTTTAATATTATTTTTTTTTTACTGTAAATGACTATTGCATGTGAATTATCACTTTTGGAACAAAAATATGTGTGTTTGAAGTCATTTCAATGCCTGAAATTGGTCAAAATAGAAGCTTCTGAGTAGGAGAAAAAGTCTGTAAAAATGATAATTTTGGTCGCATTGAGGCTTTTAAAAGTGATTATTCAACATGAGGCACAATCCAAATGACATTTTGAATCAATTTTTCTACAGTCCAAAAAATCGATTTTCCGATAAAAACGATGACCCGTGACCTGTCAAATTTTCACCAGATGGTCAAAAATGGTGATTTTTTAGTATTTAGTTTTTTGACTGTAAATGACTATTGCATGTCAATTATCACTTCTGGAATTAAAATAAGTGTGTTTAGAGTCATTTTAATGACTGAAATTGGTCAAAATAGAAGCTTCAGAGTAGGAGAAAAAGTCTGTAAAAATGTCAATTTTGGTCACATTGAGGCTTTAAAAAGTGATTATTCAACATGAGGCACAATCCAAATGACATTTTGAATCAATTTTCTGATGAAAAACGATGACCCGTGACCTGTTGAACTTTCTCCATATGGTCAAAAATGGTAATTTTTTAATATTTAATTTTTTGACTGTAAATGACTATTGCATGTGAATTATCCCTTTTGGAACTAAAATTAGTGTGTTTAGAGTCATTTTACTGCCTGAAATTGGTCGATATAGAAGCTTCTGAGTAGGAGAAAATGTCTGTAAAAATGATAATTTTGGTCACATTGAGGCTTCAAAAAGTGATTATTCAACATGAGGCACAATCCAAATGACATTTTGAATCAATTTTTCTACAGTCCAAAAAATCGATTTTCTGATAAAAAACGATGACCCGTGACCTGTCGAATTTTCACCAGATGGTCAAAAATGGTGATTTTTTAGTATTTAATTTTTTGACTGTAAATGACTATTGCATGTCAATTATCACTTCGGGAATTAAAATAAGTGTGTTTAGAGTCATTTTAATGACTGAAATTGGTCAAAATAGAAGCTTCAGAGTAGGAGAAAAAGTCTGTAAAAATGTCAATTTTGGTCACATTGAGGCTTTAAAAAGTGATTATTCAACATGAGGCACAATCCAAATGACATTTTGAATCAATTTTCTGATGAAAAACGATGACCCGTGACCTGTTGAACTTTCTCCATATGGTCAAAAATGGTAATTTTTTAATATTTAATTTTTTGACTGTAAATGACTATTGCATGTGAATTATCCCTTTTGGAACTAAAATTAGTGTGTTTAGAGTCATTTTAATGCCTGAAATTGGTCGATATAGAAGCTTCTGAGTAGGAGAAAATGTCTGTAAAAATTGCAATTTTGGTCACATTGAGGCTTTAAAAAGTGATTATTCAACATGAGGCACAATCCAAATGACATTTTGAATCAATTTTCTGATGAAAAACGATGACCCGTGTGACCTGTTGAACTTTCTCCATATGGTCAAAAATGGTAATTTTTTAATATTTAATTTTTTGACTGTAAATGACTATTGCATGTGAATTATCCCTTTTGGAACTAAAATTAGTGTGTTTAGAGTCATTTTAATGCCTGAAATTGGTTGATATAGAATCTTCTGAGTAGGAGAAAATGTCTGTAAAAATGATAATTTTGGTCACATTGAGGCTTCAAAAAGTGATTATTCAACATGAGGCACAATCCAAATGACGATTTGAATCAATTTTTCTACAGTCCAAAAAATCGATTTTCTGATGAAAAACGATGACCCGTGACCTGTCGAATTTTCACCAGATGGTCAAAAATGGTGATTTTTTAGTATTTAATTTTTTGACTGTAAATGACTATTGCATGTCAATTATCACTTCTGGAATTAAAATAAGTGTGTTTAGAGTCATTTTAATGACTGAAATTGGTCAAAATAGAAGCTTCTGAGTAGGAGAAAAAGTCAGTAAAAATTGCAATTTTGGTCAAATTGAGGCTTTAAAAAGTGATTATTCAACATGAGGCACAATCCAAATGACATTTTGAATAAATTTTCTGATGAAAAACGATGACCTGTGACCTGTTGAACTTTCTCAATATGGTCAAAAATGGTAATTTTTTAATATTAAATTTTTTGACTGTAAATGACTATTGCATGTGAATTATCACTTTTGGAACTAAAATTAGTGTGTTAAGAGTCATTTTAATGCCTGAAATTGGTCAAAATAAAAGCTTCTGTGTAGGACAAAAAGTCTGTAAAAATGATAATTTTGGTCGCATTGAGGCTTTAAAAAGTGATTATTCAACATGAGGCACAATCCAAATGAAATTTTGAATCAATTTTTCTACAGTCCAAAAAATCAATTTTCTGATGAAAAACGATGACCCATGACCTGTCAAACTTTCTCCAGATGGTCAAAAATGGTAATTTTTTAATATTTAAGTTTTTTGACTGTAAATGGCTATTTTATGTGAATTATCAATTTTGGAACACAAATAAGTGTGTTTAGAGTCATTTTAATGCCTGAAATTGGTCAAAATAGAAGCTTCTGAGTAGGAGAAAATGTCAGTAAAAATTGCAATTTTGGTCACATTGAGGCTTTAAAAAGTAGTTATTCAACATGAGGCACAATCCAAATGACATTTTGAATCAATTTCCTGATGAAAACCGATGACCCATGACCTGTCGAACTTACTCCATATGGTCAAAAATGGTAATTTTTTAATATTTAATTTTTTGACTGTAAATGACTATTGCATGTGAATTATCACTTTTGGAACTAAAATTAGTGTGTTTAGAGTCATTTGAATGCCTGAAATTGGTCAAAATAAAAGCTTCTGTGTAGGACAAAAAGTCTGTAAAAATGATAATTTTGGTCGCATTGAGGCTTTAAAAAGTGATTATTCAACATGAGGCACAATCCAAATGAAATTTTGAATCCATTTTTCTACAGTCCAAAAAATCAATTTTCTGATGAAAAACGATGACACGTGACCTGTCAAACTTTCTCCAGATGGTCAAAAATGGTAATTTTTTAATATGTAAGTTTTTTGACTGTAAATGGCTATTGCATGTGAATTATCAATTTTGGAACAAAAATAAGTGTGTTTAGAGTCATTTTAATGCCTGAAATTGGTCAAAATAAAAGCTTCTGAACAGGAGAAAAAGTCTGTAAAAATGATAATTTTGGTCACATTGAGGCTTTAAAAAGTGATTATTCAACATGAGGCACAATCCAAATGACATTTTGAATCAATTTTTCTACAGTCCAAAAAATCAATTTTCTGATGAAAAACGATGACCCGTGACCTGTCGAACTTACTCCATATGGTCAAAATGGTAATTTTTTAATATTATTATTTTTTTTACTGTAAATGACTATTGCATGTGAATTATCACTTTTGGAACAAAAATATGTGTGTTTGAAGTCATTTCAATGCCTGAAATTGGTCAAAATAGAAGCTTCTGAGTAGGAGAAAAAGTCAGTAAAAATTGAAATTTTGGTCACATTGAGGCTTTAAAAAGTAGTTATTCAACATGAGGCACAATCCAAATGACATTTTGAATCAATTTTTCTACAGTCCAAAAAATCAATTTTCTGATAAAAAACGATGACCCGTGACCTGTCGAACTTACTCCATATGGTCAAAAATGGTAATTTTTTAATATTAATTTTTTTTTACTGTAAATGACTATTGCATGTGAATTATCACTTTTGGAACAAAAATAAATGTGTTTAGAGTCCTTTTAATGCCTGAAATTGGTCAAAATAAAAGCTTCTGAACAGGAGAAAAAGTCTGTAAAAATGATAATTTTGGTCACATTGATGCTTTAAAAAGTGATTATTCAACATGAGGCACAATCCAAATGACATTTTGAATCAATTTTTCTACAGTCCAAAAAATCAATTTTCTGATGAAAAACGATGACCCGTGACCTGTCGAACTTACTCCATATGGTCAAAAATGGTAATTTTTTAATATTATTTTTTTTTTACTGTAAATGACTATTGCATGTGAATTATCACTTTTGGAACAAAAATATGTGTGTTTGAAGTCATTTCAATGCCTGAAATTGGTCAAAATAGAAGCTTCTGAGTAGGAGAAAAAGTCTGTAAAAATGATAATTTTGGTCGCATTGAGGCTTTAAAAAGTGATTATTCAACATGAGGCACAATCCAAATGACATTTTGAATCAATTTTTCTACAGTCCAAAAAATCGATTTTCCGATAAAAACGATGACCCGTGACCTGTCGAATTTTCACCAGATGGTCAAAAATGGTGATTTTTTAGTATTTAGTTTTTTGACTGTAAATGACTATTGCATGTCAATTATCACTTCTGGAATTAAAATAAGTGTGTTTAGAGTCATTTTAATGACTGAAATTGGTCAAAATAGAAGCTTCAGAGTAGGAGAAAAAGTCTGTAAAAATGTCAATTTTGGTCACATTGAGGCTTTAAAAAGTGATTATTCAACATGAGGCACAATCCAAATGACATTTTGAATCAATTTTCTGATGAAAAACGATGACCCGTGACCTGTTGAACTTTCTCCATATGGTCAAAAATGGTAATTTTTTAATATTTAATTTTTTGACTGTAAATGACTATTGCATGTGAATTATCCCTTTTGGAACTAAAATTAGTGTGTTTAGAGTCATTTTACTGCCTGAAATTGGTCGATATAGAAGCTTCTGAGTAGGAGAAAATGTCTGTAAAAATGATAATTTTGGTCACATTGAGGCTTCAAAAAGTGATTATTCAACATGAGGCACAATCCAAATGACATTTTGAATCAATTTTTCTACAGTCCAAAAAATCGATTTTCTGATAAAAAACGATGACCCGTGACCTGTCGAATTTTCACCAGATGGTCAAAAATGGTGATTTTTTAGTATTTAATTTTTTGACTGTAAATGACTATTGCATGTCAATTATCACTTCGGGAATTAAAATAAGTGTGTTTAGAGTCATTTTAATGACTGAAATTGGTCAAAATAGAAGCTTCAGAGTAGGAGAAAAAGTCTGTAAAAATGTCAATTTTGGTCACATTGAGGCTTTAAAAAGTGATTATTCAACATGAGGCACAATCCAAATGACATTTTGAATCAATTTTCTGATGAAAAACGATGACCCGTGACCTGTTGAACTTTCTCCATATGGTCAAAAATGGTAATTTTTTAATATTTAATTTTTTGACTGTAAATGACTATTGCATGTGAATTATCACTTTTGGAACTAAAATGAGTATGTTTAGAGTCATTTTAATGCCTGAAATTGGTCAAAATAGAAGCTTCTGAGTAGAAGAAAAAGTCAGTAAAAATTGCAATTTTGGTCACATTGAGGCTTTAAAAAGTAATTATTCAACATGAGGCACAATCCAAATGACATTTTGAATCAATTTTTCTACAGTCCCAAAAAATCGATTTTCTGATGAAAAACGATGCTGTCGAACTTACTCCATATAGTCAAAAATGGTAATTTTTTAATATTTAATTTTTTGACTGTAAATGACTATTGCATGTGAATTATCACTTCTGGAACTAAAATAAGTGTGTTTAGAGTCATTTTAATGCCTGAAATTGGTCAAAAATAGAAGCTTCTGAGTAGGAGAAAAAGTCTGTAAAAATGATAATTTTGGTCACATTGAGGCTTTAAAAAGTGATTATTCAACATGAGGCACAATCCAAATGACATTTTGAATCAATTTTTCTACAGTCCAAAAAATCAATTTTCTGATGAAAAACGATGACCCGTGACCTGTCGAACTTACTCCATATGGTCAAAATGGTAATTTTTTAATATTATTATTTTTTTTACTGTAAATGACTATTGCATGTGAAGTATCACTTTTGGAACAAAAATATGTGTGTTTGAAGTCATTTCAATGCCTGAAATTGGTCAAAATAGAAGCTTCTGAGTAGGAGAAAAAGTCAGTAAAAATTGAAATTTTGGTCACATTGAGGCTTTAAAAAGTAGTTATTCAACATGAGGCACAATCCAAATGACATTTTGAATCAATTTTTCTACAGTCCAAAAAATCAATTTTCTGATAAAAAACGATGACCCGTGACCTGTCGAACTTACTCCATATGGTCAAAAATGGTAATTTTTTAATATTAATTTTTTTTTACTGTAAATGACTATTGCATGTGAATTATCACTTTTGGAACAAAAATAAATGTGTTTAGAGTCCTTTTAATGCCTGAAATTGGTCAAAATAAAAGCTTCTGAACAGGAGAAAAAGTCTGTAAAAATGATAATTTTGGTCACATTGATGCTTTAAAAAGTGATTATTCAACATGAGGCACAATCCAAATGACATTTTGAATCAATTTTTCTACAGTCCAAAAAATCAATTTTCTGATGAAAAACGATGACCCGTGACCTGTCGAACTTACTCCATATGGTCAAAAATGGTAATTTTTTAATATTATTTTTTTTTTACTGTAAATGACTATTGCATGTGAATTATCACTTTTGGAACAAAAATATGTGTGTTTGAAGTCATTTCAATGCCTGAAATTGGTCAAAATAGAAGCTTCTGAGTAGGAGAAAAAGTCTGTAAAAATGATAATTTTGGTCGCATTGAGGCTTTAAAAAGTGATTATTCAACATGAGGCACAATCCAAATGACATTTTGAATCAATTTTTCTACAGTCCAAAAAATCGATTTTCCGATAAAAACGATGACCCGTGACCTGTCAAATTTTCACCAGATGGTCAAAAATGGTGATTTTTTAGTATTTAGTTTTTTGACTGTAAATGACTATTGCATGTCAATTATCACTTCTGGAATTAAAATAAGTGTGTTTAGAGTCATTTTAATGACTGAAATTGGTCAAAATAGAAGCTTCAGAGTAGGAGAAAAAGTCTGTAAAAATGTCAATTTTGGTCACATTGAGGCTTTAAAAAGTGATTATTCAACATGAGGCACAATCCAAATGACATTTTGAATCAATTTTCTGATGAAAAACGATGACCCGTGACCTGTTGAACTTTCTCCATATGGTCAAAAATGGTAATTTTTTAATATTTAATTTTTTGACTGTAAATGACTATTGCATGTGAATTATCCCTTTTGGAACTAAAATTAGTGTGTTTAGAGTCATTTTACTGCCTGAAATTGGTCGATATAGAAGCTTCTGAGTAGGAGAAAATGTCTGTAAAAATGATAATTTTGGTCACATTGAGGCTTCAAAAAGTGATTATTCAACATGAGGCACAATCCAAATGACATTTTGAATCAATTTTTCTACAGTCCAAAAAATCGATTTTCTGATAAAAAACGATGACCCGTGACCTGTCGAATTTTCACCAGATGGTCAAAAATGGTGATTTTTTAGTATTTAATTTTTTGACTGTAAATGACTATTGCATGTCAATTATCACTTCGGGAATTAAAATAAGTGTGTTTAGAGTCATTTTAATGACTGAAATTGGTCAAAATAGAAGCTTCAGAGTAGGAGAAAAAGTCTGTAAAAATGTCAATTTTGGTCACATTGAGGCTTTAAAAAGTGATTATTCAACATGAGGCACAATCCAAATGACATTTTGAATCAATTTTCTGATGAAAAACGATGACCCGTGACCTGTTGAACTTTCTCCATATGGTCAAAAATGGTAATTTTTTAATATTTAATTTTTTGACTGTAAATGACTATTGCATGTGAATTATCCCTTTTGGAACTAAAATTAGTGTGTTTAGAGTCATTTTAATGCCTGAAATTGGTCGATATAGAAGCTTCTGAGTAGGAGAAAATGTCTGTAAAAATTGCAATTTTGGTCACATTGAGGCTTTAAAAAGTGATTATTCAACATGAGGCACAATCCAAATGACATTTTGAATCAATTTTCTGATGAAAAACGATGACCCGTGTGACCTGTTGAACTTTCTCCATATGGTCAAAAATGGTAATTTTTTAATATTTAATTTTTTGACTGTAAATGACTATTGCATGTGAATTATCCCTTTTGGAACTAAAATTAGTGTGTTTAGAGTCATTTTAATGCCTGAAATTGGTTGATATAGAATCTTCTGAGTAGGAGAAAATGTCTGTAAAAATGATAATTTTGGTCACATTGAGGCTTCAAAAAGTGATTATTCAACATGAGGCACAATCCAAATGACGATTTGAATCAATTTTTCTACAGTCCAAAAAATCGATTTTCTGATGAAAAACGATGACCCGTGACCTGTCGAATTTTCACCAGATGGTCAAAAATGGTGATTTTTTAGTATTTAATTTTTTGACTGTAAATGACTATTGCATGTCAATTATCACTTCTGGAATTAAAATAAGTGTGTTTAGAGTCATTTTAATGACTGAAATTGGTCAAAATAGAAGCTTCTGAGTAGGAGAAAAAGTCAGTAAAAATTGCAATTTTGGTCAAATTGAGGCTTTAAAAAGTGATTATTCAACATGAGGCACAATCCAAATGACATTTTGAATAAATTTTCTGATGAAAAACGATGACCTGTGACCTGTTGAACTTTCTCAATATGGTCAAAAATGGTAATTTTTTAATATTAAATTTTTTGACTGTAAATGACTATTGCATGTGAATTATCACTTTTGGAACTAAAATTAGTGTGTTAAGAGTCATTTTAATGCCTGAAATTGGTCAAAATAAAAGCTTCTGTGTAGGACAAAAAGTCTGTAAAAATGATAATTTTGGTCGCATTGAGGCTTTAAAAAGTGATTATTCAACATGAGGCACAATCCAAATGAAATTTTGAATCAATTTTTCTACAGTCCAAAAAATCAATTTTCTGATGAAAAACGATGACCCATGACCTGTCAAACTTTCTCCAGATGGTCAAAAATGGTAATTTTTTAATATTTAAGTTTTTTGACTGTAAATGGCTATTTTATGTGAATTATCAATTTTGGAACACAAATAAGTGTGTTTAGAGTCATTTTAATGCCTGAAATTGGTCAAAATAGAAGCTTCTGAGTAGGAGAAAATGTCAGTAAAAATTGCAATTTTGGTCACATTGAGGCTTTAAAAAGTAGTTATTCAACATGAGGCACAATCCAAATGACATTTTGAATCAATTTCCTGATGAAAACCGATGACCCATGACCTGTCGAACTTACTCCATATGGTCAAAAATGGTAATTTTTTAATATTTAATTTTTTGACTGTAAATGACTATTGCATGTGAATTATCACTTTTGGAACTAAAATTAGTGTGTTTAGAGTCATTTGAATGCCTGAAATTGGTCAAAATAAAAGCTTCTGTGTAGGACAAAAAGTCTGTAAAAATGATAATTTTGGTCGCATTGAGGCTTTAAAAAGTGATTATTCAACATGAGGCACAATCCAAATGAAATTTTGAATCCATTTTTCTACAGTCCAAAAAATCAATTTTCTGATGAAAAACGATGACACGTGACCTGTCAAACTTTCTCCAGATGGTCAAAAATGGTAATTTTTTAATATGTAAGTTTTTTGACTGTAAATGGCTATTGCATGTGAATTATCAATTTTGGAACAAAAATAAGTGTGTTTAGAGTCATTTTAATGCCTGAAATTGGTCAAAATAAAAGCTTCTGAACAGGAGAAAAAGTCTGTAAAAATGATAATTTTGGTCACATTGAGGCTTTAAAAAGTGATTATTCAACATGAGGCACAATCCAAATGACATTTTGAATCAATTTTTCTACAGTCCAAAAAATCAATTTTCTGATGAAAAACGATGACCCGTGACCTGTCGAACTTACTCCATATGGTCAAAATGGTAATTTTTTAATATTATTATTTTTTTTACTGTAAATGACTATTGCATGTGAATTATCACTTTTGGAACAAAAATATGTGTGTTTGAAGTCATTTCAATGCCTGAAATTGGTCAAAATAGAAGCTTCTGAGTAGGAGAAAAAGTCAGTAAAAATTGAAATTTTGGTCACATTGAGGCTTTAAAAAGTAGTTATTCAACATGAGGCACAATCCAAATGACATTTTGAATCAATTTTTCTACAGTCCAAAAAATCAATTTTCTGATAAAAAACGATGACCCGTGACCTGTCGAACTTACTCCATATGGTCAAAAATGGTAATTTTTTAATATTAATTTTTTTTTACTGTAAATGACTATTGCATGTGAATTATCACTTTTGGAACAAAAATAAATGTGTTTAGAGTCCTTTTAATGCCTGAAATTGGTCAAAATAAAAGCTTCTGAACAGGAGAAAAAGTCTGTAAAAATGATAATTTTGGTCACATTGATGCTTTAAAAAGTGATTATTCAACATGAGGCACAATCCAAATGACATTTTGAATCAATTTTTCTACAGTCCAAAAAATCAATTTTCTGATGAAAAACGATGACCCGTGACCTGTCGAACTTACTCCATATGGTCAAAAATGGTAATTTTTTAATATTATTTTTTTTTTACTGTAAATGACTATTGCATGTGAATTATCACTTTTGGAACAAAAATATGTGTGTTTGAAGTCATTTCAATGCCTGAAATTGGTCAAAATAGAAGCTTCTGAGTAGGAGAAAAAGTCTGTAAAAATGATAATTTTGGTCGCATTGAGGCTTTAAAAAGTGATTATTCAACATGAGGCACAATCCAAATGACATTTTGAATCAATTTTTCTACAGTCCAAAAAATCGATTTTCCGATAAAAACGATGACCCGTGACCTGTCGAATTTTCACCAGATGGTCAAAAATGGTGATTTTTTAGTATTTAGTTTTTTGACTGTAAATGACTATTGCATGTCAATTATCACTTCTGGAATTAAAATAAGTGTGTTTAGAGTCATTTTAATGACTGAAATTGGTCAAAATAGAAGCTTCAGAGTAGGAGAAAAAGTCTGTAAAAATGTCAATTTTGGTCACATTGAGGCTTTAAAAAGTGATTATTCAACATGAGGCACAATCCAAATGACATTTTGAATCAATTTTCTGATGAAAAACGATGACACGTGACCTGTTGAACTTTCTCCATATGGTCAAAAATGGTAATTTTTTAATATTTAATTTTTTGACTGTAAATGACTATTGCATGTGAATTATCCCTTTTGGAACTAAAATTAGTGTGTTTAGAGTCATTTTACTGCCTGAAATTGGTCGATATAGAAGCTTCTGAGTAGGAGAAAATGTCTGTAAAAATGATAATTTTGGTCACATTGAGGCTTCAAAAAGTGATTATTCAACATGAGGCACAATCCAAATGACATTTTGAATCAATTTTTCTACAGTCCAAAAAATCGATTTTCTGATAAAAAACGATGACCCGTGACCTGTCGAATTTTCACCAGATGGTCAAAAATGGTGATTTTTTAGTATTTAATTTTTTGACTGTAAATGACTATTGCATGTCAATTATCACTTCGGGAATTAAAATAAGTGTGTTTAGAGTCATTTTAATGACTGAAATTGGTCAAAATAGAAGCTTCAGAGTAGGAGAAAAAGTCAGTAAAAATTGCAATTTTGGTCAAATTGAGGCTTTAAAAAGTGATTATTCAACATGAGGCACAATCCAAATGACATTTTGAATAAATTTTCTGATGAAAAACGATGACCTGTGACCTGTTGAACTTTCTCAATATGGTCAAAAATGGTAATTTTTTAATATTAAATTTTTTGACTGTAAATGACTATTGCATGTGAATTATCACTTTTGGAACTAAAATTAGTGTGTTAAGAGTCATTTTAATGCCTGAAATTGGTCAAAATAAAAGCTTCTGTGTAGAAAAAGTCTGTAAAAATGATAATTTTGGTCGCATTGAGGCTTTAAAAAGTGATTATTCAACATGAGGCACAATCCAAATGAAATTTTGAATCAATTTTTCTACAGTCCAAAAAATCAATTTTCTGATGAAAAACGATGACCCATGACCTGTCAAACTTTCTCCAGATGGTCAAAAATGGTAATTTTTTAATATTTAAGTTTTTTGACTGTAAATGGCTATTTCATGTGAATTATCAATTTTGGAACACAAATAAGTGTGTTTAGAGTCATTTTAATGCCTGAAATTGGTCAAAATAGAAGCTTCTGAGTAGGAGAAAATGTCAGTAAAAATTGCAATTTTGGTCACATTGAGGCTTTAAAAAGTAGTTATTCAACATGAGGCACAATCCAAATGACATTTTGAATCAATTTCCTGATGAAAACCGATGACCCATGACCTGTCGAACTTACTCCATATGGTCAAAAATGGTAATTTTTTAATATTTAATTTTTTGACTGTAAATGACTATTGCATGTGAATTATCACTTCTGGAACAAAAATAAGTGTGTTTAGAGTCATTTTAATGCCTGAAATTGGTCAAAATAAAAGCTTCTGAGTAGGAGAAAAAGTCTGTAAAAATGATAATTTTGGTCACATTGAGGCTTCAAAAAGTGATTATTCAACATGAGGCACAATCCAAATGACGATTTGAATCAATTTTTCTACAGTCCAAAAAATCGATTTTCTGATGAAAAACGATGACCCGTGACCTGTCGAATTTTCACCAGATGGTCAAAAATGGTGATTTTTTAGTATTTAATTTTTTGACTGTAAATGACTATTGCATGTCAATTATCACTTCTGGAATTAAAATAAGTGTGTTTAGAGTCATTTTAATGACTGAAATTGGTCAAAATAGAAGCTTCTGAGTAGGAGAAAAAGTCAGTAAAAATTGCAATTTTGGTCAAATTGAGGCTTTAAAAAGTGATTATTCAACATGAGGCACAATCCAAATGACATTTTGAATAAATTTTCTGATGAAAAACGATGACCTGTGACCTGTTGAACTTTCTCAATATGGTCAAAAATGGTAATTTTTTAATATTAAATTTTTTGACTGTAAATGACTATTGCATGTGAATTATCACTTTTGGAACTAAAATTAGTGTGTTAAGAGTCATTTTAATGCCTGAAATTGGTCAAAATAAAAGCTTCTGTGTAGGACAAAAAGTCTGTAAAAATGATAATTTTGGTCGCATTGAGGCTTTAAAAAGTGATTATTCAACATGAGGCACAATCCAAATGAAATTTTGAATCAATTTTTCTACAGTCCAAAAAATCAATTTTCTGATGAAAAACGATGACCCATGACCTGTCAAACTTTCTCCAGATGGTCAAAAATGGTAATTTTTTAATATTTAAGTTTTTTGACTGTAAATGGCTATTTCATGTGAATTATCAATTTTGGAACACAAATAAGTGTGTTTAGAGTCATTTTAATGCCTGAAATTGGTCAAAATAGAAGCTTCTGAGTAGGAGAAAATGTCAGTAAAAATTGCAATTTTGGTCACATTGAGGCTTTAAAAAGTAGTTATTCAACATGAGGCACAATCCAAATGACATTTTGAATCAATTTCCTGATGAAAACCGATGACCCATGACCTGTCGAACTTACTCCATATGGTCAAAAATGGTAATTTTTTAATATTTAATTTTTTGACTGTAAATGACTATTGCATGTGAATTATCACTTTTGGAACTAAAATTAGTGTGTTTAGAGTCATTTGAATGCCTGAAATTGGTCAAAATAAAAGCTTCTGTGTAGGACAAAAAGTCTGTAAAAATGATAATTTTGGTCGCATTGAGGCTTTAAAAAGTGATTATTCAACATGAGGCACAATCCAAATGAAATTTTGAATCCATTTTTCTACAGTCCAAAAAATCAATTTTCTGATGAAAAACGATGACACGTGACCTGTCAAACTTTCTCCAGATGGTCAAAAATGGTAATTTTTTAATATGTAAGTTTTTTGACTGTAAATGGCTATTGCATGTGAATTATCAATTTTGGAACAAAAATAAGTGTGTTTAGAGTCATTTTAATGCCTGAAATTGGTCAAAATAAAAGCTTCTGAACAGGAGAAAAAGTCTGTAAAAATGATAATTTTGGTCACATTGAGGCTTTAAAAAGTGATTATTCAACATGAGGCACAATCCAAATGACATTTTGAATCAATTTTTCTACAGTCCAAAAAATCAATTTTCTGATGAAAAACGATGACCCGTGACCTGTCGAACTTACTCCATATGGTCAAAATGGTAATTTTTTAATAATATTATTTTTTTTACTGTAAATGACTATTGCATGTGAATTATCACTTTTGGAACAAAAATATGTGTTTGAAGTCATTTCAATGCCTGAAATTGGTCAAAATAGAAGCTTCTGAGTAGGAGAAAAAGTCAGTAAAAATTGAAATTTTGGTCACATTGAGGCTTTAAAAAGTAGTTATTCAACATGAGGCACAATCCAAATGACATTTTGAATCAATTTTTCTACAGTCCAAAAAATCAATTTTCTGATAAAAAACGATGACCCGTGACCTGTCGAACTTACTCCATATGGTCAAAAATGGTAATTTTTTAATATTAATTTTTTTTTACTGTAAATGACTATTGCATGTGAATTATCACTTTTGGAACAAAAATAAATGTGTTTAGAGTCCTTTTAATGCCTGAAATTGGTCAAAATAAAAGCTTCTGAACAGGAGAAAAAGTCTGTAAAAATGATAATTTTGGTCACATTGATGCTTTAAAAAGTGATTATTCAACATGAGGCACAATCCAAATGACATTTTGAATCAATTTTTCTACAGTCCAAAAAATCAATTTTCTGATGAAAAACGATGACCCGTGACCTGTCGAACTTACTCCATATGGTCAAAAATGGTAATTTTTTAATATTATTTTTTTTTTACTGTAAATGACTATTGCATGTGAATTATCACTTTTGGAACAAAAATATGTGTGTTTGAAGTCATTTCAATGCCTGAAATTGGTCAAAATAGAAGCTTCTGAGTAGGAGAAAAAGTCTGTAAAAATGATAATTTTGGTCGCATTGAGGCTTTAAAAAGTGATTATTCAACATGAGGCACAATCCAAATGACATTTTGAATCAATTTTTCTACAGTCCAAAAAATCGATTTTCCGATAAAAACGATGACCCGTGACCTGTCGAATTTTCACCAGATGGTCAAAAATGGTGATTTTTTAGTATTTAGTTTTTTGACTGTAAATGACTATTGCATGTCAATTATCACTTCTGGAATTAAAATAAGTGTGTTTAGAGTCATTTTAATGACTGAAATTGGTCAAAATAGAAGCTTCAGAGTAGGAGAAAAAGTCTGTAAAAATGTCAATTTTGGTCACATTGAGGCTTTAAAAAGTGATTATTCAACATGAGGCACAATCCAAATGACATTTTGAATCAATTTTCTGATGAAAAACGATGACACGTGACCTGTTGAACTTTCTCCATATGGTCAAAAATGGTAATTTTTTAATATTTAATTTTTTGACTGTAAATGACTATTGCATGTGAATTATCCCTTTTGGAACTAAAATTAGTGTGTTTAGAGTCATTTTACTGCCTGAAATTGGTCGATATAGAAGCTTCTGAGTAGGAGAAAATGTCTGTAAAAATGATAATTTTGGTCACATTGAGGCTTCAAAAAGTGATTATTCAACATGAGGCACAATCCAAATGACATTTTGAATCAATTTTTCTACAGTCCAAAAAATCGATTTTCTGATAAAAAACGATGACCCGTGACCTGTCGAATTTTCACCAGATGGTCAAAAATGGTGATTTTTTAGTATTTAATTTTTTGACTGTAAATGACTATTGCATGTCAATTATCACTTCGGGAATTAAAATAAGTGTGTTTAGAGTCATTTTAATGACTGAAATTGGTCAAAATAGAAGCTTCAGAGTAGGAGAAAAAGTCTGTAAAAATGTCAATTTTGGTCACATTGAGGCTTTAAAAAGTGATTATTCAACATGAGGCACAATCCAAATGACATTTTGAATCAATTTTCTGATGAAAAACGATGACCCGTGACCTGTTGAACTTTCTCCATATGGTCAAAAATGGTAATTTTTTAATATTTAATTTTTTGACTGTAAATGACTATTGCATGTGAATTATCCCTTTTGGAACTAAAATTAGTGTGTTTAGAGTCATTTTAATGCCTGAAATTGGTCGATATAGAAGCTTCTGAGTAGGAGAAAATGTCTGTAAAAATTGCAATTTTGGTCACATTGAGGCTTTAAAAAGTGATTATTCAACATGAGGCACAATCCAAATGACATTTTGAATCAATTTTCTGATGAAAAACGATGACCCGTGTGACCTGTTGAACTTTCTCCATATGGTCAAAAATGGTAATTTTTTAATATTTAATTTTTTGACTGTAAATGACTATTGCATGTGAATTATCCCTTTTGGAACTAAAATTAGTGTGTTTAGAGTCATTTTAATGCCTGAAATTGGTTGATATAGAATCTTCTGAGTAGGAGAAAATGTCTGTAAAAATGATAATTTTGGTCACATTGAGGCTTCAAAAAGTGATTATTCAACATGAGGCACAATCCAAATGACGATTTGAATCAATTTTTCTACAGTCCAAAAAATCGATTTTCTGATGAAAAACGATGACCCGTGACCTGTCGAATTTTCACCAGATGGTCAAAAATGGTGATTTTTTAGTATTTAATTTTTTGACTGTAAATGACTATTGCATGTCAATTATCACTTCTGGAATTAAAATAAGTGTGTTTAGAGTCATTTTAATGACTGAAATTGGTCAAAATAGAAGCTTCTGAGTAGGAGAAAAAGTCAGTAAAAATTGCAATTTTGGTCAAATTGAGGCTTTAAAAAGTGATTATTCAACATGAGGCACAATCCAAATGACATTTTGAATAAATTTTCTGATGAAAAACGATGACCTGTGACCTGTTGAACTTTCTCAATATGGTCAAAAATGGTAATTTTTTAATATTAAATTTTTTGACTGTAAATGACTATTGCATGTGAATTATCACTTTTGGAACTAAAATTAGTGTGTTAAGAGTCATTTTAATGCCTGAAATTGGTCAAAATAAAAGCTTCTGTGTAGGACAAAAAGTCTGTAAAAATGATAATTTTGGTCGCATTGAGGCTTTAAAAAGTGATTATTCAACATGAGGCACAATCCAAATGAAATTTTGAATCAATTTTTCTACAGTCCAAAAAATCAATTTTCTGATGAAAAACGATGACCCATGACCTGTCAAACTTTCTCCAGATGGTCAAAAATGGTAATTTTTTAATATTTAAGTTTTTTGACTGTAAATGGCTATTTCATGTGAATTATCAATTTTGGAACACAAATAAGTGTGTTTAGAGTCATTTTAATGCCTGAAATTGGTCAAAATAGAAGCTTCTGAGTAGGAGAAAATGTCAGTAAAAATTGCAATTTTGGTCACATTGAGGCTTTAAAAAGTAGTTATTCAACATGAGGCACAATCCAAATGACATTTTGAATCAATTTCCTGATGAAAACCGATGACCCATGACCTGTCGAACTTACTCCATATGGTCAAAAATGGTAATTTTTTAATATTTAATTTTTTGACTGTAAATGACTATTGCATGTGAATTATCACTTCTGGAACAAAAATAAGTGTGTTTAGAGTCATTTTAATGCCTGAAATTGGTCAAAATAAAAGCTTCTGAGTAGGAGAAAAAGTCTGTAAAAATGATAATTTTGGTCACATTGAGGCTTCAAAAAGTGATTATTCAACATGAGGCACAATCCAAATGACATTTTGAATCAATTTTTCTACAGTCCAAAAAATCGATTTTCTGATGAAAAACGATGACCCGTGACCTGTCGAATTTTCACCAGATGGTCAAAAATGGTGATTTTTTAGTATTTAATTTTTTGACTGTAAATGACTATTGCATGTCAATTATCACTTCTGGAATTAAAATAAGTGTGTTTAGAGTCATTTTAATGACTGAAATTGGTCAAAAATAGAAGCTTCTGAGTAGGAGAAAAAGTCAGTAAAAATTGCAATTTTGGTCACATTGAGGCTTTAAAAAGTGATTATTCAAGATGAGGCACAATCCAAATGACATTTTGAATCAATTTTCTGATGAAAAACGATGACCCATGACCTGTTGAACTTTCTCCATCTGGTTAAAAATGGTAATTTTTTAATATTTAATTTTTTGACTGTAAATGACGATTGCATGTGAATTATCACTTTTGGAACACAAATAAGTGTGTTTAGAGTCAATTTAATGCCTGAAATTGGTCAAAATAAAAGCTTCTGAGTAGGAGAAAAAGTCTGTAAAAATGTCAATTTTGGTCACATTGAGGCTTTAAAAAGTGATTATTCAGCATGAGGCACAATCCAAATGACATTTTGAATCAATTTATCTACAGTCCAAAAAATCAATTTTCTGATGAAAAACGATGAACTGTGACCTGTCGAATTTTCTCCAGATGGTCTAAAAGGGTAACTTTTTAATATTTAATTTTTTGACTGTAAATGACTATTGCATGTGAATTATCACTTTTGGAACAAAAATAAGTGTGTTTAGAGTCATTTTAATGCCTGAAATTGGTCAAAATAAAAGCTTCTGAACAGGAGAAAAAGTCTGTAAAAATGATAATTTTGGTCACATTGAGGCTTTAAAAAGTGATTATTCAACATGAGGCACAATCCAAATGACATTTTGAATCAATTTTTCTACAGTCCAAAAAATCAATTTTCTGATGAAAAACGATGACCCGTGACCTGTCGAACTTACTCCATATGGTCAAAAATGGTAATTTTTTAATATTATTTTTTTTTTACTGTAAATGACTATTGCATGTGAATTATCACTTTTGGAACAAAAATATGTGTGTTTGAAGTCATTTCAATGCCTGAAATTGGTCAAAATAGAAGCTTCTGAGTAGGAGAAAAAGTCAGTAAAAATTGAAATTTTGGTCACATTGAGGCTTTAAAAAGTAGTTATTCAACATGAGGCACAATCCAAATGACATTTTGAATCAATTTTTCTACAGTCCAAAAAATCAATTTTCTGATGAAAAACGATGACCCGTGACCTGTCGAATTTTCACCAGATGGTCACAAATGGTGATTTTTTAATATTTAAGTTTTTTGACTGTAAATGACTATTGCATGTAAGTTATCACTTCTGGAACTAAAATAAGTGTGTTTAGAGTCATTTTACTGCCTGAAATTGGTCAAAAATAGAAGCTTCTGAGTAGGAGAAAAAGTCAGTAAAAATTGCAATTTTGGTCACATTGAGTCTTTAAAAAGTGATTATTCAAGATGAGGCACAATCCAAATGACATTTTGAATCAATTTTCTGATGAAAAACGATGACCCATGACCTGTTGAACTTTCTCCATCTGGTTAAAAATGGTAATTTTTTAATATTTAATTTTTTGACTGTAAATGACGATTGCATGTGAATTATCACTTTTGGAACACAAATAAGTGTGTTTAGAGTCATTTTAATGCCTGAAATTGGTCAAAATAAAAGCTTCTGAACAGGAGAAAAAGTCTGTAAAAATGATAATTTTGGTCACATTGAGGCTTTAAAAAGTGATTATTCAACATGAGGCACAATCCAAATGACATTTTGAATCAATTTTTCTACAGTCCAAAAAATCAATTTTCTGATGAAAAACGATGACCCGTGACCTGTCGAACTTACTCCATATGGTCAAAAATGGTAATTTTTTAATATTATTTTTTTTTTACTGTAAATGACTATTGCATGTGAATTATCACTTTTGGAACAAAAATATGTGTGTTTGAAGTCATTTCAATGCCTGAAATTGGTCAAAATAGAAGCTTCTGAGTAGGAGAAAAAGTCAGTAAAAATTGAAATTTTGGTCACATTGAGGCTTTAAAAAGTAGTTATTCAACATGAGGCACAATCCAAATGACATTTTGAATCAATTTTTCTACAGTCCAAAAAATCAATTTTCTGATGAAAAACGATGACCCGTGACCTGTCGAATTTTCACCAGATGGTCACAAATGGTGATTTTTTAATATTTAAGTTTTTTGACTGTAAATGACTATTGCATGTAAGTTATCACTTCTGGAACTAAAATAAGTGTGTTTAGAGTCATTTTACTGCCTGAAATTGGTCAAAAATAGAAGCTTCTGAGTAGGAGAAAAAGTCAGTAAAAATTGCAATTTTGGTCACATTGAGTCTTTAAAAAGTGATTATTCAAGATGAGGCACAATCCAAATGACATTTTGAATCAATTTTCTGATGAAAAACGATGACCCATGACCTGTTGAACTTTCTCCATCTGGTTAAAAATGGTAATTTTTTAATATTTAATTTTTTGACTGTAAATGACGATTGCATGTGAATTATCACTTTTGGAACACAAATAAGTGTGTTTAGAGTCATTTTAATGCCTGAAATTGGTCAAAATAAAAGCTTCTGAACAGGAGAAAAAGTCTGTAAAAATGATAATTTTGGTCACATTGAGGCTTTAAAAAGTGATTATTCAACATGAGGCACAATCCAAATGACATTTTGAATCAATTTTTCTACAGTCCAAAAAATCAATTTTCTGATGAAAAACGATGACCCGTGACCTGTCGAACTTACTCCATATGGTCAAAAATGGTAATTTTTTAATATTATTTTTTTTTTACTGTAAATGACTATTGCATGTGAATTATCACTTTTGGAAGAAAAATAAGTGTGTTTAGAGTCATTTTAATGCCTGAAATTGGTCAAAATAAAAGCTTCTGAACAGGAGAAAAAGTCAGTAAAAATGATAATTTTGGTCACATTGAGTCTTTAAAAAGTGATTATTCAAGATGAGGCACAATCCAAATGACATTTTGAATCAATTTTCTGATGAAAAACGATGACCCATGACCGGTTGAACTTTCTCCATATGGTTAAAAATGGTAATTTTTTAATATTTAATTTTTTGACTGTAAATGACGATTGCATGTGAATTATCACTTTTGGAACACAAATAAGTGTGTTTACAGTCAATTTAATGCCTGAAATTTGTCAAAATAAAAGCTTCTGAGTAGGAGAAAAAGTCTGTAAAAATGTCAATTTTGGTCACATTGAGGCTTTAAAAAGTGATTATTCAGCATGAGGCACAATCCAAATGACATTTTGAATCAATTTTTCTACAGTCCAAAAAAATCAATTTTCTGATGAAAAACGATGACCTGTGACCTGTCGAATTTTCTCCAGATGGTCTAAAAGGGTAACTTTTTAATATTAAATTTTTTGACTGTAAATGACTATTGCATGTGAATTATCACTTTTGGAAGAAAAATAAGTGTGTTTAGAGTCATTTTAATGCCTGAAATTGGTCAAAATAAAAGCTTCTGAACAGGAGAAAAAGTCTGTAAAAATGATAATTTTGGTCACATTGAGGCTTTAAAAAGTGATTATTCAACATGAGGCACAATCCAAATGACATTTTGAATCAATTTTTCTACAGTCCAAAAAATCAATTTTCTGATGAAAAACGATGACCCGTGACCTGTCGAACTTACTCCATATGGTCAAAAATGGTAATTTTTTAATATTAATTTTTTTTACTGTAAATGACTATTGCATGTGAATTATCACTTTTGGAACAAAAATATGTGTGTTTGAAGTAATTTCAATGCCTGAAATTTGTCAAAATAGAAGCTTCTGAGTAGGAGAAAAAGTCAGTAAAAATTGAAATTTTGGTCACATTGAGGCTTTAAAAAGTAGTTATTCAACATGAGGCACAATCCAAATGACATTTTGAATCAATTTTTCTACAGTCCAGAAAATCAATTTTCTGATAAAAAACGATGACCCGTGACCTGTCGAACTTACTCCATATGGTCAAAAATGGTAATTTTTTAATATTAATTTTTTTTTACTGTAAATGACTATTGCATGTGAATTATCACTTTTGGAACAAAAATATGTGTGTTTGAAGTCATTTCAATGCCTGAAATTGGTAAAAATAGAAGCTTCTGAGTAGGAGAAAAAGTCAGTAAAAATTGAAATTTTGGTCACATTGAGGCTTTAAAAAGTAGTTATTCAAAATGAGGCACAATCCAAATGACATTTTGAATCAATTTTTCTACAGTCCAAAAAATCAATTTTGTGATGAAAAACAATGACCCGCGACCTGTCGAACTTACTCCATATGGTCAAAAATGGTAATTTTTTAATATTAATTTTTTTTTACTGTAAATGACTATTGCATGTGAATTCTCACTTTTGGAACAAAAATAAGTGTGTTTAGAGTCATTTTAATGCCTGAAATTGGTCAAAATAAAAGCTTCTGAGTAGGAGAAAAAGTCTGTAAAAATGTAAATTTTGGTCACATTGAGGCTTTAAAAAGTGATTATTCAACATGAGGCACAATCCAAATGACATTATGAATCAATTTTCTGATGAAAAACGATGACCCGTGACCTGTTGAGCTTTCTCCATATGGTCAAAAATGGTAATTTTTTAATATTTAAGTTTTTTGACTGTAAATGACTATTGCATGTGAATTATCCCTTTTGGAACTAAAATTAGTGTGTTTAGAGTCATTTTAATGCCTGAAATTGGTCGATATAGAAGCTTCTGAGTAGGAGAAAATGTCTGTAAAAATTGCAATTTTGGTCACATTGAGGCTTTAAAAAGTGATTATTCAACATAAGGCACAATCCAAATGACATTTTGAATCAATTTTCTGATGAAAAACGATGACCCGTGTGACCTGTTGAACTTTCTCCATATGGTCAAAAATGGTAATTTTTTAATATTTAATTTTTTGACTGTAAATGACTATTGCATGTGATTTATCACTTTTGGAACTAAAATTAGTGTGTTTATAGTCATTTTAATGCCTGAAATTGGTCAAAATAGAAGCTTCTGAGTAGGAGAAAAAGTCAGTAAAAATTGCAATTTTGGTCACATTGAGGCTTTAAAAAGTAGTTATTCAACATGAGGCACAATCCAAATGACATTTTGAATCACTTTTTCTACAGTCCAAAAACTCAATTTTCTGATGAAAAACGATGACCCGTGATCTGTCGAACTTTCTCCAGATGGTCAAAAATGGTAATTTTTTAATATTTAATTTTTTGACTGTAAATGACTATTGCATGTGAATTATCAATTTTGGAACTAAAATAAGTGTGTTTAGAGTCATTTTAATCCTGAAATTGGTCCAAATAGAAGCTTCTGAGTAGGAGAAAAAGTCAGTAAAAATTGCAATTTTGGTCACATTGAGGCTTTAAAAAGTGATTATTCAACATGAGGCACAATCCAAATGACATTTTGAATCAATTTTTCTACAGTCCAAAAAATCGATTTTCTGATGAAAAACGATGACCCATGACCTGTCAAATTTTCACAAGATGGTCAAAAATGGTGAATTTTTTATATTTAATTTTTTGACTGTAAATGGCTATTGCATGTGAATTATCACTTTTGGAACTAAAATTAGTGTGTTTAGAGTCATTTTAATGCCTGAAATTGGTCAAAATAGAAGCTTCTGAGTAGGAGAAAAAGTCTGTAAAAATGTCAATTTTGGTCACATTGAGGCTTTAAAAAGTGATTATTCAACATGAGGCACAATCCAAATGACATTTTGAATCAATTTTTCTACCGTCCAAAAAATCAATTTTCTGATGAAAAACGATGACCCGTGACCTGTCGAATTTTCTCCAGATGGTCAAAAAGGGTAATTTTTTAATATTTAATTTTTTGACTGTAAATGACTATTGCATGTGAATTATCCCTTTTGGAACTAAAATTAGTGTGTTTAGAGTCATTTTAATGCCTGAAATTGGTCGATATAGAATCTTCTGAGTAGGAGAAAATGTCTGTAAAAATGATAATTTTGGTCACATTGAGGCTTCAAAAAGTGATTATTCATCATGAGGCACAATCCAAATGACATTTTGAATCAATTTTTCTACAGTCCAAAAAATCGATTTTCTGATGAAAAACGATGACCCGTGACCTGTCGAATTTTCACCAGATGGTCAAAAATGGTGATTTTTTAGTATTTAATTTTTTGACTGTAAATGACTATTGCATGTCAATTATCACTTCTGGAATTAAAATAAGTGTGTTTAGAGTCATTTTAATGACTGAAATTGGTCAAAAATAGAAGCTTCTGAGTAGGAGAAAAAGTCAGTAAAAATTGCAATTTTGGTCACATTGAGGCTTTAAAAAGTGATTATTCAAGATGAGGCACAATCCAAATGACATTTTGAATCAATTTTCTGATGAAAAACGATGACCCATGACCTGTTGAACTTTCTCCATATGGTTAAAAATGGTAATTTTTTAATATTTAATTTTTTGACTGTAAATGACGATTGCATGTGAATTATCACTTTTGGAACACAAATAAGTGTGTTTAGAGTCAATTTAATGCCTGAAATTGGTCAAAATAAAAGCTTCTGAGTAGGAGAAAAAGTCTGTAAAAATGTCAATTTTGGTCACATTGAGGCTTTAAAAAGTGATTATTCAGCATGAGGCACAATCCAAATGACATTTTGAATCAATTTTTCTACAGTCCAAAAAATCAATTTTCTGATGAAAAACGATGACCTGTGACCTGTCGAATTTTCTCCAGATGGTCTAAAAGGGTAACTTTTTAATATGTAATTTTTTGACTGTAAATGACTATTGCATGTGAATTATCACTTTTGAAACCAAAATAAGTGTGTTTAGAGTCAATTTAATGCCTGAAATTGGTCAAAATAAAAGCTTCTGAGTAGGAGAAAAAGTCAGTAAAAATTGCAATTTTGGTCAAATTGAGGCTTCAAAAAGTGATTATTCAACATGAGGCACAATCCAAATGACATTTTGAATCAATTTTTCTACAGTCCAAAAAATCGATTTTCTGATAAAAAACGATGACCCGTGACCTGTCGAATTTTCACCAGATGGTCAAAAATGGTGATTTTTTAGTATTTAATTTTTTGACTGTAAATGACTATTGCATGTCAATTATCACTTCGGGAATTAAAATAAGTGTGTTTAGAGTCATTTTAATGACTGAAATTGGTCAAAATAGAAGCTTCAGAGTAGGAGAAAAAGTCTGTAAAAATGTCAATTTTGGTCACATTGAGGCTTTAAAAAGTGATTATTCAACATGAGGCACAATCCAAATGACATTTTGAATCAATTTTCTGATGAAAAACGATGACCCGTGACCTGTTGAACTTTCTCCATATGGTCAAAAATGGTAATTTTTTAATATTTAATTTTTTGACTGTAAATGACTATTGCATGTGAATTATCCCTTTTGGAACTAAAATTAGTGTGTTTAGAGTCATTTTAATGCCTGAAATTGGTCGATATAGAAGCTTCTGAGTAGGAGAAAATGTCTGTAAAAATTGCAATTTTGGTCACATTGAGGCTTTAAAAAGTGATTATTCAACATGAGGCACAATCCAAATGACATTTTGAATCAATTTTCTGATGAAAAACGATGACCCGTGTGACCTGTTGAACTTTCTCCATATGGTCAAAAATGGTAATTTTTTAATATTTAATTTTTTGACTGTAAATGACTATTGCATGTGAATTATCCCTTTTGGAACTAAAATTAGTGTGTTTAGAGTCATTTTAATGCCTGAAATTGGTTGATATAGAATCTTCTGAGTAGGAGAAAATGTCTGTAAAAATGATAATTTTGGTCACATTGAGGCTTCAAAAAGTGATTATTCAACATGAGGCACAATCCAAATGACGATTTGAATCAATTTTTCTACAGTCCAAAAAATCGATTTTCTGATGAAAAACGATGACCCGTGACCTGTCGAATTTTCACCAGATGGTCAAAAATGGTGATTTTTTAGTATTTAATTTTTTGACTGTAAATGACTATTGCATGTCAATTATCACTTCTGGAATTAAAATAAGTGTGTTTAGAGTCATTTTAATGACTGAAATTGGTCAAAATAGAAGCTTCTGAGTAGGAGAAAAAGTCAGTAAAAATTGCAATTTTGGTCAAATTGAGGCTTTAAAAAGTGATTATTCAACATGAGGCACAATCCAAATGACATTTTGAATAAATTTTCTGATGAAAAACGATGACCTGTGACCTGTTGAACTTTCTCAATATGGTCAAAAATGGTAATTTTTTAATATTAAATTTTTTGACTGTAAATGACTATTGCATGTGAATTATCACTTTTGGAACTAAAATTAGTGTGTTAAGAGTCATTTTAATGCCTGAAATTGGTCAAAATAAAAGCTTCTGTGTAGGACAAAAAGTCTGTAAAAATGATAATTTTGGTCGCATTGAGGCTTTAAAAAGTGATTATTCAACATGAGGCACAATCCAAATGAAATTTTGAATCAATTTTTCTACAGTCCAAAAAATCAATTTTCTGATGAAAAACGATGACCCATGACCTGTCAAACTTTCTCCAGATGGTCAAAAATGGTAATTTTTTAATATTTAAGTTTTTTGACTGTAAATGGCTATTTTATGTGAATTATCAATTTTGGAACACAAATAAGTGTGTTTAGAGTCATTTTAATGCCTGAAATTGGTCAAAATAGAAGCTTCTGAGTAGGAGAAAATGTCAGTAAAAATTGCAATTTTGGTCACATTGAGGCTTTAAAAAGTAGTTATTCAACATGAGGCACAATCCAAATGACATTTTGAATCAATTTCCTGATGAAAACCGATGACCCATGACCTGTCGAACTTACTCCATATGGTCAAAAATGGTAATTTTTTAATATTTAATTTTTTGACTGTAAATGACTATTGCATGTGAATTATCACTTTTGGAACTAAAATTAGTGTGTTTAGAGTCATTTGAATGCCTGAAATTGGTCAAAATAAAAGCTTCTGTGTAGGACAAAAAGTCTGTAAAAATGATAATTTTGGTCGCATTGAGGCTTTAAAAAGTGATTATTCAACATGAGGCACAATCCAAATGAAATTTTGAATCCATTTTTCTACAGTCCAAAAAATCAATTTTCTGATGAAAAACGATGACACGTGACCTGTCAAACTTTCTCCAGATGGTCAAAAATGGTAATTTTTTAATATGTAAGTTTTTTGACTGTAAATGGCTATTGCATGTGAATTATCAATTTTGGAACAAAAATAAGTGTGTTTAGAGTCATTTTAATGCCTGAAATTGGTCAAAATAAAAGCTTCTGAACAGGAGAAAAAGTCTGTAAAAATGATAATTTTGGTCACATTGAGGCTTTAAAAAGTGATTATTCAACATGAGGCACAATCCAAATGACATTTTGAATCAATTTTTCTACAGTCCAAAAAATCAATTTTCTGATGAAAAACGATGACCCGTGACCTGTCGAACTTACTCCATATGGTCAAAATGGTAATTTTTTAATATTATTATTTTTTTTACTGTAAATGACTATTGCATGTGAATTATCACTTTTGGAACAAAAATATGTGTGTTTGAAGTCATTTCAATGCCTGAAATTGGTCAAAATAGAAGCTTCTGAGTAGGAGAAAAAGTCAGTAAAAATTGAAATTTTGGTCACATTGAGGCTTTAAAAAGTAGTTATTCAACATGAGGCACAATCCAAATGACATTTTGAATCAATTTTTCTACAGTCCAAAAAATCAATTTTCTGATAAAAAACGATGACCCGTGACCTGTCGAACTTACTCCATATGGTCAAAAATGGTAATTTTTTAATATTAATTTTTTTTTACTGTAAATGACTATTGCATGTGAATTATCACTTTTGGAACAAAAATAAATGTGTTTAGAGTCCTTTTAATGCCTGAAATTGGTCAAAATAAAAGCTTCTGAACAGGAGAAAAAGTCTGTAAAAATGATAATTTTGGTCACATTGATGCTTTAAAAAGTGATTATTCAACATGAGGCACAATCCAAATGACATTTTGAATCAATTTTTCTACAGTCCAAAAAATCAATTTTCTGATGAAAAACGATGACCCGTGACCTGTCGAACTTACTCCATATGGTCAAAAATGGTAATTTTTTAATATTATTTTTTTTTTACTGTAAATGACTATTGCATGTGAATTATCACTTTTGGAACAAAAATATGTGTGTTTGAAGTCATTTCAATGCCTGAAATTGGTCAAAATAGAAGCTTCTGAGTAGGAGAAAAAGTCTGTAAAAATGATAATTTTGGTCGCATTGAGGCTTTAAAAAGTGATTATTCAACATGAGGCACAATCCAAATGACATTTTGAATCAATTTTTCTACAGTCCAAAAAATCGATTTTCCGATAAAAACGATGACCCGTGACCTGTCGAATTTTCACCAGATGGTCAAAAATGGTGATTTTTTAGTATTTAGTTTTTTGACTGTAAATGACTATTGCATGTCAATTATCACTTCTGGAATTAAAATAAGTGTGTTTAGAGTCATTTTAATGACTGAAATTGGTCAAAATAGAAGCTTCAGAGTAGGAGAAAAAGTCTGTAAAAATGTCAATTTTGGTCACATTGAGGCTTTAAAAAGTGATTATTCAACATGAGGCACAATCCAAATGACATTTTGAATCAATTTTCTGATGAAAAACGATGACACGTGACCTGTTGAACTTTCTCCATATGGTCAAAAATGGTAATTTTTTAATATTTAATTTTTTGACTGTAAATGACTATTGCATGTGAATTATCCCTTTTGGAACTAAAATTAGTGTGTTTAGAGTCATTTTACTGCCTGAAATTGGTCGATATAGAAGCTTCTGAGTAGGAGAAAATGTCTGTAAAAATGATAATTTTGGTCACATTGAGGCTTCAAAAAGTGATTATTCAACATGAGGCACAATCCAAATGACATTTTGAATCAATTTTTCTACAGTCCAAAAAATCGATTTTCTGATAAAAAACGATGACCCGTGACCTGTCGAATTTTCACCAGATGGTCAAAAATGGTGATTTTTTAGTATTTAATTTTTTGACTGTAAATGACTATTGCATGTCAATTATCACTTCGGGAATTAAAATAAGTGTGTTTAGAGTCATTTTAATGACTGAAATTGGTCAAAATAGAAGCTTCAGAGTAGGAGAAAAAGTCAGTAAAAATTGCAATTTTGGTCAAATTGAGGCTTTAAAAAGTGATTATTCAACATGAGGCACAATCCAAATGACATTTTGAATAAATTTTCTGATGAAAAACGATGACCTGTGACCTGTTGAACTTTCTCAATATGGTCAAAAATGGTAATTTTTTAATATTAAATTTTTTGACTGTAAATGACTATTGCATGTGAATTATCACTTTTGGAACTAAAATTAGTGTGTTAAGAGTCATTTTAATGCCTGAAATTGGTCAAAATAAAAGCTTCTGTGTAGAAAAAGTCTGTAAAAATGATAATTTTGGTCGCATTGAGGCTTTAAAAAGTGATTATTCAACATGAGGCACAATCCAAATGAAATTTTGAATCAATTTTTCTACAGTCCAAAAAATCAATTTTCTGATGAAAAACGATGACCCATGACCTGTCAAACTTTCTCCAGATGGTCAAAAATGGTAATTTTTTAATATTTAAGTTTTTTGACTGTAAATGGCTATTTCATGTGAATTATCAATTTTGGAACACAAATAAGTGTGTTTAGAGTCATTTTAATGCCTGAAATTGGTCAAAATAGAAGCTTCTGAGTAGGAGAAAATGTCAGTAAAAATTGCAATTTTGGTCACATTGAGGCTTTAAAAAGTAGTTATTCAACATGAGGCACAATCCAAATGACATTTTGAATCAATTTCCTGATGAAAACCGATGACCCATGACCTGTCGAACTTACTCCATATGGTCAAAAATGGTAATTTTTTAATATTTAATTTTTTGACTGTAAATGACTATTGCATGTGAATTATCACTTCTGGAACAAAAATAAGTGTGTTTAGAGTCATTTTAATGCCTGAAATTGGTCAAAATAAAAGCTTCTGAGTAGGAGAAAAAGTCTGTAAAAATGATAATTTTGGTCACATTGAGGCTTCAAAAAGTGATTATTCAACATGAGGCACAATCCAAATGACGATTTGAATCAATTTTTCTACAGTCCAAAAAATCGATTTTCTGATGAAAAACGATGACCCGTGACCTGTCGAATTTTCACCAGATGGTCAAAAATGGTGATTTTTTAGTATTTAATTTTTTGACTGTAAATGACTATTGCATGTCAATTATCACTTCTGGAATTAAAATAAGTGTGTTTAGAGTCATTTTAATGACTGAAATTGGTCAAAATAGAAGCTTCTGAGTAGGAGAAAAAGTCAGTAAAAATTGCAATTTTGGTCAAATTGAGGCTTTAAAAAGTGATTATTCAACATGAGGCACAATCCAAATGACATTTTGAATAAATTTTCTGATGAAAAACGATGACCTGTGACCTGTTGAACTTTCTCAATATGGTCAAAAATGGTAATTTTTTAATATTAAATTTTTTGACTGTAAATGACTATTGCATGTGAATTATCACTTTTGGAACTAAAATTAGTGTGTTAAGAGTCATTTTAATGCCTGAAATTGGTCAAAATAAAAGCTTCTGTGTAGGACAAAAAGTCTGTAAAAATGATAATTTTGGTCGCATTGAGGCTTTAAAAAGTGATTATTCAACATGAGGCACAATCCAAATGAAATTTTGAATCAATTTTTCTACAGTCCAAAAAATCAATTTTCTGATGAAAAACGATGACCCATGACCTGTCAAACTTTCTCCAGATGGTCAAAAATGGTAATTTTTTAATATTTAAGTTTTTTGACTGTAAATGGCTATTTCATGTGAATTATCAATTTTGGAACACAAATAAGTGTGTTTAGAGTCATTTTAATGCCTGAAATTGGTCAAAATAGAAGCTTCTGAGTAGGAGAAAATGTCAGTAAAAATTGCAATTTTGGTCACATTGAGGCTTTAAAAAGTAGTTATTCAACATGAGGCACAATCCAAATGACATTTTGAATCAATTTCCTGATGAAAACCGATGACCCATGACCTGTCGAACTTACTCCATATGGTCAAAAATGGTAATTTTTTAATATTTAATTTTTTGACTGTAAATGACTATTGCATGTGAATTATCACTTTTGGAACTAAAATTAGTGTGTTTAGAGTCATTTGAATGCCTGAAATTGGTCAAAATAAAAGCTTCTGTGTAGGACAAAAAGTCTGTAAAAATGATAATTTTGGTCGCATTGAGGCTTTAAAAAGTGATTATTCAACATGAGGCACAATCCAAATGAAATTTTGAATCCATTTTTCTACAGTCCAAAAAATCAATTTTCTGATGAAAAACGATGACACGTGACCTGTCAAACTTTCTCCAGATGGTCAAAAATGGTAATTTTTTAATATGTAAGTTTTTTGACTGTAAATGGCTATTGCATGTGAATGATCAATTTTGGAACAAAAATAAGTGTGTTTAGAGTCATTTTAATGCCTGAAATTGGTCAAAATAAAAGCTTCTGAACAGGAGAAAAAGTCTGTAAAAATGATAATTTTGGTCACATTGAGGCTTTAAAAAGTGATTATTCAACATGAGGCACAATCCAAATGACATTTTGAATCAATTTTTCTACAGTCCAAAAAATCAATTTTCTGATGAAAAACGATGACCCGTGACCTGTCGAACTTACTCCATATGGTCAAAATGGTAATTTTTTAATATTATTATTTTTTTTACTGTAAATGACTATTGCATGTGAATTATCACTTTTGGAACAAAAATATGTGTGTTTGAAGTCATTTCAATGCCTGAAATTGGTCAAAATAGAAGCTTCTGAGTAGGAGAAAAAGTCAGTAAAAATTGAAATTTTGGTCACATTGAGGCTTTAAAAAGTAGTTATTCAACATGAGGCACAATCCAAATGACATTTTGAATCAATTTTTCTACAGTCCAAAAAATCAATTTTCTGATAAAAAACGATGACCCGTGACCTGTCGAACTTACTCCATATGGTCAAAAATGGTAATTTTTTAATATTAATTTTTTTTTACTGTAAATGACTATTGCATGTGAATTATCACTTTTGGAACAAAAATAAATGTGTTTAGAGTCCTTTTAATGCCTGAAATTGGTCAAAATAAAAGCTTCTGAACAGGAGAAAAAGTCTGTAAAAATGATAATTTTGGTCACATTGATGCTTTAAAAAGTGATTATTCAACATGAGGCACAATCCAAATGACATTTTGAATCAATTTTTCTACAGTCCAAAAAATCAATTTTCTGATGAAAAACGATGACCCGTGACCTGTCGAACTTACTCCATATGGTCAAAAATGGTAATTTTTTAATATTATTTTTTTTTTACTGTAAATGACTATTGCATGTGAATTATCACTTTTGGAACAAAAATATGTGTGTTTGAAGTCATTTCAATGCCTGAAATTGGTCAAAATAGAAGCTTCTGAGTAGGAGAAAAAGTCTGTAAAAATGATAATTTTGGTCGCATTGAGGCTTTAAAAAGTGATTATTCAACATGAGGCACAATCCAAATGACATTTTGAATCAATTTTTCTACAGTCCAAAAAATCGATTTTCCGATAAAAACGATGACCCGTGACCTGTCGAATTTTCACCAGATGGTCAAAAATGGTGATTTTTTAGTATTTAGTTTTTTGACTGTAAATGACTATTGCATGTCAATTATCACTTCTGGAATTAAAATAAGTGTGTTTAGAGTCATTTTAATGACTGAAATTGGTCAAAATAGAAGCTTCAGAGTAGGAGAAAAAGTCTGTAAAAATGTCAATTTTGGTCACATTGAGGCTTTAAAAAGTGATTATTCAACATGAGGCACAATCCAAATGACATTTTGAATCAATTTTCTGATGAAAAACGATGACACGTGACCTGTTGAACTTTCTCCATATGGTCAAAAATGGTAATTTTTTAATATTTAATTTTTTGACTGTAAATGACTATTGCATGTGAATTATCCCTTTTGGAACTAAAATTAGTGTGTTTAGAGTCATTTTACTGCCTGAAATTGGTCGATATAGAAGCTTCTGAGTAGGAGAAAATGTCTGTAAAAATGATAATTTTGGTCACATTGAGGCTTCAAAAAGTGATTATTCAACATGAGGCACAATCCAAATGACATTTTGAATCAATTTTTCTACAGTCCAAAAAATCGATTTTCTGATAAAAAACGATGACCCGTGACCTGTCGAATTTTCACCAGATGGTCAAAAATGGTGATTTTTTAGTATTTAATTTTTTGACTGTAAATGACTATTGCATGTCAATTATCACTTCGGGAATTAAAATAAGTGTGTTTAGAGTCATTTTAATGACTGAAATTGGTCAAAATAGAAGCTTCAGAGTAGGAGAAAAAGTCTGTAAAAATGTCAATTTTGGTCACATTGAGGCTTTAAAAAGTGATTATTCAACATGAGGCACAATCCAAATGACATTTTGAATCAATTTTCTGATGAAAAACGATGACCCGTGACCTGTTGAACTTTCTCCATATGGTCAAAAATGGTAATTTTTTAATATTTAATTTTTTGACTGTAAATGACTATTGCATGTGAATTATCCCTTTTGGAACTAAAATTAGTGTGTTTAGAGTCATTTTAATGCCTGAAATTGGTCGATATAGAAGCTTCTGAGTAGGAGAAAATGTCTGTAAAAATTGCAATTTTGGTCACATTGAGGCTTTAAAAAGTGATTATTCAACATGAGGCACAATCCAAATGACATTTTGAATCAATTTTCTGATGAAAAACGATGACCCGTGTGACCTGTTGAACTTTCTCCATATGGTCAAAAATGGTAATTTTTTAATATTTAATTTTTTGACTGTAAATGACTATTGCATGTGAATTATCCCTTTTGGAACTAAAATTAGTGTGTTTAGAGTCATTTTAATGCCTGAAATTGGTTGATATAGAATCTTCTGAGTAGGAGAAAATGTCTGTAAAAATGATAATTTTGGTCACATTGAGGCTTCAAAAAGTGATTATTCAACATGAGGCACAATCCAAATGACGATTTGAATCAATTTTTCTACAGTCCAAAAAATCGATTTTCTGATGAAAAACGATGACCCGTGACCTGTCGAATTTTCACCAGATGGTCAAAAATGGTGATTTTTTAGTATTTAATTTTTTGACTGTAAATGACTATTGCATGTCAATTATCACTTCTGGAATTAAAATAAGTGTGTTTAGAGTCATTTTAATGACTGAAATTGGTCAAAATAGAAGCTTCTGAGTAGGAGAAAAAGTCAGTAAAAATTGCAATTTTGGTCAAATTGAGGCTTTAAAAAGTGATTATTCAACATGAGGCACAATCCAAATGACATTTTGAATAAATTTTCTGATGAAAAACGATGACCTGTGACCTGTTGAACTTTCTCAATATGGTCAAAAATGGTAATTTTTTAATATTAAATTTTTTGACTGTAAATGACTATTGCATGTGAATTATCACTTTTGGAACTAAAATTAGTGTGTTAAGAGTCATTTTAATGCCTGAAATTGGTCAAAATAAAAGCTTCTGTGTAGGACAAAAAGTCTGTAAAAATGATAATTTTGGTCGCATTGAGGCTTTAAAAAGTGATTATTCAACATGAGGCACAATCCAAATGAAATTTTGAATCAATTTTTCTACAGTCCAAAAAATCAATTTTCTGATGAAAAACGATGACCCATGACCTGTCAAACTTTCTCCAGATGGTCAAAAATGGTAATTTTTTAATATTTAAGTTTTTTGACTGTAAATGGCTATTTCATGTGAATTATCAATTTTGGAACACAAATAAGTGTGTTTAGAGTCATTTTAATGCCTGAAATTGGTCAAAATAGAAGCTTCTGAGTAGGAGAAAATGTCAGTAAAAATTGCAATTTTGGTCACATTGAGGCTTTAAAAAGTAGTTATTCAACATGAGGCACAATCCAAATGACATTTTGAATCAATTTCCTGATGAAAACCGATGACCCATGACCTGTCGAACTTACTCCATATGGTCAAAAATGGTAATTTTTTAATATTTAATTTTTTGACTGTAAATGACTATTGCATGTGAATTATCACTTCTGGAACAAAAATAAGTGTGTTTAGAGTCATTTTAATGCCTGAAATTGGTCAAAATAAAAGCTTCTGAGTAGGAGAAAAAGTCTGTAAAAATGATAATTTTGGTCACATTGAGGCTTCAAAAAGTGATTATTCAACATGAGGCACAATCCAAATGACATTTTGAATCAATTTTTCTACAGTCCAAAAAATCGATTTTCTGATGAAAAACGATGACCCGTGACCTGTCGAATTTTCACCAGATGGTCAAAAATGGTGATTTTTTAGTATTTAATTTTTTGACTGTAAATGACTATTGCATGTCAATTATCACTTCTGGAATTAAAATAAGTGTGTTTAGAGTCATTTTAATGACTGAAATTGGTCAAAAATAGAAGCTTCTGAGTAGGAGAAAAAGTCAGTAAAAATTGCAATTTTGGTCACATTGAGGCTTTAAAAAGTGATTATTCAAGATGAGGCACAATCCAAATGACATTTTGAATCAATTTTCTGATGAAAAACGATGACCCATGACCTGTTGAACTTTCTCCATCTGGTTAAAAATGGTAATTTTTTAATATTTAATTTTTTGACTGTAAATGACGATTGCATGTGAATTATCACTTTTGGAACACAAATAAGTGTGTTTAGAGTCAATTTAATGCCTGAAATTGGTCAAAATAAAAGCTTCTGAGTAGGAGAAAAAGTCTGTAAAAATGTCAATTTTGGTCACATTGAGGCTTTAAAAAGTGATTATTCAGCATGAGGCACAATCCAAATGACATTTTGAATCAATTTATCTACAGTCCAAAAAATCAATTTTCTGATGAAAAACGAACTGTGACCTGTCGAATTTTCTCCAGATGGTCTAAAAGGGTAACTTTTTAATATTTAATTTTTTGACTGTAAATGACTATTGCATGTGAATTATCACTTTTGGAACAAAAATAAGTGTGTTTAGAGTCATTTTAATGCCTGAAATTGGTCAAAATAAAAGCTTCTGAACAGGAGAAAAAGTCTGTAAAAATGATAATTTTGGTCACATTGAGGCTTTAAAAAGTGATTATTCAACATGAGGCACAATCCAAATGACATTTTGAATCAATTTTTCTACAGTCCAAAAAATCAATTTTCTGATGAAAAACGATGACCCGTGACCTGTCGAACTTACTCCATATGGTCAAAAATGGTAATTTTTTAATATTATTTTTTTTTTACTGTAAATGACTATTGCATGTGAATTATCACTTTTGGAACAAAAATATGTGTGTTTGAAGTCATTTCAATGCCTGAAATTGGTCAAAATAGAAGCTTCTGAGTAGGAGAAAAAGTCAGTAAAAATTGAAATTTTGGTCACATTGAGGCTTTAAAAAGTAGTTATTCAACATGAGGCACAATCCAAATGACATTTTGAATCAATTTTTCTACAGTCCAAAAAATCAATTTTCTGATGAAAAACGATGACCCGTGACCTGTCGAATTTTCACCAGATGGTCACAAATGGTGATTTTTTAATATTTAAGTTTTTTGACTGTAAATGACTATTGCATGTAAGTTATCACTTCTGGAACTAAAATAAGTGTGTTTAGAGTCATTTTACTGCCTGAAATTGGTCAAAAATAGAAGCTTCTGAGTAGGAGAAAAAGTCAGTAAAAATTGCAATTTTGGTCACATTGAGTCTTTAAAAAGTGATTATTCAAGATGAGGCACAATCCAAATGACATTTTGAATCAATTTTCTGATGAAAAACGATGACCCATGACCTGTTGAACTTTCTCCATCTGGTTAAAAATGGTAATTTTTTAATATTTAATTTTTTGACTGTAAATGACGATTGCATGTGAATTATCACTTTTGGAACACAAATAAGTGTGTTTAGAGTCATTTTAATGCCTGAAATTGGTCAAAATAAAAGCTTCTGAACAGGAGAAAAAGTCTGTAAAAATGATAATTTTGGTCACATTGAGGCTTTAAAAAGTGATTATTCAACATGAGGCACAATCCAAATGACATTTTGAATCAATTTTTCTACAGTCCAAAAAATCAATTTTCTGATGAAAAACGATGACCCGTGACCTGTCGAACTTACTCCATATGGTCAAAAATGGTAATTTTTTAATATTATTTTTTTTTTACTGTAAATGACTATTGCATGTGAATTATCACTTTTGGAACAAAAATATGTGTGTTTGAAGTCATTTCAATGCCTGAAATTGGTCAAAATAGAAGCTTCTGAGTAGGAGAAAAAGTCAGTAAAAATTGAAATTTTGGTCACATTGAGGCTTTAAAAAGTAGTTATTCAACATGAGGCACAATCCAAATGACATTTTGAATCAATTTTTCTACAGTCCAAAAAATCAATTTTCTGATGAAAAACGATGACCCGTGACCTGTCGAATTTTCACCAGATGGTCACAAATGGTGATTTTTTAATATTTAAGTTTTTTGACTGTAAATGACTATTGCATGTAAGTTATCACTTCTGGAACTAAAATAAGTGTGTTTAGAGTCATTTTACTGCCTGAAATTGGTCAAAAATAGAAGCTTCTGAGTAGGAGAAAAAGTCAGTAAAAATTGCAATTTTGGTCACATTGAGTCTTTAAAAAGTGATTATTCAAGATGAGGCACAATCCAAATGACATTTTGAATCAATTTTCTGATGAAAAACGATGACCCATGACCGGTTGAACTTTCTCCATATGGTTAAAAATGGTAATTTTTTAATATTTAATTTTTTGACTGTAAATGACGATTGCATGTGAATTATCACTTTTGGAACACAAATAAGTGTGTTTACAGTCAATTTAATGCCTGAAATTTGTCAAAATAAAAGCTTCTGAGTAGGAGAAAAAGTCTGTAAAAATGTCAATTTTGGTCACATTGAGGCTTTAAAAAGTGATTATTCAGCATGAGGCACAATCCAAATGACATTTTGAATCAATTTTTCTACAGTCCAAAAAAATCAATTTTCTGATGAAAAACGATGACCTGTGACCTGTCGAATTTTCTCCAGATGGTCTAAAAGGGTAACTTTTTAATATTAAATTTTTTGACTGTAAATGACTATTGCATGTGAATTATCACTTTTGGAAGAAAAATAAGTGTGTTTAGAGTCATTTTAATGCCTGAAATTGGTCAAAATAAAAGCTTCTGAACAGGAGAAAAAGTCTGTAAAAATGATAATTTTGGTCACATTGAGGCTTTAAAAAGTGATTATTCAACATGAGGCACAATCCAAATGACATTTTGAATCAATTTTTCTACAGTCCAAAAAATCAATTTTCTGATGAAAAACGATGACCCGTGACCTGTCGAACTTACTCCATATGGTCAAAAATGGTAATTTTTTAATATTAATTTTTTTTACTGTAAATGACTATTGCATGTGAATTATCACTTTTGGAACAAAAATATGTGTGTTTGAAGTAATTTCAATGCCTGAAATTTGTCAAAATAGAAGCTTCTGAGTAGGAGAAAAAGTCAGTAAAAATTGAAATTTTGGTCACATTGAGGCTTTAAAAAGTAGTTATTCAACATGAGGCACAATCCAAATGACATTTTGAATCAATTTTTCTACAGTCCAGAAAATCAATTTTCTGATAAAAAACGATGACCCGTGACCTGTCGAACTTACTCCATATGGTCAAAAATGGTAATTTTTTAATATTAATTTTTTTTTACTGTAAATGACTATTGCATGTGAATTATCACTTTTGGAACAAAAATATGTGTGTTTGAAGTCATTTCAATGCCTGAAATTGGTAAAAATAGAAGCTTCTGAGTAGGAGAAAAAGTCAGTAAAAATTGAAATTTTGGTCACATTGAGGCTTTAAAAAGTAGTTATTCAAAATGAGGCACAATCCAAATGACATTTTGAATCAATTTTTCTACAGTCCAAAAAATCAATTTTGTGATGAAAAACAATGACCCGCGACCTGTCGAACTTACTCCATATGGTCAAAAATGGTAATTTTTTAATATTAATTTTTTTTTACTGTAAATGACTATTGCATGTGAATTCTCACTTTTGGAACAAAAATAAGTGTGTTTAGAGTCATTTTAATGCCTGAAATTGGTCAAAATAAAAGCTTCTGAGTAGGAGAAAAAGTCTGTAAAAATGTAAATTTTGGTCACATTGAGGCTTTAAAAAGTGATTATTCAACATGAGGCACAATCCAAATGACATTATGAATCAATTTTCTGATGAAAAACGATGACCCGTGACCTGTTGAGCTTTCTCCATATGGTCAAAAATGGTAATTTTTTAATATTTAAGTTTTTTGACTGTAAATGACTATTGCATGTGAATTATCCCTTTTGGAACTAAAATTAGTGTGTTTAGAGTCATTTTAATGCCTGAAATTGGTCGATATAGAAGCTTCTGAGTAGGAGAAAATGTCTGTAAAAATTGCAATTTTGGTCACATTGAGGCTTTAAAAAGTGATTATTCAACATAAGGCACAATCCAAATGACATTTTGAATCAATTTTCTGATGAAAAACGATGACCCATGACCGGTTGAACTTTCTCCATATGGTCAAAAATGGTAATTTTTTAATATTTAATTTTTTGACTGTAAATGACTATTGCATGTGATTTATCACTTTTGGAACTAAAATTAGTGTGTTTATAGTCATTTTAATGCCTGAAATTGGTCAAAATAGAAGCTTCTGAGTAGGAGAAAAAGTCAGTAAAAATTGCAATTTTGGTCACATTGAGGCTTTAAAAAGTAGTTATTCAACATGAGGCACAATCCAAATGACATTTTGAATCACTTTTTCTACAGTCCAAAAACTCAATTTTCTGATGAAAAACGATGACCCGTGATCTGTCGAACTTTCTCCAGATGGTCAAAAATGGTAATTTTTTAATATTTAATTTTTTGACTGTAAATGACTATTGCATGTGAATTATCAATTTTGGAACTAAAATAAGTGTGTTTAGAGTCATTTTAATCCTGAAATTGGTCCAAATAGAAGCTTCTGAGTAGGAGAAAAAGTCAGTAAAAATTGCAATTTTGGTCACATTGAGGCTTTAAAAAGTGATTATTCAACATGAGGCACAATCCAAATGACATTTTGAATCAATTTTTCTACAGTCCAAAAAATCGATTTTCTGATGAAAAACGATGACCCATGACCTGTCAAATTTTCACAAGATGGTCAAAAATGGTGAATTTTTTATATTTAATTTTTTGACTGTAAATGGCTATTGCATGTGAATTATCACTTTTGGAACTAAAATTAGTGTGTTTAGAGTCATTTTAATGCCTGAAATTGGTCAAAATAGAAGCTTCTGAGTAGGAGAAAAAGTCTGTAAAAATGTCAATTTTGGTCACATTGAGGCTTTAAAAAGTGATTATTCAACATGAGGCACAATCCAAATGACATTTTGAATCAATTTTTCTACCGTCCAAAAAATCAATTTTCTGATGAAAAACGATGACCCGTGACCTGTCGAATTTTCTCCAGATGGTCAAAAAGGGTAATTTTTTAATATTTAATTTTTTGACTGTAAATGACTATTGCATGTGAATTATCCCTTTTGGAACTAAAATTAGTGTGTTTAGAGTCATTTTAATGCCTGAAATTGGTCGATATAGAATCTTCTGAGTAGGAGAAAATGTCTGTAAAAATGATAATTTTGGTCACATTGAGGCTTCAAAAAGTGATTATTCATCATGAGGCACAATCCAAATGACATTTTGAATCAATTTTTCTACAGTCCAAAAAATCGATTTTCTGATGAAAAACGATGACCCGTGACCTGTCGAATTTTCACCAGATGGTCAAAAATGGTGATTTTTTAGTATTTAATTTTTTGACTGTAAATGACTATTGCATGTCAATTATCACTTCTGGAATTAAAATAAGTGTGTTTAGAGTCATTTTAATGACTGAAATTGGTCAAAAATAGAAGCTTCTGAGTAGGAGAAAAAGTCAGTAAAAATTGCAATTTTGGTCACATTGAGGCTTTAAAAAGTGATTATTCAAGATGAGGCACAATCCAAATGACATTTTGAATCAATTTTCTGATGAAAAACGATGACCCATGACCTGTTGAACTTTCTCCATATGGTTAAAAATGGTAATTTTTTAATATTTAATTTTTTGACTGTAAATGACGATTGCATGTGAATTATCACTTTTGGAACACAAATAAGTGTGTTTAGAGTCAATTTAATGCCTGAAATTGGTCAAAATAAAAGCTTCTGAGTAGGAGAAAAAGTCTGTAAAAATGTCAATTTTGGTCACATTGAGGCTTTAAAAAGTGATTATTCAGCATGAGGCACAATCCAAATGACATTTTGAATCAATTTTTCTACAGTCCAAAAAATCAATTTTCTGATGAAAAACGATGACCTGTGACCTGTCGAATTTTCTCCAGATGGTCTAAAAGGGTAACTTTTTAATATGTAATTTTTTGACTGTAAATGACTATTGCATGTGAATTATCACTTTTGAAACCAAAATAAGTGTGTTTAGAGTCAATTTAATGCCTGAAATTGGTCAAAATAAAAGCTTCTGAGTAGGAGAAAAAGTCAGTAAAAATTGCAATTTTGGTCAAATTGAGGCTTCAAAAAGTGATTATTCAACATGAGGCACAATCCAAATGACATTTTGAATCAATTTTTCTACAGTCCAAAAAATCGATTTTCTGATAAAAAACGATGACCCGTGACCTGTCGAATTTTCACCAGATGGTCAAAAATGGTGATTTTTTAGTATTTAATTTTTTGACTGTAAATGACTATTGCATGTCAATTATCACTTCGGGAATTAAAATAAGTGTGTTTAGAGTCATTTTAATGACTGAAATTGGTCAAAATAGAAGCTTCAGAGTAGGAGAAAAAGTCTGTAAAAATGTCAATTTTGGTCACATTGAGGCTTTAAAAAGTGATTATTCAACATGAGGCACAATCCAAATGACATTTTGAATCAATTTTCTGATGAAAAACGATGACCCGTGACCTGTTGAACTTTCTCCATATGGTCAAAAATGGTAATTTTTTAATATTTAATTTTTTGACTGTAAATGACTATTGCATGTGAATTATCCCTTTTGGAACTAAAATTAGTGTGTTTAGAGTCATTTTAATGCCTGAAATTGGTCGATATAGAAGCTTCTGAGTAGGAGAAAATGTCTGTAAAAATTGCAATTTTGGTCACATTGAGGCTTTAAAAAGTGATTATTCAACATGAGGCACAATCCAAATGACATTTTGAATCAATTTTCTGATGAAAAACGATGACCCGTGTGACCTGTTGAACTTTCTCCATATGGTCAAAAATGGTAATTTTTTAATATTTAATTTTTTGACTGTAAATGACTATTGCATGTGAATTATCCCTTTTGGAACTAAAATTAGTGTGTTTAGAGTCATTTTAATGCCTGAAATTGGTTGATATAGAATCTTCTGAGTAGGAGAAAATGTCTGTAAAAATGATAATTTTGGTCACATTGAGGCTTCAAAAAGTGATTATTCAACATGAGGCACAATCCAAATGACGATTTGAATCAATTTTTCTACAGTCCAAAAAATCGATTTTCTGATGAAAAACGATGACCCGTGACCTGTCGAATTTTCACCAGATGGTCAAAAATGGTGATTTTTTAGTATTTAATTTTTTGACTGTAAATGACTATTGCATGTCAATTATCACTTCTGGAATTAAAATAAGTGTGTTTAGAGTCATTTTAATGACTGAAATTGGTCAAAATAGAAGCTTCTGAGTAGGAGAAAAAGTCAGTAAAAATTGCAATTTTGGTCAAATTGAGGCTTTAAAAAGTGATTATTCAACATGAGGCACAATCCAAATGACATTTTGAATAAATTTTCTGATGAAAAACGATGACCTGTGACCTGTTGAACTTTCTCAATATGGTCAAAAATGGTAATTTTTTAATATTAAATTTTTTGACTGTAAATGACTATTGCATGTGAATTATCACTTTTGGAACTAAAATTAGTGTGTTAAGAGTCATTTTAATGCCTGAAATTGGTCAAAATAAAAGCTTCTGTGTAGGACAAAAAGTCTGTAAAAATGATAATTTTGGTCGCATTGAGGCTTTAAAAAGTGATTATTCAACATGAGGCACAATCCAAATGAAATTTTGAATCAATTTTTCTACAGTCCAAAAAATCAATTTTCTGATGAAAAACGATGACCCATGACCTGTCAAACTTTCTCCAGATGGTCAAAAATGGTAATTTTTTAATATTTAAGTTTTTTGACTGTAAATGGCTATTTCATGTGAATTATCAATTTTGGAACACAAATAAGTGTGTTTAGAGTCATTTTAATGCCTGAAATTGGTCAAAATAGAAGCTTCTGAGTAGGAGAAAATGTCAGTAAAAATTGCAATTTTGGTCACATTGAGGCTTTAAAAAGTAGTTATTCAACATGAGGCACAATCCAAATGACATTTTGAATCAATTTCCTGATGAAAACCGATGACCCATGACCTGTCGAACTTACTCCATATGGTCAAAAATGGTAATTTTTTAATATTTAATTTTTTGACTGTAAATGACTATTGCATGTGAATTATCACTTTTGGAACTAAAATTAGTGTGTTTAGAGTCATTTGAATGCCTGAAATTGGTCAAAATAAAAGCTTCTGTGTAGGACAAAAAGTCTGTAAAAATGATAATTTTGGTCGCATTGAGGCTTTAAAAAGTGATTATTCAACATGAGGCACAATCCAAATGAAATTTTGAATCCATTTTTCTACAGTCCAAAAAATCAATTTTCTGATGAAAAACGATGACACGTGACCTGTCAAACTTTCTCCAGATGGTCAAAAATGGTAATTTTTTAATATGTAAGTTTTTTGACTGTAAATGGCTATTGCATGTGAATTATCAATTTTGGAACAAAAATAAGTGTGTTTAGAGTCATTTTAATGCCTGAAATTGGTCAAAATAAAAGCTTCTGAACAGGAGAAAAAGTCTGTAAAAATGATAATTTTGGTCACATTGAGGCTTTAAAAAGTGATTATTCAACATGAGGCACAATCCAAATGACATTTTGAATCAATTTTTCTACAGTCCAAAAAATCAATTTTCTGATGAAAAACGATGACCCGTGACCTGTCGAACTTACTCCATATGGTCAAAATGGTAATTTTTTAATATTATTATTTTTTTTACTGTAAATGACTATTGCATGTGAATTATCACTTTTGGAACAAAAATATGTGTGTTTGAAGTCATTTCAATGCCTGAAATTGGTCAAAATAGAAGCTTCTGAGTAGGAGAAAAAGTCAGTAAAAATTGAAATTTTGGTCACATTGAGGCTTTAAAAAGTAGTTATTCAACATGAGGCACAATCCAAATGACATTTTGAATCAATTTTTCTACAGTCCAAAAAATCAATTTTCTGATAAAAAACGATGACCCGTGACCTGTCGAACTTACTCCATATGGTCAAAAATGGTAATTTTTTAATATTAATTTTTTTTTACTGTAAATGACTATTGCATGTGAATTATCACTTTTGGAACAAAAATAAATGTGTTTAGAGTCCTTTTAATGCCTGAAATTGGTCAAAATAAAAGCTTCTGAACAGGAGAAAAAGTCTGTAAAAATGATAATTTTGGTCACATTGATGCTTTAAAAAGTGATTATTCAACATGAGGCACAATCCAAATGACATTTTGAATCAATTTTTCTACAGTCCAAAAAATCAATTTTCTGATGAAAAACGATGACCCGTGACCTGTCGAACTTACTCCATATGGTCAAAAATGGTAATTTTTTAATATTATTTTTTTTTTACTGTAAATGACTATTGCATGTGAATTATCACTTTTGGAACAAAAATATGTGTGTTTGAAGTCATTTCAATGCCTGAAATTGGTCAAAATAGAAGCTTCTGAGTAGGAGAAAAAGTCTGTAAAAATGATAATTTTGGTCGCATTGAGGCTTTAAAAAGTGATTATTCAACATGAGGCACAATCCAAATGACATTTTGAATCAATTTTTCTACAGTCCAAAAAATCGATTTTCCGATAAAAACGATGACCCGTGACCTGTCGAATTTTCACCAGATGGTCAAAAATGGTGATTTTTTAGTATTTAGTTTTTTGACTGTAAATGACTATTGCATGTCAATTATCACTTCTGGAATTAAAATAAGTGTGTTTAGAGTCATTTTAATGACTGAAATTGGTCAAAATAGAAGCTTCAGAGTAGGAGAAAAAGTCTGTAAAAATGTCAATTTTGGTCACATTGAGGCTTTAAAAAGTGATTATTCAACATGAGGCACAATCCAAATGACATTTTGAATCAATTTTCTGATGAAAAACGATGACACGTGACCTGTTGAACTTTCTCCATATGGTCAAAAATGGTAATTTTTTAATATTTAATTTTTTGACTGTAAATGACTATTGCATGTGAATTATCCCTTTTGGAACTAAAATTAGTGTGTTTAGAGTCATTTTACTGCCTGAAATTGGTCGATATAGAAGCTTCTGAGTAGGAGAAAATGTCTGTAAAAATGATAATTTTGGTCACATTGAGGCTTCAAAAAGTGATTATTCAACATGAGGCACAATCCAAATGACATTTTGAATCAATTTTTCTACAGTCCAAAAAATCGATTTTCTGATAAAAAACGATGACCCGTGACCTGTCGAATTTTCACCAGATGGTCAAAAATGGTGATTTTTTAGTATTTAATTTTTTGACTGTAAATGACTATTGCATGTCAATTATCACTTCGGGAATTAAAATAAGTGTGTTTAGAGTCATTTTAATGACTGAAATTGGTCAAAATAGAAGCTTCAGAGTAGGAGAAAAAGTCTGTAAAAATGTCAATTTTGGTCACATTGAGGCTTTAAAAAGTGATTATTCAACATGAGGCACAATCCAAATGACATTTTGAATCAATTTTCTGATGAAAAAAGATGACCCGTGACCTGTTGAACTTTCTCCATATGGTCAAAAATGGTAATTTTTTAATATTTAATTTTTTGACTGTAAATGACTATTGCATGTGAATTATCCCTTTTGGAACTAAAATTAGTGTGTTTAGAGTCATTTTAATGCCTGAAATTGGTCGATATAGAAGCTTCTGAGTAGGAGAAAATGTCTGTAAAAATTGCAATTTTGGTCACATTGAGGCTTTAAAAAGTGATTATTCAACATGAGGCACAATCCAAATGACATTTTGAATCAATTTTCTGATGAAAAACGATGACCCGTGTGACCTGTTGAACTTTCTCCATATGGTCAAAAATGGTAATTTTTTAATATTTAATTTTTTGACTGTAAATGACTATTGCATGTGAATTATCCCTTTTGGAACTAAAATTAGTGTGTTTAGAGTCATTTTAATGCCTGAAATTGGTTGATATAGAATCTTCTGAGTAGGAGAAAATGTCTGTAAAAATGATAATTTTGGTCACATTGAGGCTTCAAAAAGTGATTATTCAACATGAGGCACAATCCAAATGACGATTTGAATCAATTTTTCTACAGTCCAAAAAATCGATTTTCTGATGAAAAACGATGACCCGTGACCTGTCGAATTTTCACCAGATGGTCAAAAATGGTGATTTTTTAGTATTTAATTTTTTGACTGTAAATGACTATTGCATGTCAATTATCACTTCTGGAATTAAAATAAGTGTGTTTAGAGTCATTTTAATGACTGAAATTGGTCAAAATAGAAGCTTCTGAGTAGGAGAAAAAGTCAGTAAAAATTGCAATTTTGGTCAAATTGAGGCTTTAAAAAGTGATTATTCAACATGAGGCACAATCCAAATGACATTTTGAATAAATTTTCTGATGAAAAACGATGACCTGTGACCTGTTGAACTTTCTCAATATGGTCAAAAATGGTAATTTTTTAATATTAAATTTTTTGACTGTAAATGACTATTGCATGTGAATTATCACTTTTGGAACTAAAATTAGTGTGTTAAGAGTCATTTTAATGCCTGAAATTGGTCAAAATAAAAGCTTCTGTGTAGGACAAAAAGTCTGTAAAAATGATAATTTTGGTCGCATTGAGGCTTTAAAAAGTGATTATTCAACATGAGGCACAATCCAAATGAAATTTTGAATCAATTTTTCTACAGTCCAAAAAATCAATTTTCTGATGAAAAACGATGACCCATGACCTGTCAAACTTTCTCCAGATGGTCAAAAATGGTAATTTTTTAATATTTAAGTTTTTTGACTGTAAATGGCTATTTCATGTGAATTATCAATTTTGGAACACAAATAAGTGTGTTTAGAGTCATTTTAATGCCTGAAATTGGTCAAAATAGAAGCTTCTGAGTAGGAGAAAATGTCAGTAAAAATTGCAATTTTGGTCACATTGAGGCTTTAAAAAGTAGTTATTCAACATGAGGCACAATCCAAATGACATTTTGAATCAATTTCCTGATGAAAACCGATGACCCATGACCTGTCGAACTTACTCCATATGGTCAAAAATGGTAATTTTTTAATATTTAATTTTTTGACTGTAAATGACTATTGCATGTGAATTATCACTTCTGGAACAAAAATAAGTGTGTTTAGAGTCATTTTAATGCCTGAAATTGGTCAAAATAAAAGCTTCTGAGTAGGAGAAAAAGTCTGTAAAAATGATAATTTTGGTCACATTGAGGCTTCAAAAAGTGATTATTCAACATGAGGCACAATCCAAATGACATTTTGAATCAATTTTTCTACAGTCCAAAAAATCGATTTTCTGATGAAAAACGATGACCCGTGACCTGTCGAATTTTCACCAGATGGTCAAAAATGGTGATTTTTTAGTATTTAATTTTTTGACTGTAAATGACTATTGCATGTCAATTATCACTTCTGGAATTAAAATAAGTGTGTTTAGAGTCATTTTAATGACTGAAATTGGTCAAAAATAGAAGCTTCTGAGTAGGAGAAAAAGTCAGTAAAAATTGCAATTTTGGTCACATTGAGGCTTTAAAAAGTGATTATTCAAGATGAGGCACAATCCAAATGACATTTTGAATCAATTTTCTGATGAAAAACGATGACCCATGACCTGTTGAACTTTCTCCATCTGGTTAAAAATGGTAATTTTTTAATATTTAATTTTTTGACTGTAAATGACGATTGCATGTGAATTATCACTTTTGGAACACAAATAAGTGTGTTTAGAGTCAATTTAATGCCTGAAATTGGTCAAAATAAAAGCTTCTGAGTAGGAGAAAAAGTCTGTAAAAATGTCAATTTTGGTCACATTGAGGCTTTAAAAAGTGATTATTCAGCATGAGGCACAATCCAAATGACATTTTGAATCAATTTATCTACAGTCCAAAAAATCAATTTTCTGATGAAAAACGATGAACTGTGACCTGTCGAATTTTCTCCAGATGGTCTAAAAGGGTAACTTTTTAATATTTAATTTTTTGACTGTAAATGACTATTGCATGTGAATTATCACTTTTGGAACAAAAATAAGTGTGTTTAGAGTCATTTTAATGCCTGAAATTGGTCAAAATAAAAGCTTCTGAACAGGAGAAAAAGTCTGTAAAAATGATAATTTTGGTCACATTGAGGCTTTAAAAAGTGATTATTCAACATGAGGCACAATCCAAATGACATTTTGAATCAATTTTTCTACAGTCCAAAAAATCAATTTTCTGATGAAAAACGATGACCCGTGACCTGTCGAACTTACTCCATATGGTCAAAAATGGTAATTTTTTAATATTATTTTTTTTTTACTGTAAATGACTATTGCATGTGAATTATCACTTTTGGAACAAAAATATGTGTGTTTGAAGTCATTTCAATGCCTGAAATTGGTCAAAATAGAAGCTTCTGAGTAGGAGAAAAAGTCAGTAAAAATTGAAATTTTGGTCACATTGAGGCTTTAAAAAGTAGTTATTCAACATGAGGCACAATCCAAATGACATTTTGAATCAATTTTTCTACAGTCCAAAAAATCAATTTTCTGATGAAAAACGATGACCCGTGACCTGTCGAATTTTCACCAGATGGTCACAAATGGTGATTTTTTAATATTTAAGTTTTTTGACTGTAAATGACTATTGCATGTAAGTTATCACTTCTGGAACTAAAATAAGTGTGTTTAGAGTCATTTTACTGCCTGAAATTGGTCAAAAATAGAAGCTTCTGAGTAGGAGAAAAAGTCAGTAAAAATTGCAATTTTGGTCACATTGAGTCTTTAAAAAGTGATTATTCAAGATGAGGCACAATCCAAATGACATTTTGAATCAATTTTCTGATGAAAAACGATGACCCATGACCTGTTGAACTTTCTCCATCTGGTTAAAAATGGTAATTTTTTAATATTTAATTTTTTGACTGTAAATGACGATTGCATGTGAATTATCACTTTTGGAACACAAATAAGTGTGTTTAGAGTCATTTTAATGCCTGAAATTGGTCAAAATAAAAGCTTCTGAACAGGAGAAAAAGTCTGTAAAAATGATAATTTTGGTCACATTGAGGCTTTAAAAAGTGATTATTCAACATGAGGCACAATCCAAATGACATTTTGAATCAATTTTTCTACAGTCCAAAAAATCAATTTTCTGATGAAAAACGATGACCCGTGACCTGTCGAACTTACTCCATATGGTCAAAAATGGTAATTTTTTAATATTATTTTTTTTTTACTGTAAATGACTATTGCATGTGAATTATCACTTTTGGAACAAAAATATGTGTGTTTGAAGTCATTTCAATGCCTGAAATTGGTCAAAATAGAAGCTTCTGAGTAGGAGAAAAAGTCAGTAAAAATTGAAATTTTGGTCACATTGAGGCTTTAAAAAGTAGTTATTCAACATGAGGCACAATCCAAATGACATTTTGAATCAATTTTTCTACAGTCCAAAAAATCAATTTTCTGATGAAAAACGATGACCCGTGACCTGTCGAATTTTCACCAGATGGTCACAAATGGTGATTTTTTAATATTTAAGTTTTTTGACTGTAAATGACTATTGCATGTAAGTTATCACTTCTGGAACTAAAATAAGTGTGTTTAGAGTCATTTTACTGCCTGAAATTGGTCAAAAATAGAAGCTTCTGAGTAGGAGAAAAAGTCAGTAAAAATTGCAATTTTGGTCACATTGAGTCTTTAAAAAGTGATTATTCAAGATGAGGCACAATCCAAATGACATTTTGAATCAATTTTCTGATGAAAAACGATGACCCATGACCGGTTGAACTTTCTCCATATGGTTAAAAATGGTAATTTTTTAATATTTAATTTTTTGACTGTAAATGACGATTGCATGTGAATTATCACTTTTGGAACACAAATAAGTGTGTTTACAGTCAATTTAATGCCTGAAATTTGTCAAAATAAAAGCTTCTGAGTAGGAGAAAAAGTCTGTAAAAATGTCAATTTTGGTCACATTGAGGCTTTAAAAAGTGATTATTCAGCATGAGGCACAATCCAAATGACATTTTGAATCAATTTTTCTACAGTCCAAAAAAATCAATTTTCTGATGAAAAACGATGACCTGTGACCTGTCGAATTTTCTCCAGATGGTCTAAAAGGGTAACTTTTTAATATTAAATTTTTTGACTGTAAATGACTATTGCATGTGAATTATCACTTTTGGAAGAAAAATAAGTGTGTTTAGAGTCATTTTAATGCCTGAAATTGGTCAAAATAAAAGCTTCTGAACAGGAGAAAAAGTCTGTAAAAATGATAATTTTGGTCACATTGAGGCTTTAAAAAGTGATTATTCAACATGAGGCACAATCCAAATGACATTTTGAATCAATTTTTCTACAGTCCAAAAAATCAATTTTCTGATGAAAAACGATGACCCGTGACCTGTCGAACTTACTCCATATGGTCAAAAATGGTAATTTTTTAATATTAATTTTTTTTACTGTAAATGACTATTGCATGTGAATTATCACTTTTGGAACAAAAATATGTGTGTTTGAAGTAATTTCAATGCCTGAAATTTGTCAAAATAGAAGCTTCTGAGTAGGAGAAAAAGTCAGTAAAAATTGAAATTTTGGTCACATTGAGGCTTTAAAAAGTAGTTATTCAACATGAGGCACAATCCAAATGACATTTTGAATCAATTTTTCTACAGTCCAGAAAATCAATTTTCTGATAAAAAACGATGACCCGTGACCTGTCGAACTTACTCCATATGGTCAAAAATGGTAATTTTTTAATATTAATTTTTTTTTACTGTAAATGACTATTGCATGTGAATTATCACTTTTGGAACAAAAATATGTGTGTTTGAAGTCATTTCAATGCCTGAAATTGGTAAAAATAGAAGCTTCTGAGTAGGAGAAAAAGTCAGTAAAAATTGAAATTTTGGTCACATTGAGGCTTTAAAAAGTAGTTATTCAAAATGAGGCACAATCCAAATGACATTTTGAATCAATTTTTCTACAGTCCAAAAAATCAATTTTGTGATGAAAAACAATGACCCGCGACCTGTCGAACTTACTCCATATGGTCAAAAATGGTAATTTTTTAATATTAATTTTTTTTTACTGTAAATGACTATTGCATGTGAATTCTCACTTTTGGAACAAAAATAAGTGTGTTTAGAGTCATTTTAATGCCTGAAATTGGTCAAAATAAAAGCTTCTGAGTAGGAGAAAAAGTCTGTAAAAATGTAAATTTTGGTCACATTGAGGCTTTAAAAAGTGATTATTCAACATGAGGCACAATCCAAATGACATTATGAATCAATTTTCTGATGAAAAACGATGACCCGTGACCTGTTGAGCTTTCTCCATATGGTCAAAAATGGTAATTTTTTAATATTTAAGTTTTTTGACTGTAAATGACTATTGCATGTGAATTATCCCTTTTGGAACTAAAATTAGTGTGTTTAGAGTCATTTTAATGCCTGAAATTGGTCGATATAGAAGCTTCTGAGTAGGAGAAAATGTCTGTAAAAATTGCAATTTTGGTCACATTGAGGCTTTAAAAAGTGATTATTCAACATAAGGCACAATCCAAATGACATTTTGAATCAATTTTCTGATGAAAAACGATGACCCGTGTGACCTGTTGAACTTTCTCCATATGGTCAAAAATGGTAATTTTTTAATATTTAATTTTTTGACTGTAAATGACTATTGCATGTGATTTATCACTTTTGGAACTAAAATTAGTGTGTTTATAGTCATTTTAATGCCTGAAATTGGTCAAAATAGAAGCTTCTGAGTAGGAGAAAAAGTCAGTAAAAATTGCAATTTTGGTCACATTGAGGCTTTAAAAAGTAGTTATTCAACATGAGGCACAATCCAAATGACATTTTGAATCACTTTTTCTACAGTCCAAAAACTCAATTTTCTGATGAAAAACGATGACCCGTGATCTGTCGAACTTTCTCCAGATGGTCAAAAATGGTAATTTTTTAATATTTAATTTTTTGACTGTAAATGACTATTGCATGTGAATTATCAATTTTGGAACTAAAATAAGTGTGTTTAGAGTCATTTTAATCCTGAAATTGGTCCAAATAGAAGCTTCTGAGTAGGAGAAAAAGTCAGTAAAAATTGCAATTTTGGTCACATTGAGGCTTTAAAAAGTGATTATTCAACATGAGGCACAATCCAAATGACATTTTGAATCAATTTTTCTACAGTCCAAAAAATCGATTTTCTGATGAAAAACGATGACCCATGACCTGTCAAATTTTCACAAGATGGTCAAAAATGGTGAATTTTTTATATTTAATTTTTTGACTGTAAATGGCTATTGCATGTGAATTATCACTTTTGGAACTAAAATTAGTGTGTTTAGAGTCATTTTAATGCCTGAAATTGGTCAAAATAGAAGCTTCTGAGTAGGAGAAAAAGTCTGTAAAAATGTCAATTTTGGTCACATTGAGGCTTTAAAAAGTGATTATTCAACATGAGGCACAATCCAAATGACATTTTGAATCAATTTTTCTACCGTCCAAAAAATCAATTTTCTGATGAAAAACGATGACCCGTGACCTGTCGAATTTTCTCCAGATGGTCAAAAAGGGTAATTTTTTAATATTTAATTTTTTGACTGTAAATGACTATTGCATGTGAATTATCCCTTTTGGAACTAAAATTAGTGTGTTTAGAGTCATTTTAATGCCTGAAATTGGTCGATATAGAATCTTCTGAGTAGGAGAAAATGTCTGTAAAAATGATAATTTTGGTCACATTGAGGCTTCAAAAAGTGATTATTCATCATGAGGCACAATCCAAATGACATTTTGAATCAATTTTTCTACAGTCCAAAAAATCGATTTTCTGATGAAAAACGATGACCCGTGACCTGTCGAATTTTCACCAGATGGTCAAAAATGGTGATTTTTTAGTATTTAATTTTTTGACTGTAAATGACTATTGCATGTCAATTATCACTTCTGGAATTAAAATAAGTGTGTTTAGAGTCATTTTAATGACTGAAATTGGTCAAAAATAGAAGCTTCTGAGTAGGAGAAAAAGTCAGTAAAAATTGCAATTTTGGTCACATTGAGGCTTTAAAAAGTGATTATTCAAGATGAGGCACAATCCAAATGACATTTTGAATCAATTTTCTGATGAAAAACGATGACCCATGACCTGTTGAACTTTCTCCATATGGTTAAAAATGGTAATTTTTTAATATTTAATTTTTTGACTGTAAATGACGATTGCATGTGAATTATCACTTTTGGAACACAAATAAGTGTGTTTAGAGTCAATTTAATGCCTGAAATTGGTCAAAATAAAAGCTTCTGAGTAGGAGAAAAAGTCTGTAAAAATGTCAATTTTGGTCACATTGAGGCTTTAAAAAGTGATTATTCAGCATGAGGCACAATCCAAATGACATTTTGAATCAATTTTTCTACAGTCCAAAAAATCAATTTTCTGATGAAAAACGATGACCTGTGACCTGTCGAATTTTCTCCAGATGGTCTAAAAGGGTAACTTTTTAATATGTAATTTTTTGACTGTAAATGACTATTGCATGTGAATTATCACTTTTGAAACCAAAATAAGTGTGTTTAGAGTCAATTTAATGCCTGAAATTGGTCAAAATAAAAGCTTCTGAACAGGAGAAAAAGTCTGTAAAAATGATAATTTTGGTCACATTGAGGCTTTAAAAAGTGATTATTCAACATGAGGCACAATCCAAATGACATTTTGAATCAATTTTCTGATGAAAAACGATGACCCGTGTGACCTGTTGAACTTTCTCCATCTGGTCAAAAATGGTAATTTTTTAATATTTAATTTTTTGACTGTAAATGACTATTGCATGTGAATTATCCCTTTTGGAACTAAAATTAGTGTGTTTAGAGTCATTTTAATGCCTGAAATTGGTCGATATAGAATCTTCTGAGTAGGAGAAAATGTCTGTAAAAATGATAATTTTGGTCACATTGAGGCTTCAAAAAGTGATTATTCATCATGAGGCACAATCCAAATGACATTTTGAATCAATTTTTCTACAGTCCAAAAAATCGATTTTCTGATGAAAAACGATGACCCGTGACCTGTCGAATTTTCACCAGATGGTCAAAAATGGTGATTTTTTAGTATTTAATTTTTTGACTGTAAATGACTATTGCATGTCAATTATCACTTCTGGAATTAAAATAAGTGTGTTTAGAGTCATTTTAATGACTGAAATTGGTCAAAAATAGAAGCTTCTGAGTAGGAGAAAAAGTCAGTAAAAATTGCAATTTTGGTCACATTGAGGCTTTAAAAAGTGATTATTCAAGATGAGGCACAATCCAAATGACATTTTGAATCAATTTTCTGATGAAAAACGATGACCCATGACCTGTTGAACTTTCTCCATATGGTTAAAAATGGTAATTTTTTAATATTTAATTTTTTGACTGTAAATGACGATTGCATGTGAATTATCACTTTTGGAACACAAATAAGTGTGTTTAGAGTCAATTTAATGCCTGAAATTGGTCAAAATAAAAGCTTCTGAGTAGGAGAAAAAGTCTGTAAAAATGTCAATTTTGGTCACATTGAGGCTTTAAAAAGTGATTATTCAGCATGAGGCACAATCCAAATGACATTTTGAATCAATTTTTCTACAGTCCAAAAAATCAATTTTCTGATGAAAAACGATGACCTGTGACCTGTCGAATTTTCTCCAGATGGTCTAAAAGGGTAACTTTTTAATATGTAATTTTTTGACTGTAAATGACTATTGCATGTGAATTATCACTTTTGAAACCAAAATAAGTGTGTTTAGAGTCAATTTAATGCCTGAAATTGGTCAAAATAAAAGCTTCTGAGTAGGAGAAAAAGTCTGTAAAAATGTCAATTTTGGTCACATTGAGGCTTTAAAAAGTGATTATTCAGCATGAGGCACAATCCAAATGACATTTTGAATCAATTTTTCTACAGTCCAAAAAATCAATTTTCTGATGAAAAACGATGACCTGTGACCTGTCGAATTTTCTCCAGATGGTCTAAAAGGGTAACTTTTTAATATGTAATTTTTTGACTGTAAATGACTATTGCATGTGAATTATCACTTTTGAAACCAAAATAAGTGTGTTTAGAGTCATTTTAATGCCTGAAATTGGTCAAAATAAAAGCTTCTGAGTAGGAGAAAAAGTCAGTAAAAATTGCAATTTTGGTCAAATTGAGGCTTTAAAAAGTGATTATTCAAGATGAGGCACAATCCAAATGACATTTTGAATCAATTTTCTGATGAAAAACGATGACCCATGACCCGTTGAACTTTCTCCATATGGTTAAAAATGGTAATTTTTTAATATTTAATTTTTTGACTGTAAATGACGATTGCATGTGAATTATCACTTTTGGAACACAAATAAGTGTGTTTAGAGTCAATTTAATGCCTGAAATTGGTCAAAATAAAAGCTTCTGAACAGGAGAAAAAGTCTGTAAAAATGATAATTTTGGTTACATTGAGGCTTTAAAAAGTGATTATTCAACATGAGGCACAATCCAAATGACATTTTGAATCAAGTTTTTCTACAGTCCAAAAAATCAATTTTCTGATGAAAAACGATGACCCGTGACCTGTCGAACTTACTCCATATGGTCAAAAATGGTAATTTTTTAATATTATTTTTTTTTTACTGTAAATGACTATTGCATGTGAATTATCACTTTTGGAACTAAAATATGTGTGTTTGAAGTCATTTCAATGCCTGAAATTGGTCAAAATAGAAGCTTCTGAGTAGGAGAAAAAGCCAGTAAAAATTGAAATTTTGGTCACATTGAGGCTTTAAAAAGTAGTTATTCAAAATGAGGCACAATCCAAATGACATTTTGAATCAATTTTTCTACAGTCCAAAAAATCAATTTTCTGATGAAAAACGATGACCCGTGACCTGTCGAACTTACTCCATATGGTCAAAAATGGTAATTTTTTAATATTTAATTTTTTGACTGTAAATGACTATTGCATGTGAATTATCACTTCTGGAACAAAAATAAGTGTGTTTAGAGTCATTTTAATGCCTGAAATTGGTCAAAATAAAAGCTTCTGAGTAGGAGAAAAAGTCTGTAAAAATGATAATTTTGGTCACATTGAGGCTTTAAAAAGTGATTATTCAACATGAGGCACAATCCAAATGACATTTTGAATCAATTTTTCTACAGTCCAAAAAATCAATTTTCTGATGAAAAACGAACACCCGTGACCTGTCGAATTTTCACCAGATGGTCACAAATGGTGATTTTTTAATATTTAAGTTTTTTGACTGTAAATGACTGTTGCATGTAAGTTATCACTTCTGGAACTAAAATAAGTGTGTTTAGAGTCATTTTAATGCCTGACATTGGTCAAAAATAGAAGCTTCAGAGTTGGAGAAAAAGTCAGTAAAAATTGCAATTTTGGTCACATTGAGGCTTTAAAAAGTGATTATTCAAGATGAGGCACAATCCAAATGACATTTTGAATCAATTTTCTGATGAAAAACGATGACCCATGACCGGTTGAACTTTCTCCATATGGTTAAAAATTGTAATTTTTTAATATTTAATTTTTTGACTGTAAATGACGATTGCATGTGAATTATCACTGTTGGAACACAAATAAGTGTGTTTAGAGTCAATTTAATGCCTGAAATTGGTCAAAATAAAAGCTTCTGAACAGGAGAAAAAGTCTGTAAAAATGATAATTTTGGTCACATTGAGGCTTTAAAAAGTGATTATTCAACATGAGGCACAATCCAAATGACATTTTGAATCAAGTTTTTCTACAGTCCAAAAAATCAATTTTCTGATGAAAAACGATGACCCGTGACCTGTCGAACTTACTCCATATGGTCAAAAATGGTAATTTTTTAATATTAATTTTTTTTTACTGTAAATGACTATTGCATGTGAATTATCACTTTTGGAACTAAAATATGTGTGTTTGAAGTCATTTCAATGCCTGAAATTGGTCAAAATAGAAGCTTCTGAGTAGGAGAAAAAGTCAGTAAAAATTGAAATTTTGGTCACATTGAGGCTTTAAAAAGTAGTTATTCAACATGAGGCACAATCCAAATGACATTTTGAATCAATTTTTCTACAGTCCAAAAAATCAATTTTCTGATGAAAAACGATGACCCGTGACCTGTCGAACTTACTCCATATGGTCAAAAATGGTAATTTTTTAATATTTAATTTTTTGACTGTAAATGACTATTGCATGTGAATTCTCACTTCTGGAACAAAAATAAGTGTGTTTAGAGTCATTTTAATGCCTGAAATTGGTCAAAATAAAAGCTTCTGAGTAGGAGAAAAAGTCTGTAAAAATGATAATTTTGGTCACATTGAGGCTTTAAAAAGTGATTATTCAACATGAGGCACAATCCAAATGACATTTTGAATCAATTTTTCTACAGTCCAAAAAATCAATTTTCTGATGAAAAACGATGACCCGTGACCTGTCGAATTTTCACCAGATGGTCACAAATGGTGATTTTTTAATATTTAAGTTTTTTGACTGTAAATGACTGTTGCATGTAAGTTATCACTTCTGGAACTAAAATAAGTGTGTTTAGAGTCATTTTAATGCCTGAAATTGGTCAAAAATAGAAGCTTCTGAGTAGGAGAAAAAGTCAGTAAAAATTGCAATTTTGGTCACATTGAGGCTTTAAAAAGTGATTATTCAAGATGAGGCACAATCCAAATGACATTTTGAATCAATTTTCTGATGAAAAACGATGACCCATGACCGGTTGAACTTTCTCCATATGGTTAAAAATGGTAATTTTTTAATATTTAATTTTTTGACTGTAAATGACGATTGCATGTGAATTATCACTTTTGGAACACAAATAAGTGTGTTTAGAGTCAATTTCATGCCTGAAATTGGTCAAAATAAAAGCTTCTGAGTAGGAGAAAAAGTCTGTAAAAATGTCAATTTTGGTCACATTGAGGCTTTAAAAAGTGATTATTCAGCATGAGGCACAATCCAAATGACATTTTGAATCAATTTTTCTACAGTCCAAAAAATCAATTTTCTGATGAAAAACGATGACCTGTGACCTGTCGAATTTTCTCCAGATGGTCTAAAAGGGTAACTTTTTAATATTTAATTTTTTGACTGTAAATGACTATTGCATGTGAATTATCACTTTTGGAACAAAAATAAGTGTGTTTAGAGTCATTTTAATGCCTGAAATTGGTCAAAATAAAAGCTTCTGAACAGGAGAAAAAGTCTGTAAAAATGATAATTTTGGTCACATTGAGGCTTTAAAAAGTGATTATTCAACATGAGGCACAATCCAAATGACATTTTGAATCAATTTTCTGATGAAAAACGATGACCCGTGTGACCTGTTGAACTTTCTCCATCTGGTCAAAGATGGTAATTTTTTAATATTTAATTTTTTGACTGTAAATGACTATTGCATGTGAATTATCCCTTTTGGAACTAAAATTAGTGTGTTTAGAGTCATTTTAATGCCTGAAATTGGTCGATATAGAATCTTCTGAGTAGGAGAAAATGTCTGTAAAAATGATAATTTTGGTCACATTGAGGCTTCAAAAAGTGATTATTCATCATGAGGCACAATCCAAATGACATTTTGAATCAATTTTTCTACAGTCCAAAAAATCGATTTTCTGATGAAAAACGATGACCCGTGACCTGTCGAATTTTCACCAGATGGTCAAAAATGGTGATTTTTTTGTATTTAATTTTTTGACTGTAAATGACTATTGCATGTCAATTATCACTTCTGGAATTAAAATAAGTGTGTTTAGAGTCATTTTAATGACTGAAATTGGTCAAAAATAGAAGCTTCTGAGTAGGAGAAAAAGTCAGTAAAAATTGCAATTTTGGTCACATTGAGGCTTTAAAAAGTGATTATTCAAGATGAGGCACAATCCAAATGACATTTTGAATCAATTTTCTGATGAAAAACGATGACCCATGACCTGTTGAACTTTCTCCATATGGTTAAAAATGGTAATTTTTTAATATTTAATTTTTTGACTGTAAATGACGATTGCATGTGAATTATCACTTTTGGAACACAAATAAGTGTGTTTAGAGTCAATTTAATGCCTGAAATTGGTCAAAATAAAAGCTTCTGAGTAGGAGAAAAAGTCTGTAAAAATGTCAATTTTGGTCACATTGAGGCTTTAAAAAGTGATTATTCAGCATGAGGCACAATCCAAATGACATTTTGAATCAATTTTTCTACAGTCCAAAAAATCAATTTTCTGATGAAAAACGATGACCTGTGACCTGTCGAATTTTCTCCAGATGGTCTAAAAGGGTAACTTTTTAATATGTAATTTTTTGACTGTAAATGACTATTGCATGTGAATTATCACTTTTGAAACCAAAATAAGTGTGTTTAGAGTCAATTTAATGCCTGATAATGGTCAAAATAAAAGCTTCCGAGTAGGAGAAAAAGTCTGTAAAAATGTCAATTTTGGTCACATTGAGGCTTTAAAAAGTGATTATTCAGCATGAGGCACAATCCAAATTACATTTTGAATCAATTTTTCTACAGTCCAAAAAATCAATTTTCTGATGAAAAACGATGACCTGTGACCTGTCGAATTTTCTCCAGATGGTCTAAAAGGGTAACTTTTTAATATGTAATTTTTTTACTGTAAATGACTATTGCATGTGAATTATCACTTTTGAAACCAAAATAAGTGTGTTTAGAGTCATTTTAATGCCTGAAATTGGTCAAAATAAAAGCTTCTGAGTAGGAGAAAAAGTCAGTAAAAATTGCAATTTTGGTCAAATTGAGGCTTTAAAAAGTGATTATTCAACATGAGGCACAATCCAAATGACATTTTGAATCAATTTTCTGATGAAAAACGATGACCTGTGACCTGTTGAACTTTCTTAATATGGTCAAAAATGGTAATTTTTTAATATTGAATTTTTTGACTGTAAATGACTATTGCATGTGAATTATCACTTTTGGAACTAAAATTAGTGTGTTTAGAGTCATTTGAATGCCTGAAATTGGTCAAAATAAAAGCTTCTGTGTAGGACAAAAAGTCTGTAAAAATGATAATTTTGGTCGCATTGAGGCTTTAAAAAGTGATTATTCAACATGAGGCACAATCCAAATGAAATTTTGAATCCATTTTTCTACAGTCCAAAAAATCAATTTTCTGATGAAAAACGATGACACGTGACCTGTCAAACTTTCTCCAGATGGTCAAAAATGGTAATTTTTTAATATGTAAGTTTTTTGACTGTAAATGGCTATTGCATGTGAATTATCAATTTTGGAACAAAAATAAGTGTGTTTAGAGTCATTTTAATGCCTGAAATTGGTCAAAATAAAAGCTTCTGAACAGGAGAAAAAGTCTGTAAAAATGATAATTTTGGTCACATTGAGGCTTTAAAAAGTGATTATTCAACATGAGGCACAATCCAAATGACATTTTGAATCAATTTTTCTACAGTCCAAAAAATCAATTTTCTGATGAAAAACGATGACCCGTGACCTGTCGAACTTACTCCATATGGTCAAAATGGTAATTTTTTAATATTATTATTTTTTTTACTGTAAATGACTATTGCATGTGAAGTATCACTTTTGGAACAAAAATATGTGTGTTTGAAGTCATTTCAATGCCTGAAATTGGTCAAAATAGAAGCTTCTGAGTAGGAGAAAAAGTCAGTAAAAATTGAAATTTTGGTCACATTGAGGCTTTAAAAAGTAGTTATTCAACATGAGGCACAATCCAAATGACATTTTGAATCAATTTTTCTACAGTCCAAAAAATCAATTTTCTGATAAAAAACGATGACCCGTGACCTGTCGAACTTACTCCATATGGTCAAAAATGGTAATTTTTTAATATTAATTTTTTTTTACTGTAAATGACTATTGCATGTGAATTATCACTTTTGGAACAAAAATAAATGTGTTTAGAGTCCTTTTAATGCCTGAAATTGGTCAAAATAAAAGCTTCTGAACAGGAGAAAAAGTCTGTAAAAATGATAATTTTGGTCACATTGATGCTTTAAAAAGTGATTATTCAACATGAGGCACAATCCAAATGACATTTTGAATCAATTTTTCTACAGTCCAAAAAATCAATTTTCTGATGAAAAACGATGACCCGTGACCTGTCGAACTTACTCCATATGGTCAAAAATGGTAATTTTTTAATATTATTTTTTTTTTACTGTAAATGACTATTGCATGTGAATTATCACTTTTGGAACAAAAATATGTGTGTTTGAAGTCATTTCAATGCCTGAAATTGGTCAAAATAGAAGCTTCTGAGTAGGAGAAAAAGTCTGTAAAAATGATAATTTTGGTCGCATTGAGGCTTTAAAAAGTGATTATTCAACATGAGGCACAATCCAAATGACATTTTGAATCAATTTTTCTACAGTCCAAAAAATCGATTTTCCGATAAAAACGATGACCCGTGACCTGTCAAATTTTCACCAGATGGTCAAAAATGGTGATTTTTTAGTATTTAGTTTTTTGACTGTAAATGACTATTGCATGTCAATTATCACTTCTGGAATTAAAATAAGTGTGTTTAGAGTCATTTTAATGACTGAAATTGGTCAAAATAGAAGCTTCAGAGTAGGAGAAAAAGTCTGTAAAAATGTCAATTTTGGTCACATTGAGGCTTTAAAAAGTGATTATTCAACATGAGGCACAATCCAAATGACATTTTGAATCAATTTTCTGATGAAAAACGATGACCCGTGACCTGTTGAACTTTCTCCATATGGTCAAAAATGGTAATTTTTTAATATTTAATTTTTTGACTGTAAATGACTATTGCATGTGAATTATCCCTTTTGGAACTAAAATTAGTGTGTTTAGAGTCATTTTACTGCCTGAAATTGGTCGATATAGAAGCTTCTGAGTAGGAGAAAATGTCTGTAAAAATGATAATTTTGGTCACATTGAGGCTTCAAAAAGTGATTATTCAACATGAGGCACAATCCAAATGACATTTTGAATAAATTTTTCTACAGTCCAAAAAATCGATTTTCTGATAAAAAACGATGACCCGTGACCTGTCGAATTTTCACCAGATGGTCAAAAATGGTGATTTTTTAGTATTTAATTTTTTGACTGTAAATGACTATTGCATGTCAATTATCACTTCGGGAATTAAAATAAGTGTGTTTAGAGTCATTTTAATGACTGAAATTGGTCAAAATAGAAGCTTCAGAGTAGGAGAAAAAGTCTGTAAAAATGTCAATTTTGGTCACATTGAGGCTTTAAAAAGTGATTATTCAACATGAGGCACAATCCAAATGACATTTTGAATCAATTTTCTGATGAAAAACGATGACCCGTGACCTGTTGAACTTTCTCCATATGGTCAAAAATGGTAATTTTTTAATATTTAATTTTTTGACTGTAAATGACTATTGCATGTGAATTATCCCTTTTGGAACTAAAATTAGTGTGTTTAGAGTCATTTTAATGCCTGAAATTGGTCGATATAGAAGCTTCTGAGTAGGAGAAAATGTCTGTAAAAATTGCAATTTTGGTCACATTGAGGCTTTAAAAAGTGATTATTCAACATGAGGCACAATCCAAATGACATTTTGAATCAATTTTCTGATGAAAAACGATGACCCGTGTGACCTGTTGAACTTTCTCCATATGGTCAAAAATGGTAATTTTTTAATATTTAATTTTTTGACTGTAAATGACTATTGCATGTGAATTATCCCTTTTGGAACTAAAATTAGTGTGTTTAGAGTCATTTTAATGCCTGAAATTGGTTGATATAGAATCTTCTGAGTAGGAGAAAATGTCTGTAAAAATGATAATTTTGGTCACATTGAGGCTTCAAAAAGTGATTATTCAACATGAGGCACAATCCAAATGACGATTTGAATCAATTTTTCTACAGTCCAAAAAATCGATTTTCTGATGAAAAACGATGACCCGTGACCTGTCGAATTTTCACCAGATGGTCAAAAATGGTGATTTTTTAGTATTTAATTTTTTGACTGTAAATGACTATTGCATGTCAATTATCACTTCTGGAATTAAAATAAGTGTGTTTAGAGTCATTTTAATGACTGAAATTGGTCAAAATAGAAGCTTCTGAGTAGGAGAAAAAGTCAGTAAAAATTGCAATTTTGGTCAAATTGAGGCTTTAAAAAGTGATTATTCAACATGAGGCACAATCCAAATGACATTTTGAATAAATTTTCTGATGAAAAACGATGACCTGTGACCTGTTGAACTTTCTCAATATGGTCAAAAATGGTAATTTTTTAATATTAAATTTTTTGACTGTAAATGACTATTGCATGTGAATTATCACTTTTGGAACTAAAATTAGTGTGTTAAGAGTCATTTTAATGCCTGAAATTGGTCAAAATAAAAGCTTCTGTGTAGGACAAAAAGTCTGTAAAAATGATAATTTTGGTCGCATTGAGGCTTTAAAAAGTGATTATTCAACATGAGGCACAATCCAAATGAAATTTTGAATCAATTTTTCTACAGTCCAAAAAATCAATTTTCTGATGAAAAACGATGACCCATGACCTGTCAAACTTTCTCCAGATGGTCAAAAATGGTAATTTTTTAATATTTAAGTTTTTTGACTGTAAATGGCTATTTCATGTGAATTATCAATTTTGGAACACAAATAAGTGTGTTTAGAGTCATTTTAATGCCTGAAATTGGTCAAAATAGAAGCTTCTGAGTAGGAGAAAATGTCAGTAAAAATTGCAATTTTGGTCACATTGAGGCTTTAAAAAGTAGTTATTCAACATGAGGCACAATCCAAATGACATTTTGAATCAATTTCCTGATGAAAACCGATGACCCATGACCTGTCGAACTTACTCCATATGGTCAAAAATGGTAATTTTTTAATATTTAATTTTTTGACTGTAAATGACTATTGCATGTGAATTATCACTTTTGGAACTAAAATTAGTGTGTTTAGAGTCATTTGAATGCCTGAAATTGGTCAAAATAAAAGCTTCTGTGTAGGACAAAAAGTCTGTAAAAATGATAATTTTGGTCGCATTGAGGCTTTAAAAAGTGATTATTCAACATGAGGCACAATCCAAATGAAATTTTGAATCCATTTTTCTACAGTCCAAAAAATCAATTTTCTGATGAAAAACGATGACACGTGACCTGTCAAACTTTCTCCAGATGGTCAAAAATGGTAATTTTTTAATATGTAAGTTTTTTGACTGTAAATGGCTATTGCATGTGAATTATCAATTTTGGAACAAAAATAAGTGTGTTTAGAGTCATTTTAATGCCTGAAATTGGTCAAAATAAAAGCTTCTGAACAGGAGAAAAAGTCTGTAAAAATGATAATTTTGGTCACATTGAGGCTTTAAAAAGTGATTATTCAACATGAGGCACAATCCAAATGACATTTTGAATCAATTTTTCTACAGTCCAAAAAATCAATTTTCTGATGAAAAACGATGACCCGTGACCTGTCGAACTTACTCCATATGGTCAAAATGGTAATTTTTTAATATTATTATTTTTTTTACTGTAAATGACTATTGCATGTGAATTATCACTTTTGGAACAAAAATATGTGTGTTTGAAGTCATTTCAATGCCTGAAATTGGTCAAAATAGAAGCTTCTGAGTAGGAGAAAAAGTCAGTAAAAATTGAAATTTTGGTCACATTGAGGCTTTAAAAAGTAGTTATTCAACATGAGGCACAATCCAAATGACATTTTGAATCAATTTTTCTACAGTCCAAAAAATCAATTTTCTGATAAAAAACGATGACCCGTGACCTGTCGAACTTACTCCATATGGTCAAAAATGGTAATTTTTTAATATTAATTTTTTTTTACTGTAAATGACTATTGCATGTGAATTATCACTTTTGGAACAAAAATAAATGTGTTTAGAGTCCTTTTAATGCCTGAAATTGGTCAAAATAAAAGCTTCTGAACAGGAGAAAAAGTCTGTAAAAATGATAATTTTGGTCACATTGATGCTTTAAAAAGTGATTATTCAACATGAGGCACAATCCAAATGACATTTTGAATCAATTTTTCTACAGTCCAAAAAATCAATTTTCTGATGAAAAACGATGACCCGTGACCTGTCGAACTTACTCCATATGGTCAAAAATGGTAATTTTTTAATATTATTTTTTTTTTACTGTAAATGACTATTGCATGTGAATTATCACTTTTGGAACAAAAATATGTGTGTTTGAAGTCATTTCAATGCCTGAAATTGGTCAAAATAGAAGCTTCTGAGTAGGAGAAAAAGTCTGTAAAAATGATAATTTTGGTCGCATTGAGGCTTTAAAAAGTGATTATTCAACATGAGGCACAATCCAAATGACATTTTGAATCAATTTTTCTACAGTCCAAAAAATCGATTTTCCGATAAAAACGATGACCCGTGACCTGTCGAATTTTCACCAGATGGTCAAAAATGGTGATTTTTTAGTATTTAGTTTTTTGACTGTAAATGACTATTGCATGTCAATTATCACTTCTGGAATTAAAATAAGTGTGTTTAGAGTCATTTTAATGACTGAAATTGGTCAAAATAGAAGCTTCAGAGTAGGAGAAAAAGTCTGTAAAAATGTCAATTTTGGTCACATTGAGGCTTTAAAAAGTGATTATTCAACATGAGGCACAATCCAAATGACATTTTGAATCAATTTTCTGATGAAAAACGATGACACGTGACCTGTTGAACTTTCTCCATATGGTCAAAAATGGTAATTTTTTAATATTTAATTTTTTGACTGTAAATGACTATTGCATGTGAATTATCCCTTTTGGAACTAAAATTAGTGTGTTTAGAGTCATTTTACTGCCTGAAATTGGTCGATATAGAAGCTTCTGAGTAGGAGAAAATGTCTGTAAAAATGATAATTTTGGTCACATTGAGGCTTCAAAAAGTGATTATTCAACATGAGGCACAATCCAAATGACATTTTGAATCAATTTTTCTACAGTCCAAAAAATCGATTTTCTGATAAAAAACGATGACCCGTGACCTGTCGAATTTTCACCAGATGGTCAAAAATGGTGATTTTTTAGTATTTAATTTTTTGACTGTAAATGACTATTGCATGTCAATTATCACTTCGGGAATTAAAATAAGTGTGTTTAGAGTCATTTTAATGACTGAAATTGGTCAAAATAGAAGCTTCAGAGTAGGAGAAAAAGTCAGTAAAAATTGCAATTTTGGTCAAATTGAGGCTTTAAAAAGTGATTATTCAACATGAGGCACAATCCAAATGACATTTTGAATAAATTTTCTGATGAAAAACGATGACCTGTGACCTGTTGAACTTTCTCAATATGGTCAAAAATGGTAATTTTTTAATATTAAATTTTTTGACTGTAAATGACTATTGCATGTGAATTATCACTTTTGGAACTAAAATTAGTGTGTTAAGAGTCATTTTAATGCCTGAAATTGGTCAAAATAAAAGCTTCTGTGTAGGACAAAAAGTCTGTAAAAATGATAATTTTGGTCGCATTGAGGCTTTAAAAAGTGATTATTCAACATGAGGCACAATCCAAATGAAATTTTGAATCAATTTTTCTACAGTCCAAAAAATCAATTTTCTGATGAAAAACGATGACCCATGACCTGTCAAACTTTCTCCAGATGGTCAAAAATGGTAATTTTTTAATATTTAAGTTTTTTGACTGTAAATGGCTATTTCATGTGAATTATCAATTTTGGAACACAAATAAGTGTGTTTAGAGTCATTTTAATGCCTGAAATTGGTCAAAATAGAAGCTTCTGAGTAGGAGAAAATGTCAGTAAAAATTGCAATTTTGGTCACATTGAGGCTTTAAAAAGTAGTTATTCAACATGAGGCACAATCCAAATGACATTTTGAATCAATTTCCTGATGAAAACCGATGACCCATGACCTGTCGAACTTACTCCATATGGTCAAAAATGGTAATTTTTTAATATTTAATTTTTTGACTGTAAATGACTATTGCATGTGAATTATCACTTTTGGAACTAAAATTAGTGTGTTTAGAGTCATTTGAATGCCTGAAATTGGTCAAAATAAAAGCTTCTGTGTAGGACAAAAAGTCTGTAAAAATGATAATTTTGGTCGCATTGAGGCTTTAAAAAGTGATTATTCAACATGAGGCACAATCCAAATGAAATTTTGAATCCATTTTTCTACAGTCCAAAAAATCAATTTTCTGATGAAAAACGATGACACGTGACCTGTCAAACTTTCTCCAGATGGTCAAAAATGGTAATTTTTTAATATGTAAGTTTTTTGACTGTAAATGGCTATTGCATGTGAATTATCAATTTTGGAACAAAAATAAGTGTGTTTAGAGTCATTTTAATGCCTGAAATTGGTCAAAATAAAAGCTTCTGAACAGGAGAAAAAGTCTGTAAAAATGATAATTTTGGTCACATTGAGGCTTTAAAAAGTGATTATTCAACATGAGGCACAATCCAAATGACATTTTGAATCAATTTTTCTACAGTCCAAAAAATCAATTTTCTGATGAAAAACGATGACCCGTGACCTGTCGAACTTACTCCATATGGTCAAAATGGTAATTTTTTAATATTATTATTTTTTTTACTGTAAATGACTATTGCATGTGAATTATCACTTTTGGAACAAAAATATGTGTGTTTGAAGTCATTTCAATGCCTGAAATTGGTCAAAATAGAAGCTTCTGAGTAGGAGAAAAAGTCAGTAAAAATTGAAATTTTGGTCACATTGAGGCTTTAAAAAGTAGTTATTCAACATGAGGCACAATCCAAATGACATTTTGAATCAATTTTTCTACAGTCCAAAAAATCAATTTTCTGATAAAAAACGATGACCCGTGACCTGTCGAACTTACTCCATATGGTCAAAAATGGTAATTTTTTAATATTAATTTTTTTTTACTGTAAATGACTATTGCATGTGAATTATCACTTTTGGAACAAAAATAAATGTGTTTAGAGTCCTTTTAATGCCTGAAATTGGTCAAAATAAAAGCTTCTGAACAGGAGAAAAAGTCTGTAAAAATGATAATTTTGGTCACATTGATGCTTTAAAAAGTGATTATTCAACATGAGGCACAATCCAAATGACATTTTGAATCAATTTTTCTACAGTCCAAAAAATCAATTTTCTGATGAAAAACGATGACCCGTGACCTGTCGAACTTACTCCATATGGTCAAAAATGGTAATTTTTTAATATTATTTTTTTTTTACTGTAAATGACTATTGCATGTGAATTATCACTTTTGGAACAAAAATATGTGTGTTTGAAGTCATTTCAATGCCTGAAATTGGTCAAAATAGAAGCTTCTGAGTAGGAGAAAAAGTCTGTAAAAATGATAATTTTGGTCGCATTGAGGCTTTAAAAAGTGATTATTCAACATGAGGCACAATCCAAATGACATTTTGAATCAATTTTTCTACAGTCCAAAAAATCGATTTTCCGATAAAAACGATGACCCGTGACCTGTCGAATTTTCACCAGATGGTCAAAAATGGTGATTTTTTAGTATTTAGTTTTTTGACTGTAAATGACTATTGCATGTCAATTATCACTTCTGGAATTAAAATAAGTGTGTTTAGAGTCATTTTAATGACTGAAATTGGTCAAAATAGAAGCTTCAGAGTAGGAGAAAAAGTCTGTAAAAATGTCAATTTTGGTCACATTGAGGCTTTAAAAAGTGATTATTCAACATGAGGCACAATCCAAATGACATTTTGAATCAATTTTCTGATGAAAAACGATGACACGTGACCTGTTGAACTTTCTCCATATGGTCAAAAATGGTATTTTTTAATATTTAATTTTTTGACTGTAAATGACTATTGCATGTGAATTATCCCTTTTGGAACTAAAATTAGTGTGTTTAGAGTCATTTTACTGCCTGAAATTGGTCGATATAGAAGCTTCTGAGTAGGAGAAAATGTCTGTAAAAATGATAATTTTGGTCACATTGAGGCTTCAAAAAGTGATTATTCAACATGAGGCACAATCCAAATGACATTTTGAATCAATTTTTCTACAGTCCAAAAAATCGATTTTCTGATAAAAAACGATGACCCGTGACCTGTCGAATTTTCACCAGATGGTCAAAAATGGTGATTTTTTAGTATTTAATTTTTTGACTGTAAATGACTATTGCATGTCAATTATCACTTCGGGAATTAAAATAAGTGTGTTTAGAGTCATTTTAATGACTGAAATTGGTCAAAATAGAAGCTTCAGAGTAGGAGAAAAAGTCAGTAAAAATTGCAATTTTGGTCAAATTGAGGCTTTAAAAAGTGATTATTCAACATGAGGCACAATCCAAATGACATTTTGAATAAATTTTCTGATGAAAAACGATGACCTGTGACCTGTTGAACTTTCTCAATATGGTCAAAAATGGTAATTTTTTAATATTAAATTTTTTGACTGTAAATGACTATTGCATGTGAATTATCACTTTTGGAACTAAAATTAGTGTGTTAAGAGTCATTTTAATGCCTGAAATTGGTCAAAATAAAAGCTTCTGTGTAGGACAAAAAGTCTGTAAAAATGATAATTTTGGTCGCATTGAGGCTTTAAAAAGTGATTATTCAACATGAGGCACAATCCAAATGAAATTTTGAATCAATTTTTCTACAGTCCAAAAAATCAATTTTCTGATGAAAAACGATGACCCATGACCTGTCAAACTTTCTCCAGATGGTCAAAAATGGTAATTTTTTAATATTTAAGTTTTTTGACTGTAAATGGCTATTTCATGTGAATTATCAATTTTGGAACACAAATAAGTGTGTTTAGAGTCATTTTAATGCCTGAAATTGGTCAAAATAGAAGCTTCTGAGTAGGAGAAAATGTCAGTAAAAATTGCAATTTTGGTCACATTGAGGCTTTAAAAAGTAGTTATTCAACATGAGGCACAATCCAAATGACATTTTGAATCAATTTCCTGATGAAAACCGATGACCCATGACCTGTCGAACTTACTCCATATGGTCAAAAATGGTAATTTTTTAATATTTAATTTTTTGACTGTAAATGACTATTGCATGTGAATTATCACTTCTGGAACAAAAATAAGTGTGTTTAGAGTCATTTTAATGCCTGAAATTGGTCAAAATAAAAGCTTCTGAGTAGGAGAAAAAGTCTGTAAAAATGATAATTTTGGTCACATTGAGGCTTCAAAAAGTGATTATTCAACATGAGGCACAATCCAAATGACGATTTGAATCAATTTTTCTACAGTCCAAAAAATCGATTTTCTGATGAAAAACGATGACCCGTGACCTGTCGAATTTTCACCAGATGGTCAAAAATGGTGATTTTTTAGTATTTAATTTTTTGACTGTAAATGACTATTGCATGTCAATTATCACTTCTGGAATTAAAATAAGTGTGTTTAGAGTCATTTTAATGACTGAAATTGGTCAAAATAGAAGCTTCTGAGTAGGAGAAAAAGTCAGTAAAAATTGCAATTTTGGTCAAATTGAGGCTTTAAAAAGTGATTATTCAACATGAGGCACAATCCAAATGACATTTTGAATAAATTTTCTGATGAAAAACGATGACCTGTGACCTGTTGAACTTTCTCAATATGGTCAAAAATGGTAATTTTTTAATATTAAATTTTTTGACTGTAAATGACTATTGCATGTGAATTATCACTTTTGGAACTAAAATTAGTGTGTTAAGAGTCATTTTAATGCCTGAAATTGGTCAAAATAAAAGCTTCTGTGTAGGACAAAAAGTCTGTAAAAATGATAATTTTGGTCGCATTGAGGCTTTAAAAAGTGATTATTCAACATGAGGCACAATCCAAATGAAATTTTGAATCAATTTTTCTACAGTCCAAAAAATCAATTTTCTGATGAAAAACGATGACCCATGACCTGTCAAACTTTCTCCAGATGGTCAAAAATGGTAATTTTTTAATATTTAAGTTTTTTGACTGTAAATGGCTATTTCATGTGAATTATCAATTTTGGAACACAAATAAGTGTGTTTAGAGTCATTTTAATGCCTGAAATTGGTCAAAATAGAAGCTTCTGAGTAGGAGAAAATGTCAGTAAAAATTGCAATTTTGGTCACATTGAGGCTTTAAAAAGTAGTTATTCAACATGAGGCACAATCCAAATGACATTTTGAATCAATTTCCTGATGAAAACCGATGACCCATGACCTGTCGAACTTACTCCATATGGTCAAAAATGGTAATTTTTTAATATTTAATTTTTTGACTGTAAATGACTATTGCATGTGAATTATCACTTTTGGAACTAAAATTAGTGTGTTTAGAGTCATTTGAATGCCTGAAATTGGTCAAAATAAAAGCTTCTGTGTAGGACAAAAAGTCTGTAAAAATGATAATTTTGGTCGCATTGAGGCTTTAAAAAGTGATTATTCAACATGAGGCACAATCCAAATGAAATTTTGAATCCATTTTTCTACAGTCCAAAAAATCAATTTTCTGATGAAAAACGATGACACGTGACCTGTCAAACTTTCTCCAGATGGTCAAAAATGGTAATTTTTTAATATGTAAGTTTTTTGACTGTAAATGGCTATTGCATGTGAATTATCAATTTTGGAACAAAAATAAGTGTGTTTAGAGTCATTTTAATGCCTGAAATTGGTCAAAATAAAAGCTTCTGAACAGGAGAAAAAGTCTGTAAAAATGATAATTTTGGTCACATTGAGGCTTTAAAAAGTGATTATTCAACATGAGGCACAATCCAAATGACATTTTGAATCAATTTTTCTACAGTCCAAAAAATCAATTTTCTGATGAAAAACGATGACCCGTGACCTGTCGAACTTACTCCATATGGTCAAAATGGTAATTTTTTAATATTATTATTTTTTTTACTGTAAATGACTATTGCATGTGAATTATCACTTTTGGAACAAAAATATGTGTGTTTGAAGTCATTTCAATGCCTGAAATTGGTCAAAATAGAAGCTTCTGAGTAGGAGAAAAAGTCAGTAAAAATTGAAATTTTGGTCACATTGAGGCTTTAAAAAGTAGTTATTCAACATGAGGCACAATCCAAATGACATTTTGAATCAATTTTTCTACAGTCCAAAAAATCAATTTTCTGATAAAAAACGATGACCCGTGACCTGTCGAACTTACTCCATATGGTCAAAAATGGTAATTTTTTAATATTAATTTTTTTTTACTGTAAATGACTATTGCATGTGAATTATCACTTTTGGAACAAAAATAAATGTGTTTAGAGTCCTTTTAATGCCTGAAATTGGTCAAAATAAAAGCTTCTGAACAGGAGAAAAAGTCTGTAAAAATGATAATTTTGGTCACATTGATGCTTTAAAAAGTGATTATTCAACATGAGGCACAATCCAAATGACATTTTGAATCAATTTTTCTACAGTCCAAAAAATCAATTTTCTGATGAAAAACGATGACCCGTGACCTGTCGAACTTACTCCATATGGTTAAAAATGGTAATTTTTTAATATTATTTTTTTTTTACTGTAAATGACTATTGCATGTGAATTATCACTTTTGGAACAAAAATATGTGTGTTTGAAGTCATTTCAATGCCTGAAATTGGTCAAAATAGAAGCTTCTGAGTAGGAGAAAAAGTCTGTAAAAATGATAATTTTGGTCGCATTGAGGCTTTAAAAAGTGATTATTCAACATGAGGCACAATCCAAATGACATTTTGAATCAATTTTTCTACAGTCCAAAAAATCGATTTTCCGATAAAAACGATGACCCGTGACCTGTCGAATTTTCACCAGATGGTCAAAAATGGTGATTTTTTAGTATTTAGTTTTTTGACTGTAAATGACTATTGCATGTCAATTATCACTTCTGGAATTAAAATAAGTGTGTTTAGAGTCATTTTAATGACTGAAATTGATCAAAATAGAAGCTTCAGAGTAGGAGAAAAAGTCTGTAAAAATGTCAATTTTGGTCACATTGAGGCTTTAAAAAGTGATTATTCAACATGAGGCACAATCCAAATGACATTTTGAATCAATTTTCTGATGAAAAACGATGACACGTGACCTGTTGAACTTTCTCCATATGGTCAAAAATGGTAATTTTTTAATATTTAATTTTTTGACTGTAAATGACTATTGCATGTGAATTATCCCTTTTGGAACTAAAATTAGTGTGTTTAGAGTCATTTTACTGCCTGAAATTGGTCGATATAGAAGCTTCTGAGTAGGAGAAAATGTCTGTAAAAATGATAATTTTGGTCACATTGAGGCTTCAAAAAGTGATTATTCAACATGAGGCACAATCCAAATGACATTTTGAATCAATTTTTCTACAGTCCAAAAAATCGATTTTCTGATAAAAAACGATGACCCGTGACCTGTCGAATTTTCACCAGATGGTCAAAAATGGTGATTTTTTAGTATTTAATTTTTTGACTGTAAATGACTATTGCATGTCAATTATCACTTCGGGAATTAAAATAAGTGTGTTTAGAGTCATTTTAATGACTGAAATTGGTCAAAATAGAAGCTTCAGAGTAGGAGAAAAAGTCTGTAAAAATGTCAATTTTGGTCACATTGAGGCTTTAAAAAGTGATTATTCAACATGAGGCACAATCCAAATGACATTTTGAATCAATTTTCTGATGAAAAACGATGACCCGTGACCTGTTGAACTTTCTCCATATGGTCAAAAATGGTAATTTTTTAATATTTAATTTTTTGACTGTAAATGACTATTGCATGTGAATTATCCCTTTTGGAACTAAAATTAGTGTGTTTAGAGTCATTTTAATGCCTGAAATTGGTCGATATAGAAGCTTCTGAGTAGGAGAAAATGTCTGTAAAAATTGCAATTTTGGTCACATTGAGGCTTTAAAAAGTGATTTTTCAACATGAGGCACAATCCAAATGACATTTTGAATCAATTTTCTGATGAAAAACGATGACCCGTGTGACCTGTTGAACTTTCTCCATATGGTCAAAAATGGTAATTTTTTAATATTTAATTTTTTGACTGTAAATGACTATTGCATGTGAATTATCCCTTTTGGAACTAAAATTAGTGTGTTTAGAGTCATTTTAATGCCTGAAATTGGTTGATATAGAATCTTCTGAGTAGGAGAAAATGTCTGTAAAAATGATAATTTTGGTCACATTGAGGCTTCAAAAAGTGATTATTCAACATGAGGCACAATCCAAATGACGATTTGAATCAATTTTTCTACAGTCCAAAAAATCGATTTTCTGATGAAAAACGATGACCCGTGACCTGTCGAATTTTCACCAGATGGTCAAAAATGGTGATTTTTTAGTATTTAATTTTTTGACTGTAAATGACTATTGCATGTCAATTATCACTTCTGGAATTAAAATAAGTGTGTTTAGAGTCATTTTAATGACTGAAATTGGTCAAAATAGAAGCTTCTGAGTAGGAGAAAAAGTCAGTAAAAATTGCAATTTTGGTCAAATTGAGGCTTTAAAAAGTGATTATTCAACATGAGGCACAATCCAAATGACATTTTGAATAAATTTTCTGATGAAAAACGATGACCTGTGACCTGTTGAACTTTCTCAATATGGTCAAAAATGGTAATTTTTTAATATTAAATTTTTTGACTGTAAATGACTATTGCATGTGAATTATCAATTTTGGAACTAAAATAAGTGTGTTTAGAGTCATTTTAATGCCTGAAATTGGTCAAAATAAAAGCTTCTGAACAGGAGAAAAAGTCTGTAAAAATGATAATTTTGGTCACATTGATGCTTTAAAAAGTGATTATTCAACATGAGGCACAATCCAAATGACATTTTGAATCAATTTTTCTACAGTCCAAAAAATCAATTTTCTGATGAAAAACGATGACCCGTGACCTGTCGAACTTACTCCATATGGTTAAAAATGGTAATTTTTTAATATTATTTTTTTTTTACTGTAAATGACTATTGCATGTGAATTATCACTTTTGGAACAAAAATATGTGTGTTTGAAGTCATTTCAATGCCTGAAATTGGTCAAAATAGAAGCTTCTGAGTAGGAGAAAAAGTCTGTAAAAATGATAATTTTGGTCGCATTGAGGCTTTAAAAAGTGATTATTCAACATGAGGCACAATCCAAATGACATTTTGAATACATTTTTCTACAGTCCAAAAAATCAATTTTCTGATGAAAAACGATGACCCATGACCTGTCAAACTTTCTCCAGATGGTCAAAAATGGTAATTTTTTAATATTTAAGTTTTTTGACTGTAAATGGCTATTTCATGTGAATTATCAATTTTGGAACACAAATAAGTGTGTTTAGAGTCATTTTAATGCCTGAAATTGGTCAAAATAGAAGCTTCTGAGTAGGAGAAAATGTCAGTAAAAATTGCAATTTTGGTCACATTGAGGCTTTAAAAAGTAGTTATTCAACATGAGGCACAATCCAAATGACATTTTGAATCAATTTCCTGATGAAAACCGATGACCCATGACCTGTCGAACTTACTCCATATGGTCAAAAATGGTAATTTTTTAATATTTAATTTTTTGACTGTAAATGACTATTGCATGTGAATTATCACTTCTGGAACAAAAATAAGTGTGTTTAGAGTCATTTTAATGCCTGAAATTGGTCAAAATAAAAGCTTCTGAGTAGGAGAAAAAGTCTGTAAAAATGATAATTTTGGTCACATTGAGGCTTCAAAAAGTGATTATTCAACATGAGGCACAATCCAAATGACATTTTGAATCAATTTTTCTACAGTCCAAAAAATCGATTTTCTGATGAAAAACGATGACCCGTGACCTGTCGAATTTTCACCAGATGGTCAAAAATGGTGATTTTTTAGTATTTAATTTTTTGACTGTAAATGACTATTGCATGTCAATTATCACTTCTGGAATTAAAATAAGTGTGTTTAGAGTCATTTTAATGACTGAAATTGGTCAAAAATAGAAGCTTCTGAGTAGGAGAAAAAGTCAGTAAAAATTGCAATTTTGGTCACATTGAGGCTTTAAAAAGTAGTTATTCAACATGAGGCACAATCCAAATGACATTTTGAATCAATTTTCTGATGAAAAACGATGACCCATGACCTGTTGAACTTTCTCCATCTGGTTAAAAATGGTAATTTTTTAATATTTAATTTTTTGACTGTAAATGACGATTGCATGTGAATTATCACTTTTGGAACACAAATAAGTGTGTTTAGAGTCAATTTAATGCCTGAAATTGGTCAAAATAAAAGCTTCTGAGTAGGAGAAAAAGTCTGTAAAAATGTCAATTTTGGTCACATTGAGGCTTTAAAAAGTGATTATTCAGCATGAGGCACAATCCAAATGACATTTTGAATCAATTTATCTACAGTCCAAAAAATCAATTTTCTGATGAAAAACGATGACCTGTGACCTGTCGAATTTTCTCCAGATGGTCTAAAAGGGTAACTTTTTAATATTTAATTTTTTGACTGTAAATGACTATTGCATGTGAATTATCACTTTTGGAACAAAAATAAGTGTGTTTAGAGTCATTTTAATGCCTGAAATTGGTCAAAATAAAAGCTTCTGAACAGGAGAAAAAGTCTGTAAAAATGATAATTTTGGTCACATTGAGGCTTTAAAAAGTGATTATTCAACATGAGGCACAATCCAAATGACATTTTGAATCAATTTTTCTACAGTCCAAAAAATCAATTTTCTGATGAAAAACGATGACCCGTGACCTGTCGAACTTACTCCATATGGTCAAAAATGGTAATTTTTTAATATTATTTTTTTTTTACTGTAAATGACTATTGCATGTGAATTATCACTTTTGGAACAAAAATATGTGTGTTTGAAGTCATTTCAATGCCTGAAATTGGTCAAAATAGAAGCTTCTGAGTAGGAGAAAAAGTCAGTAAAAATTGAAATTTTGGTCACATTGAGGCTTTAAAAAGTAGTTATTCAACATGAGGCACAATCCAAATGACATTTTGAATCAATTTTTCTACAGTCCAAAAAATCAATTTTCTGATGAAAAACGATGACCCGTGACCTGTCGAATTTTCACCAGATGGTCACAAATGGTGATTTTTTAATATTTAAGTTTTTTGACTGTAAATGACTATTGCATGTAAGTTATCACTTCTGGAACTAAAATAAGTGTGTTTAGAGTCATTTTACTGCCTGAAATTGGTCAAAAATAGAAGCTTCTGAGTAGGAGAAAAAGTCAGTAAAAATTGCAATTTTGGTCACATTGAGTCTTTAAAAAGTGATTATTCAAGATGAGGCACAATCCAAATGACATTTTGAATCAATTTTCTGATGAAAAACGATGACCCATGACCTGTTGAACTTTCTCCATCTGGTTAAAAATGGTAATTTTTTAATATTTAATTTTTTGACTGTAAATGACGATTGCATGTGAATTATCACTTTTGGAACACAAATAAGTGTGTTTAGAGTCATTTTAATGCCTGAAATTGGTCAAAATAAAAGCTTCTGAACAGGAGAAAAAGTCTGTAAAAATGATAATTTTGGTCACATTGAGGCTTTAAAAAGTGATTATTCAACATGAGGCACAATCCAAATGACATTTTGAATCAATTTTTCTACAGTCCAAAAAATCAATTTTCTGATGAAAAACGATGACCCGTGACCTGTCGAACTTACTCCATATGGTCAAAAATGGTAATTTTTTAATATTATTTTTTTTTTACTGTAAATGACTATTGCATGTGAATTATCACTTTTGGAACAAAAATATGTGTGTTTGAAGTCATTTCAATGCCTGAAATTGGTCAAAATAGAAGCTTCTGAGTAGGAGAAAAAGTCAGTAAAAATTGAAATTTTGGTCACATTGAGGCTTTAAAAAGTAGTTATTCAACATGAGGCACAATCCAAATGACATTTTGAATCAATTTTTCTACAGTCCAAAAAATCAATTTTCTGATGAAAAACGATGACCCGTGACCTGTCGAATTTTCACCAGATGGTCACAAATGGTGATTTTTTAATATTTAAGTTTTTTGACTGTAAATGACTATTGCATGTAAGTTATCACTTCTGGAACTAAAATAAGTGTGTTTAGAGTCATTTTACTGCCTGAAATTGGTCAAAAATAGAAGCTTCTGAGTAGGAGAAAAAGTCAGTAAAAATTGCAATTTTGGTCACATTGAGTCTTTAAAAAGTGATTATTCAAGATGAGGCACAATCCAAATGACATTTTGAATCAATTTTCTGATGAAAAACGATGACCCATGACCGGTTGAACTTTCTCCATATGGTTAAAAATGGTAATTTTTTAATATTTAATTTTTTGACTGTAAATGACGATTGCATGTGAATTATCACTTTTGGAACACAAATAAGTGTGTTTACAGTCAATTTAATGCCTGAAATTTGTCAAAATAAAAGCTTCTGAGTAGGAGAAAAAGTCTGTAAAAATGTCAATTTTGGTCACATTGAGGCTTTAAAAAGTGATTATTCAGCATGAGGCACAATCCAAATGACATTTTGAATCAATTTTTCTACAGTCCAAAAAAATCAATTTTCTGATGAAAAACGATGACCTGTGACCTGTCGAATTTTCTCCAGATGGTCTAAAAGGGTAACTTTTTAATATTAAATTTTTTGACTGTAAATGACTATTGCATGTGAATTATCACTTTTGGAAGAAAAATAAGTGTGTTTAGAGTCATTTTAATGCCTGAAATTGGTCAAAATAAAAGCTTCTGAACAGGAGAAAAAGTCTGTAAAAATGATAATTTTGGTCACATTGAGGCTTTAAAAAGTGATTATTCAACATGAGGCACAATCCAAATGACATTTTGAATCAATTTTTCTACAGTCCAAAAAATCAATTTTCTGATGAAAAACGATGACCCGTGACCTGTCGAACTTACTCCATATGGTCAAAAATGGTAATTTTTTAATATTAATTTTTTTTACTGTAAATGACTATTGCATGTGAATTATCACTTTTGGAACAAAAATATGTGTGTTTGAAGTAATTTCAATGCCTGAAATTTGTCAAAATAGAAGCTTCTGAGTAGGAGAAAAAGTCAGTAAAAATTGAAATTTTGGTCACATTGAGGCTTTAAAAAGTAGTTATTCAACATGAGGCACAATCCAAATGACATTTTGAATCAATTTTTCTACAGTCCAGAAAATCAATTTTCTGATAAAAAACGATGACCCGTGACCTGTCGAACTTACTCCATATGGTCAAAAATGGTAATTTTTTAATATTAATTTTTTTTTACTGTAAATGACTATTGCATGTGAATTATCACTTTTGGAACAAAAATATGTGTGTTTGAAGTCATTTCAATGCCTGAAATTGGTAAAAATAGAAGCTTCTGAGTAGGAGAAAAAGTCAGTAAAAATTGAAATTTTGGTCACATTGAGGCTTTAAAAAGTAGTTATTCAAAATGAGGCACAATCCAAATGACATTTTGAATCAATTTTTCTACAGTCCAAAAAATCAATTTTGTGATGAAAAACAATGACCCGCGACCTGTCGAACTTACTCCATATGGTCAAAAATGGTAATTTTTTAATATTAATTTTTTTTTACTGTAAATGACTATTGCATGTGAATTCTCACTTTTGGAACAAAAATAAGTGTGTTTAGAGTCATTTTAATGCCTGAAATTGGTCAAAATAAAAGCTTCTGAGTAGGAGAAAAAGTCTGTAAAAATGTAAATTTTGGTCACATTGAGGCTTTAAAAAGTGATTATTCAACATGAGGCACAATCCAAATGACATTATGAATCAATTTTCTGATGAAAAACGATGACCCGTGACCTGTTGAGCTTTCTCCATATGGTCAAAAATGGTAATTTTTTAATATTTAAGTTTTTTGACTGTAAATGACTATTGCATGTGAATTATCCCTTTTGGAACTAAAATTAGTGTGTTTAGAGTCATTTTAATGCCTGAAATTGGTCGATATAGAAGCTTCTGAGTAGGAGAAAATGTCTGTAAAAATTGCAATTTTGGTCACATTGAGGCTTTAAAAAGTGATTATTCAACATAAGGCACAATCCAAATGACATTTTGAATCAATTTTCTGATGAAAAACGATGACCCGTGTGACCTGTTGAACTTTCTCCATATGGTCAAAAATGGTAATTTTTTAATATTTAATTTTTTGACTGTAAATGACTATTGCATGTGATTTATCACTTTTGGAACTAAAATTAGTGTGTTTATAGTCATTTTAATGCCTGAAATTGGTCAAAATAGAAGCTTCTGAGTAGGAGAAAAAGTCAGTAAAAATTGCAATTTTGGTCACATTGAGGCTTTAAAAAGTAGTTATTCAACATGAGGCACAATCCAAATGACATTTTGAATCACTTTTTCTACAGTCCAAAAACTCAATTTTCTGATGAAAAACGATGACCCGTGATCTGTCGAACTTTCTCCAGATGGTCAAAAATGGTAATTTTTTAATATTTAATTTTTTGACTGTAAATGACTATTGCATGTGAATTATCAATTTTGGAACTAAAATAAGTGTGTTTAGAGTCATTTTAATCCTGAAATTGGTCCAAATAGAAGCTTCTGAGTAGGAGAAAAAGTCAGTAAAAATTGCAATTTTGGTCACATTGAGGCTTTAAAAAGTGATTATTCAACATGAGGCACAATCCAAATGACATTTTGAATCAATTTTTCTACCGTCCAAAAAATCAATTTTCTGATGAAAAACGATGACCCGTGACCTGTCGAATTTTCTCCAGATGGTCAAAAAGGGTAATTTTTTAATATTTAATTTTTTGACTGTAAATGACTATTGCATGTGAATTATCACTTCTGGAACTAAAATTAGTGTGTTTAGAGTCATTTTAATGCCTGAAATTGGTCAAAATAGAAGCTTCTGAGTAGGAGAAAAAGTCAGTAAAAATTGCAATTTTGGTCACATTGAGGCTTATAAAGTGATTATTCAACATGAGGCACAATCCAAATGACATTTTGAATCAATTTTCTGATGAAACACGATGACCCGTTACCTGTTGACCTTTCTCCATATGGTCAAAAATGGTAATTTTGTAATATTTAATTTTTTGACTGTAAATGACTATTGCATGTGAATTATCACTTTTGGAACTAAAATGAGTATGTTTAGAGTCATTTTAATGCCTGAAATTGGTTAAAATAGAAGCTTCTGAGCAGGAGAAAAAGTCAGTAAAAATTGCAATTTTGGTCACATTGAGGCTTTAAAAAGTGATTATTCAACATGAGGCACAATCCAAATGACATTTTGAATCAATTTTTCTACAGTCCCAAAAAATCGATTTTCTGATGAAAAACGATGACCCGTGACCTGTCGAACTTACTCCATATAGTCAAAAATGGTAATTTTTTAATATTTAATTTTTTGACTGTAAATGACTATTGCATGTGAATTATCACTTCTGGAACTAAAATAAGTGTGTTTAGAGTCATTTTAATGCCTGAAATTGGTCAAAAATAGAAGCTTCTGAGTAGGAGAAAAAGTCAGTAAAAATTGCAATTTTGGTCACATTAAGGCTTTAAAAAGTGATTATTCAAGATGAGGCACAATCCAAATGACATTTTGAATCAATTTTCTGATGAAAAACGATGACCCGTGACCTGTTGAACTTTCTCCATATGGTCAAAAATGGTAATTTTTTAATATTTAATTTTTTGACTGTAAATGACTATTGCATGTGAATTATCACTTTTGGAACTAAAATTAGTGTGTTTAGAGTCATTTTAATGCCTGAAATTGGTCAAAATAGAAGCTTCTGAGTAGGAGAAAAAGTCTGTAGAAATGTCAATTTTGGTCACATTGAGGCTTTAAAAAGTGATTATTCAACATGAGGCACAATCCAAATGACATTTTGAATCAATTTTTCTAACGTCCAAAAAATCAATTTTCTGATGAAAAACGATGAGCCGTGACCTGTCGAACTTACTCCATATGGTCAAAAATGGTAATTTTGTAATATTTAATTTTTTGACTGTAAATGACTATTGCATGTGAATTATCACTTCTGGAACTAAAATAAGTGTGTTTAGAGTCATTTTAATGCCTGAAATTGGTCAAAAATAGAAGCTTCTGAGTAGGAGAAAAAGTCAGTAAAAATTGCAATTTTGGTCACATTGAGGCTTTAAAAAGTGATTATTCAAGATGAGGCACAATCCAAATGACATTTTGAATCAATTTTCTGATGAAAAACGATGACCCGTGACCTGTTGAACTTTCTCCATATGGTCAAAAATGATAATTTTTTAATATTTAATTTTTTGACTGGAAATGACTATTGCATGTGAATTATCCCTTTTGGAACTAAAATTAGTGTGTTTAGAGTCATTTTAATGCCTGAAATTGGTCGATATAGAAACTTCTGAGTAGGAGAAAATATCTGTAAAAATTGCAATTTTGGTCACATTAAGGCTTTAAAAAGTGAATATTCAACATGAGGCACAATCCAAATGACATTTTGAATCAATTTTTCTACAGTCCAAAAAATCGATTTTCTGATGAAAAACGATGACCCGTGACCTGTCGAATTTTTACAAGATGGTCAAAAATGGTGAATTTTTAATATTTAATTTTTTGACTTTAAATGACTATTGCATGTGAATTATCACTTCTGGAACTAAAATAAGTGTGTTTAGAGTCATTTTAATGCCTGAAATTGGTCAAAATAGAAGCTTCTGAGTACTAGAAAAAGTCTGTAAAAATGTCAATTTTGGTCACATTGAGGCTTTAAAAAGTGATTATTCAACATGAGGCACAATCCAAATGACATTTTGAATCAATTTTCTGATGAAAAACGATGACCCGTGACCTGTTGAACTTTCTCCATATGGTCAAAAATGGTAATTTTTTAATATTTAATTTTTTGACTGTAAATGACTATTGCATGTGAATTATCACTTTTGGAACACAAATAAGTGTGTTTAGAGTCAATTTAATGCCTGAAATTGGTCAAAATAAAAGCTTCTGAGTAGGAGAAAAAGTCTGTAAAAATGTCAATTTTGGTCACATTGAGGCTTTAAAAAGTGATTATTCAGCATGAGGCACAATCCAAATGACATTTTGAATCAATTTATCTACAGTCCAAAAAATCAATTTTCTGATGAAAAACGATGACCTGTGACCTGTCGAATTTTCTCCAGATGGTCTAAAAGGGTAACTTTTTAATATTTAATTTTTTGACTGTAAATGACTATTGCATGTGAATTATCACTTTTGGAACAAAAATAAGTGTGTTTAGAGTCATTTTAATGCCTGAAATTGGTCAAAATAAAAGCTTCTGAACAGGAGAAAAAGTCTGTAAAAATGATAATTTTGGTCACATTGAGGCTTTAAAAAGTGATTATTCAACATGAGGCACAATCCAAATGACATTTTGAATCAATTTTTCTACAGTCCAAAAAATCAATTTTCTGATGAAAAACGATGACCCGTGACCTGTCGAACTTACTCCATATGGTCAAAAATGGTAATTTTTTAATATTATTTTTTTTTTACTGTAAATGACTATTGCATGTGAATTATCACTTTTGGAACAAAAATATGTGTGTTTGAAGTCATTTCAATGCCTGAAATTGGTCAAAATAGAAGCTTCTGAGTAGGAGAAAAAGTCAGTAAAAATTGAAATTTTGGTCACATTGAGGCTTTAAAAAGTAGTTATTCAACATGAGGCACAATCCAAATGACATTTTGAATCAATTTTTCTACAGTCCAAAAAATCAATTTTCTGATGAAAAACGATGACCCGTGACCTGTCGAATTTTCACCAGATGGTCACAAATGGTGATTTTTTAATATTTAAGTTTTTTGACTGTAAATGACTATTGCATGTAAGTTATCACTTCTGGAACTAAAATAAGTGTGTTTAGAGTCATTTTACTGCCTGAAATTGGTCAAAAATAGAAGCTTCTGAGTAGGAGAAAAAGTCAGTAAAAATTGCAATTTTGGTCACATTGAGTCTTTAAAAAGTGATTATTCAAGATGAGGCACAATCCAAATGACATTTTGAATCAATTTTCTGATGAAAAACGATGACCCATGACCTGTTGAACTTTCTCCATCTGGTTAAAAATGGTAATTTTTTAATATTTAATTTTTTGACTGTAAATGACGATTGCATGTGAATTATCACTTTTGGAACACAAATAAGTGTGTTTAGAGTCAATTTAATGCCTGAAATTGGTCAAAATAAAAGCTTCTGAGTAGGAGAAAAAGTCTGTAAAAATGTCAATTTTGGTCACATTGAGGCTTTAAAAAGTGATTATTCAGCATGAGGCACAATCCAAATGACATTTTGAATCAATTTATCTACAGTCCAAAAAATCAATTTTCTGATGAAAAACGATGACCTGTGACCTGTCGAATTTTCTCCAGATGGTCTAAAAGGGTAACTTTTTAATATTTAATTTTTTGACTGTAAATGACTATTGCATGTGAATTATCACTTTTGGAACAAAAATAAGTGTGTTTAGAGTCATTTTAATGCCTGAAATTGGTCAAAATAAAAGCTTCTGAACAGGAGAAAAAGTCTGTAAAAATGATAATTTTGGTCACATTGAGGCTTTAAAAAGTGATTATTCAACATGAGGCACAATCCAAATGACATTTTGAATCAATTTTTCTACAGTCCAAAAAATCAATTTTCTGATGAAAAACGATGACCCGTGACCTGTCGAACTTACTCCATATGGTCAAAAATGGTAATTTTTTAATATTATTTTTTTTTTACTGTAAATGACTATTGCATGTGAATTATCACTTTTGGAACAAAAATATGTGTGTTTGAAGTCATTTCAATGCCTGAAATTGGTCAAAATAGAAGCTTCTGAGTAGGAGAAAAAGTCAGTAAAAATTGAAATTTTGGTCACATTGAGGCTTTAAAAAGTAGTTATTCAACATGAGGCACAATCCAAATGACATTTTGAATCAATTTTTCTACAGTCCAAAAAATCAATTTTCTGATGAAAAACGATGACCCGTGACCTGTCGAATTTTCACCAGATGGTCACAAATGGTGATTTTTTAATATTTAAGTTTTTTGACTGTAAATGACTATTGCATGTAAGTTATCACTTCTGGAACTAAAATAAGTGTGTTTAGAGTCATTTTACTGCCTGAAATTGGTCAAAAATAGAAGCTTCTGAGTAGGAGAAAAAGTCAGTAAAAATTGCAATTTTGGTCACATTGAGTCTTTAAAAAGTGATTATTCAAGATGAGGCACAATCCAAATGACATTTTGAATCAATTTTCTGATGAAAAACGATGACCCATGACCGGTTGAACTTTCTCCATATGGTTAAAAATGGTAATTTTTTAATATTTAATTTTTTGACTGTAAATGACGATTGCATGTGAATTATCACTTTTGGAACACAAATAAGTGTGTTTAGAGTCAATTTAATGCCTGAAATTTGTCAAAATAAAAGCTTCTGAGTAGGAGAAAAAGTCTGTAAAAATGTCAATTTTGGTCACATTGAGGCTTTAAAAAGTGATTATTCAGCATGAGGCACAATCCAAATGACATTTTGAATCAATTTTTCTACAGTCCAAAAAAATCAATTTTCTGATGAAAAACGATGACCTGTGACCTGTCGAATTTTCTCCAGATGGTCTAAAAGGGTAACTTTTTAATATTAAATTTTTTGACTGTAAATGACTATTGCATGTGAATTATCACTTTTGGAAGAAAAATAAGTGTGTTTAGAGTCATTTTAATGCCTGAAATTGGTCAAAATAAAAGCTTCTGAACAGGAGAAAAAGTCTGTAAAAATGATAATTTTGGTCACATTGAGGCTTTAAAAAGTGATTATTCAACATGAGGCACAATCCAAATGACATTTTGAATCAATTTTTCTACAGTCCAAAAAATCAATTTTCTGATGAAAAACGATGACCCGTGACCTGTCGAACTTACTCCATATGGTCAAAAATGGTAATTTTTTAATATTAATTTTTTTTTACTGTAAATGACTATTGCATGTGAATTATCACTTTTGGAACAAAAATATGTGTGTTTGAAGTAATTTCAATGCCTGAAATTTGTCAAAATAGAAGCTTCTGAGTAGGAGAAAAAGTCAGTAAAAATTGAAATTTTGGTCACATTGAGGCTTTAAAAAGTAGTTATTCAACATGAGGCACAATCCAAATGACATTTTGAATCAATTTTTCTACAGTCCAGAAAATCAATTTTCTGATAAAAAACGATGACCCGTGACCTGTCGAACTTACTCCATATGGTCAAAAATGGTAATTTTTTAATATTAATTTTTTTTTACTGTAAATGACTATTGCATGTGAATTATCACTTTTGGAACAAAAATATGTGTGTTTGAAGTCATTTCAATGCCTGAAATTGGTAAAAATAGAAGCTTCTGAGTAGGAGAAAAAGTCAGTAAAAATTGAAATTTTGGTCACATTGAGGCTTTAAAAAGTAGTTATTCAAAATGAGGCACAATCCAAATGACATTTTGAATCAATTTTTCTACAGTCCAAAAAATCAATTTTGTGATGAAAAACAATGACCCGCGACCTGTCGAACTTACTCCATATGGTCAAAAATGGTAATTTTTTAATATTAATTTTTTTTTACTGTAAATGACTATTGCATGTGAATTCTCACTTTTGGAACAAAAATAAGTGTGTTTAGAGTCATTTTAATGCCTGAAATTGGTCAAAATAAAAGCTTCTGAGTAGGAGAAAAAGTCTGTAAAAATGTAAATTTTGGTCACATTGAGGCTTTAAAAAGTGATTATTCAACATGAGGCACAATCCAAATGACATTATGAATCAATTTTCTGATGAAAAACGATGACCCGTGACCTGTTGAGCTTTCTCCATATGGTCAAAAATGGTAATTTTTTAATATTTAAGTTTTTTGACTGTAAATGACTATTGCATGTGAATTATCCCTTTTGGAACTAAAATTAGTGTGTTTAGAGTCATTTTAATGCCTGAAATTGGTCGATATAGAAGCTTCTGAGTAGGAGAAAATGTCTGTAAAAATTGCAATTTTGGTCACATTGAGGCTTTAAAAAGTGATTATTCAACATAAGGCACAATCCAAATGACATTTTGAATCAATTTTCTGATGAAAAACGATGACCCGTGTGACCTGTTGAACTTTCTCCATATGGTCAAAAATGGTAATTTTTTAATATTTAATTTTTTGACTGTAAATGACTATTGCATGTGATTTATCACTTTTGGAACTAAAATTAGTGTGTTTATAGTCATTTTAATGCCTGAAATTGGTCAAAATAGAAGCTTCTGAGTAGGAGAAAAAGTCAGTAAAAATTGCAATTTTGGTCACATTGAGGCTTTAAAAAGTAGTTATTCAACATGAGGCACAATCCAAATGACATTTTGAATCACTTTTTCTACAGTCCAAAAACTCAATTTTCTGATGAAAAACGATGACCCGTGATCTGTCGAACTTTCTCCAGATGGTCAAAAATGGTAATTTTTTAATATTTAATTTTTTGACTGTAAATGACTATTGCATGTGAATTATCAATTTTGGAACTAAAATAAGTGTGTTTAGAGTCATTTTAATCCTGAAATTGGTCCAAATAGAAGCTTCTGAGTAGGAGAAAAAGTCAGTAAAAATTGCAATTTTGGTCACATTGAGGCTTTAAAAAGTGATTATTCAACATGAGGCACAATCCAAATGACATTTTGAATCAATTTTTCTACAGTCCAAAAAATCGATTTTCTGATGAAAAACGATGACCCATGACCTGTCAAATTTTCACAAGATGGTCAAAAATGGTGAATTTTTTATATTTAATTTTTTGACTGTAAATGGCTATTGCATGTGAATTATCACTTTTGGAACTAAAATTAGTGTGTTTAGAGTCATTTTAATGCCTGAAATTGGTCAAAATAGAAGCTTCTGAGTAGGAGAAAAAGTCTGTAAAAATGTCAATTTTGGTCACATTGAGGCTTTAAAAAGTGATTATTCAACATGAGGCACAATCCAAATGACATTTTGAATCAATTTTTCTACCGTCCAAAAAATCAATTTTCTGATGAAAAACGATGACCCGTGACCTGTCGAATTTTCTCCAGATGGTCAAAAAGGGTAATTTTTTAATATTTAATTTTTTGACTGTAAATGACTATTGCATGTGAATTATCACTTCTGGAACTAAAATTAGTGTGTTTAGAGTCATTTTAATGCCTGAAATTGGTCAAAATAGAAGCTTCTGAGTAGGAGAAAAAGTCAGTAAAAATTGCAATTTTGGTCACATTGAGGCTTATAAAGTGATTATTCAACATGAGGCACAATCCAAATGACATTTTGAATCAATTTTCTGATGAAACACGATGACCCGTTACCTGTTGACCTTTCTCCATATGGTCAAAAATGGTAATTTTGTAATATTTAATTTTTTGACTGTAAATGACTATTGCATGTGAATTATCACTTTTGGAACTAAAATGAGTATGTTTAGAGTCATTTTAATGCCTGAAATTGGTTAAAATAGAAGCTTCTGAGCAGGAGAAAAAGTCAGTAAAAATTGCAATTTTGGTCACATTGAGGCTTTAAAAAGTGATTATTCAACATGAGGCACAATCCAAATGACATTTTGAATCAATTTTTCTACAGTCCCAAAAAATCGATTTTCTGATGAAAAACGATGACCCGTGACCTGTCGAACTTACTCCATATAGTCAAAAATGGTAATTTTTTAATATTTAATTTTTTGACTGTAAATGACTATTGCATGTGAATTATCACTTCTGGAACTAAAATAAGTGTGTTTAGAGTCATTTTAATGCCTGAAATTGGTCAAAAATAGAAGCTTCTGAGTAGGAGAAAAAGTCAGTAAAAATTGCAATTTTGGTCACATTAAGGCTTTAAAAAGTGATTATTCAAGATGAGGCACAATCCAAATGACATTTTGAATCAATTTTCTGATGAAAAACGATGACCCGTGACCTGTTGAACTTTCTCCATATGGTCAAAAATGGTAATTTTTTAATATTTAATTTTTTGACTGTAAATGACTATTGCATGTGAATTATCACTTTTGGAACTAAAATTAGTGTGTTTAGAGTCATTTTAATGCCTGAAATTGGTCAAAATAGAAGCTTCTGAGTAGGAGAAAAAGTCTGTAGAAATGTCAATTTTGGTCACATTGAGGCTTTAAAAAGTGATTATTCAACATGAGGCACAATCCAAATGACATTTTGAATCAATTTTTCTAACGTCCAAAAAATCAATTTTCTGATGAAAAACGATGAGCCGTGACCTGTCGAACTTACTCCATATGGTCAAAAATGGTAATTTTGTAATATTTAATTTTTTGACTGTAAATGACTATTGCATGTGAATTATCACTTCTGGAACTAAAATAAGTGTGTTTAGAGTCATTTTAATGCCTGAAATTGGTCAAAAATAGAAGCTTCTGAGTAGGAGAAAAAGTCAGTAAAAATTGCAATTTTGGTCACATTGAGGCTTTAAAAAGTGATTATTCAAGATGAGGCACAATCCAAATGACATTTTGAATCAATTTTCTGATGAAAAACGATGACCCGTGACCTGTTGAACTTTCTCCATATGGTCAAAAATGATAATTTTTTAATATTTAATTTTTTGACTGGAAATGACTATTGCATGTGAATTATCCCTTTTGGAACTAAAATTAGTGTGTTTAGAGTCATTTTAATGCCTGAAATTGGTCGATATAGAAACTTCTGAGTAGGAGAAAATATCTGTAAAAATTGCAATTTTGGTCACATTAAGGCTTTAAAAAGTGAATATTCAACATGAGGCACAATCCAAATGACATTTTGAATCAATTTTTCTACAGTCCAAAAAATCGATTTTCTGATGAAAAACGATGACCCGTGACCTGTCGAATTTTTACAAGATGGTCAAAAATGGTGAATTTTTAATATTTAATTTTTTGACTTTAAATGACTATTGCATGTGAATTATCACTTCTGGAACTAAAATAAGTGTGTTTAGAGTCATTTTAATGCCTGAAATTGGTCAAAATAGAAGCTTCTGAGTAGGAGAAAAAGTCTGTAAAAATGTCAATTTTGGTCACATTGAGGCTTTAAAAAGTGATTATTCAACATGAGGCACAATCCAAATGACATTTTGAATCAATTTTCTGATGAAAAACGATGACCCGTGACCTGTTGAACTTTCTCCATATGGTCAAAAATGGTAATTTTTTAATATTTAATTTTTTGACTGTAAATGACTATTGCATGTGATTTATCACTTTTGGAACTAAAATTAGTGTGTTTAGAGTCATTTTAATGCCTGAAATTGGTCAAAATAGAAGCTTCTGAGTAGGAGAAAAAGTCAGTAAAAATTGCAATTTTGGTCACATTGAGGCTTTAAAAAGTAGTTATTCAACATGAGGCACAATCCAAATGACATTTTGAATCACTTTTTCTACAGTCCAAAAAATCAATTTTCTGATGAAAAACGATGACCCGTGATCTGTCGAACTTTCTCCAGATGGTCAAAAATGGTAATTTTTTAATATTTAATTTTTTGACTGTAAATGACTATTGCATGTGAATTATCAATTTTGGAACTAAAATAAGTGTGTTTAGAGTCATTTTAATGCCTGAAATTGGTCAAAAATAGAAGCTTCTGAGTAGGAGAAAAAGTCAGTAAAAATTGCAATTTTGGTCACATTGAGGCTTTAAAAAGTAGTTATTCAACATGAGGCACAATCCAAATGACATTTTGAATCAATTTTTCTACAGTCCAAAAAATTAATTTTCTGAAGAAAAACGATAACCCGTGACCTGTCGAACTTTCTCCATATGGTCAAAAATGGTAATTTTTTAATATTTAATTTTTTGACTGTAAATGACTATTGCATGTGAATTATCACGTTTGGAACAAAAATAAGTGTGTTTAGAGTCATTTTAATGCCTGAAATTGGTCAAAATAGAAGCTTCTGAGTAGGAGAAAAAGTCTGTAAAAATGTCAATTTTGGTCACATTGAGGCTTTAAAAAGTGATTATTCAACATGAGGCACAATCCAAATGACATTTTGAATCAATTTTCTGATGAAAAACGATGACCCGTTACCTGTTGACCTTTCTCCATATGGTCAAAAATGGTAATTTTGTAATATTTAATTTTTTGACTGTAAATGACTATTGCATGTGAATTATCACTTTTGGAACTAAAATGAGTGTGTTTAGAGTCATTTTAATGCCTGAAATCGGTCAAAATAGAAGCTTCTGAGTAGGAGAAAAAGTCAGTAAAAATTGCAATTTTGGTCACATTGAGGCTTTAAAAAGTAGTTATTCAACATGAGGCACAATCGAAATGACATTTTGAATCAATTTTTCTACAGTCCAAAAAATCAATTTTCTGATGAAAAACGATGACCCGTGATCTGTCGAACTTTCTCCAGATGGTCAAAAATAGTAATTTTTTAATATTTAATTTTTGGACTGTAAATGACTATTGCATGTGAATTAACAATTTTGGAACTAAAATAAGTGTGTTTAGAGTCATTTTAATGCCTGAAATTGGTCAAAATAGAAGCTTCTGAGTAGGAGAAATAGTCAGTAAAAATTGCAATTTTGGTCACATTGAGGCTTTAAAAAGTGATTATTCAACATGAGGCACAATCCAAATGACATTTTGAATCAATTTTTCTACAGTCCAAAAAATCAATTTTCTGATGAAAAACGATGACCAGTGACCTGTCGAACTTTCTCCATATGGTCAAAAATGGTAATTTTTTTATTTTGAATTTTTTGACTGTAAATGACTATTGCATGTGAATGATCACTTTTGGAACAAAAATAAGTGTGTTTAGAGTCATTTTAATTCCCGGAAATGGTCAAAATAAAAGCTTCTGAGTAGGAGAAAAAGTCTGTAAAAATGATAATTTTGGTCACATTGAGGCTTTAAAACGTGATTATTCAACATGAGGCACAATCCAAATGACATTTTGAATCAATTTTTCTACAGTCCAAAAAATCGATTTTCTGATGAAAAACGATGACCCGTGACCTGTCAAACTTTCTCCAGATGGTCAAAAATGGTAATTTTTTAATATTTAAGTTTTTTGACTGTAAATGACTATTGCATGTGAATGATCACTTCTGGAACAAAAATAAGTGTGTTTAGAGTCATTTTAATTCCCGGAAATGGTCAAAATAAAAGCTTCTGAGTAGGAGAAAAAGTCTGTAAAAATGATAATTTTGGTCACATTGAGGCTTTAAAAAGTAGTTATTCAACATGAGGCACAATCCAAATGACATTTTGAATCAATTTTTCTACAGTCCAAAAAATCAATTTTCTGATGAAAAACGATGACCCGTGACCTGTCGAATTTTCTCCAGATGGTCAAAAAGGGTAATTTTTTAATTTTTAATTTTTTGACTGTAAATGACTATTGCATGTGAATTATCACTTCTGGAACTAAAATTAGTGTGTTTAGAGTCATTTTAATGCCTGAAATTGGTCAAAATAGAAGCTTCTGAGTAGGAGAAAAGGTCAGTAAAAATTGCAATTTTGGTCACATTGAGGCTTTAAAAAGTGATTATTCAACATGAGGCACAATCCAAATGACATTTTGAATCAATTTTTCTACAGTCCAAAAAATTAATTTTCTGAAGAAAAACGATAACCCGTGACCTGTCGAACTTTCTCCATATGGTCAAAAATGGAAATTTTTTCATATTTAATTTTTTGACTGTAAATGACTATTGCATGTGAATTATCACGTTTGGAACAAAAATAAGTGTGTTTAGAGTCATTTTAATGCCTGAAATTGGTCAAAATAGAAGCTTCTGAGTAGGAGAAAAAGTCTGTAAAAATGTCAATTTTGGTCACATTGAGGCTTTAAAAAGTGATTATTCAACATGAGGCACAATCCAAATGACATTTTGAATCAATTTTCTGATGAAAAACGATGACCCGTTACCTGTTGACCTTTCTCCATATGGTCAAAAATGGTAATTTTGTAATATTTAATTTTTTGACTGTAAATGACTATTGCATGTGAATTATCACTTTTGGAACTAAAATGAGTGTGTTTAGAGTCATTTTAATGCCTGAAATCGGTCAAAATAGAAGCTTCTGAGTAGGAGAAAAAGTCAGTAAAAATTGCAATTTTGGTCACATTGAGGCTTTAAAAAGTAGTTATTCAACATGAGGCACAATCGAAATGACATTTTGAATCAATTTTTCTACAGTCCAAAAAATCAATTTTCTGATGAAAAACGATGACCCGTGATCTGTCGAACTTTCTCCAGATGGTCAAAAATAGTAATTTTTTAATATTTAATTTTTGGACTGTAAATGACTATTGCATGTGAATTAACAATTTTGGAACTAAAATAAGTGTGTTTAGAGTCATTTTAATGCCTGAAATTGGTCAAAATAGAAGCTTCTGAGTAGGAGAAAAGGTCAGTAAAAATTGCAATTTTGGTCACATTGAGGCTTTAAAAAGTGATTATTCAACATGAGGCACAATCCAAATGACATTTTGAATCAATTTTTCTACAGTCCAAAAAATTAATTTTCTGAAGAAAAACGATAACCCGTGACCTGTCGAACTTTCTCCATATGGTCAAAAATGGAAATTTTTTCATATTTAATTTTTTGACTGTAAATGACTATTGCATGTGAATTATCACGTTTGGAACAAAAATAAGTGTGTTTAGAGTCATTTTAATGCCTGAAATTGGTCAAAATAGAAGCTTCTGAGTAGGAGAAAAAGTCTGTAAAAATGTCAATTTTGGTCACATTGAGGCTTTAAAAAGTGATTATTCAACATGAGGCACAATCCAAATGACATTTTGAATCAATTTTCTGATGAAAAACGATGACCCGTTACCTGTTGACCTTTCTCCATATGGTCAAAAATGGTAATTTTGTAATATTTAATTTTTTGACTGTAAATGACTATTGCATGTGAATTATCACTTTTGGAACTAAAATGAGTGTGTTTAGAGTCATTTTAATGCCTGAAATCGGTCAAAATAGAAGCTTCTGAGTAGGAGAAAAAGTCAGTAAAAATTGCAATTTTGGTCACATTGAGGCTTTAAAAAGTAGTTATTCAACATGAGGCACAATCGAAATGACATTTTGAATCAATTTTTCTACAGTCCAAAAAATCAATTTTCTGATGAAAAACGATGACCCGTGATCTGTCGAACTTTCTCCAGATGGTCAAAAATAGTAATTTTTTAATATTTAATTTTTGGACTGTAAATGACTATTGCATGTGAATTAACAATTTTGGAACTAAAATAAGTGTGTTTAGAGTCATTTTAATGCCTGAAATTGGTCAAAATAGAAGCTTCTGAGTAGGAGAAAAAGTCAGTAAAAATTGCAATTTTGGTCACATTGAGGCTTTAAAAAGTGATTATTCAACATGAGGCACAATCCAAATGACATTTTGAATCAATTTTTCTACAGTCCAAAAAATCAATTTTCTGATGAAAAACGATGACCAGTGACCTGTCGAACTTTCTCCATATGGTCAAAAATGGTAATTTTTTTATTTTGAATTTTTTGACTGTAAATGACTATTGCATGTGAATGATCACTTTTGGAACAAAAATAAGTGTGTTTAGAGTCATTTTAATTCCCGGAAATGGTCAAAATAAAAGCTTCTGAGTAGGAGAAAAAGTCTGTAAAAATGATAATTTTGGTCACATTGAGGCTTTAAAACGTGATTATTCAACATGAGGCACAATCCAAATGACATTTTGAATCAATTTTTCTACAGACCAAAAAATCGATTTTCTGATGAAAAACGATGACCCGTGACCTGTCAAACTTTCTCCAGATGGTCAAAAATGGTAATTTTTTAATATTTAAGTTTTTTGACTGTAAATGACTATTGCATGTGAATGATCACTTCTGGAACAAAAATAAGTGTGTTTAGAGTCATTTTAATTCCCGGAAATGGTCAAAATAAAAGCTTCTGAGTAGGAGAAAAAGTCTGTAAAAATGATAATTTTGGTCACATTGAGGCTTTAAAAAGTAGTTATTCAACATGAGGCACAATCCAAATGACATTTTGAATCAATTTTTCTACAGTCCAAAAAATCAATTTTCTGATGAAAAACGATGACCCGTGTGACCTGTTGAACTTTCTCCATATGGTCAAAAATAGTAATTTTTTAATATTATTTTTTTGACTGAAAATGACTATTGCATGTGAATTATTACTTTTGGAAGAAAAATAAGTGTGTTTAGAGTCATTTAATGCCTGAAATTGGTCAACATAGAAGCTTCTGAGTAGGATAAAAAGTCAGTAAAAATTGCTATTTTGGTCACATAGAGGCTTTAAAAAGTGATTATTCAACATGAGGCACAATCAAAATGACATATTGAATCAATTTTTCTACTGTCCAAAAAATTAATTTTCTGATGAAAAACGATGACCATTGACCTGTCGAACTTTCTCCATATGGTCAAAAATGGTAATTTTTTTATATTTACTTTTTTGACTGTAAATGACTATTGCATGTGAATTATCACTTTTGGAACAAAAATAAGTGTGTTTTGAGTCATTTTAATGCCTGAAATTGGTCAAAATAAAAGCTTCTGAGTAGGAGAAAAAGTCTGTAAAAATGTCAATTTTGGTCACATTGAGGCTTTAAAAAGTGATTATTCAACATGAGGCACAATCCAAATGACATTTTGAATCAATTTTTCTACAGTCCAAAAAATCAATTTTCTGATCAAAAACGATGACCCGTGACCTGTCGAATTTTCACAAAATGGTCAAAAATGGTGAATTGTTAATATTTAATTTTTTGACTGTAAATGACTATTGCATGTGAATTATCACTTCTGGAGCTAAAATAAGTGTGTTTAGAGTCATTTTAATGCCTGAAATTGGTCAAAATAGAAGCTTCTGAGTAGGAGAAAAAGTCAGTAAAAATTGCAATTTTGGTCACATTGAGGCTTTAAAAAGTGATTATTCAACATGAGGCACAATCCAAATGACATTTTGAATCAATTTTCTGATGAAAAACGATGACCCGTGACCTGTTGAACTTTCTCCATATGGTCAAAAATGGTAATTTTTTAATATTTAATTTTTTGACTGTAAATGACTATTGCATATGAATTATCACTTTTGGAACCAAAATTAGTGTGTTTAGAGTCATTTTAATGCCTGAAATTGGTCAAAATAGAAGCTTCTGAGTAGGAGAAAAAGTCAGTAAAAACTGCAATTTTGGTCACATTGAGGCTTTAAAAAGTAGTTATTCAACATGAGGCACAATCCAAATGACATTTTGAATCAATTTTTCTAGAGTCCAAAAAATCAATTTTCTTGATGAAAAACGATGACCCGTGATCTGTCGAACTTTCTCCAGATGGTCAAAAATGGTAATTTTTTAATATTTAATTTTTTGACTGTAAATGACTATTGCATGTGAATTATCAATTTTGGAACTAAAATGAGTGTGTTTAGAGTCATTTTAATGCCTGAAATTGGTCAAAATAGAAGCTTCTGAGTAGGAGAAAAAGTCAGTAAAAATTGCAATTTTGGTCACATTGAGGCTTTAAAAAGTAGTTATTCAACATGAGGCACAATCCAAATGACATTTTGAATCAATTTTTCCACAGTCCAAAAAAATCAATTTTCTGATGAAAAATGATGACCCGTGATCTGTCGAACTTTCTCCAGGTGGTCAAAAACGGTAATTTTTTAATATTTAATTTTTTGACTGTAAATGACTATTGCATGTGAATTATCAATTTTGGAACTAAAATAAGTGTGTTTAGAGTCATTTTAATGCCTGAAATTGGTCAAAATAGAAGCTTCTGAGTAGGAGAAAAAGTCTGTAAAAATGTCAATTTTGGTCACATTGAGGCTTTAAAAAGTGATTATTCAACATGAGGCACAATCCAAATGACATTTTGAATCAATTATTCTACCGTCCAAAAAATCAATTTTCTGATGAAAAACGATGACCCGTGACCTGTCGAATTTTCTCCAGATGGTCAAAAAGGGTAATTTTTTAATTTTTAATTTTTTGACTGTAAATGACTATTGCATGTGAATTATCACTTCTGGAACTAAAATTAGTGTGTTTAGAGTCATTTTAATGCCTGAAATTGGTCAAAATAGAAGCTTCTGAGTAGGAGAAAAGGTCAGTAAAAATTGCAATTTTGGTCACATTGAGGCTTTAAAAAGTGATTATTCAACATGAGGCACAATCCAAATGACATTTTGAATCAATTTTCTGATGAAAAACGATGACCCGTTACCTGTTGACCTTTCTCCATATGGTCAAAAATGGTAATTTTGTAATATTTAATTTTTTGACTGTAAATGACTATTGCATGTGAATTATCACTTTTGGAACTAAAATGAGTATGTTTAGAGTCATTTTAATGCCTGAAATTGGTCAAAATAGAAGCTTCTGAGTAGAAGAAAAAGTCAGTAAAAATTGCAATTTTGGTCACATTGAGGCTTTAAAAAGTGATTATTCAACATGAGGCACAATCCAAATGACATTTTGAATCAATTTTTCTACAGTCCCAAAAAATCGATTTTCTGATGAAAAACGATGACCCGTGACCTGTCGAACTTACTCCATATAGTCAAAAATGGTAATTTTTTAGTATTTAATTTTTTGACTGTAAATGACTATTGCATGTGAATTATCACTTCTGGAACTAAAATAAGTGTGTTTAGAGTCATTTTAATGCCTGAAATTGGTCAAAAATAGAAGCTTCTGAGTAGGAGAAAAAGTCAGTAAAAATTGCAATTTTGGTCACATTAAGGCTTTAAAAAGTGAATATTCAAGATGAGGCACAATCCAAATGACATTTTGAATCAATTTTCTGATGAAAAACGATGACCCGTGACCTGTTGAACTTTCTCCATATGGTCAAAAATGGTAATTTTTTAATATTTAATTTTTTGACTGTAAATGACTATTGCATGTGAATTATCACTTTTGGAACTAAAATTAGTGTGTTTAGAGTCATTTTAATGCCTGAAATTGGTCAAAATAGAAGCTTCTGAGTAGGAGAAAAAGTCTGTAAAAATGTCAATTTTGGTCACATTGAGGCTTTAAAAAGTGATTATTCAACATGAGGCACAATCCAAATGACATTTTGAATCAATTTTTCTAATGTCCAAAAAATCAATTTTCTGATGAAAAACGATGAGCCGTGACCTGTCGAACTTACTCCATATGGTCAAAAATGTTAATTTTGTAATATTTAATTTTTTGACTGTAAATGACTATTGCATGTGAATTATCACTTCTGGAACTAAAATAAGTGTGTTTAGAGTAATTTTAATGCCTGAAATTGGTCAAAAATAGAAGCTTCTGAGTAGGAGAAAAAGTCAGTAAAAATTGCTATTTTGGTCACATTGAGGCTTTAAAAAGTGATTATTCAACATGAGGCACAATCCAAATGACATTTTGAATCAATTTTTCCACAGTCCAAAAAAATCAATTTTCTGATGAAAAATGATGACCCGTGATCTGTCGAACTTTCTCCAGGTGGTCAAAAACGGTAATTTTTTAATATTTAATTTTTTGACAGTAAATGACTATTGCATGTGAATTATCAAATCGATTTTCTGATGAAAAACGATGACCCGTGACCTGTCGAATTTTTACAAGATGGTCAAAAATGGTGAATTTTTAATATTTAATTTTTTGACTGTAAATGACTATTGCATGTGAATTATCACTTCTGGAACTAAAATAAGTGTGTTTAGAGTCATTTTAATGCCTGAAATTGGTCAAAATAGAAGCTTCTGAGTAGGAGAAAAAGTCTGTAAAAATGTCAATTTTGGTCACATTGAGGCTTTAAAAAGTGATTATTCGACTATTGCATATGAATTATCACTTTTGGACCTAAAATTAGTGTGTTTAGAGTCATTTTAATGCCTGAAATTGGTCAAAATAGAAGCTTCTGAGTAGGAGAAAAAGTCAGTAAAAACTGCAATTTTGGTCACATTGAGGCTTTAAAAAGTAGTTATTCAACATGAGGCACAATCCAAATGACATTTTGAATCAATTTTTCTAGAGTCCAAAAAATCAATTTTCTGATGAAAAACGATGACCCGTGATCTGTCGAACTTTCTCCAGATGGTCAAAAATTGTAATTTTTTAATATTTAATTTTTTGACTGTAAATGACTATTGCATGTGAATTATCAATTTTGGAACTAAAATGAGTGTGTTTAGAGTCATTTTAATGCCTGAAATTGGTCAAAATAGAAGCTTCTGAGTAGGAGAAAAAGTCAGTAAAAATTGCAATTTTGGTCATATTGTGGAAATGTGGATTTTCCTGGTCAGTTATGTCCCCTATCTTGGACCCCAACGGTTCTATGTGCATGTCACAAGTACATGTATGTTCCCTCCAGTTCCAGTTATGAAGACGCAAATACATGTGCGTCCACCGTCAACATGTCCTCTGTCAGATCCGCCATGAATATGCCGGATATTCCATTCCTAAATATGAAAGGCCACCGGCTTTATATGGTTCACTTATGCCATTTTACAGTCCAGGCAAGTAGGCCCTGATTCTGTCATCAAACTCCTTTTGCCTTCTGCCTCTGAAAGCTCCAGTCTGAGCCTGCATCTGTGACCATGAACTCTGTCTCATTCTCTGCGCGGCTCACGAAGCCTGACATCAGCCTATTCTCTGCCAAGAGCTGTATTTCACCTTCGAATTATCTGTTTCCCCCTCAGCCGATGCATTCCTGCCTAGTAGCTTAAGTAAACATTCTTCCAGTTACCAAGCAAAAGGCCCGGCTTCTCTGCCCTCATGCAAGTAATTCATAGCCCTGTCACCATGGAATATTCCTACCCCCTCGTATTCAGTGTAGACACTTAGACGCTTGTACACACACGCACAGTCAGTATAGAATAGATTCTGTCCGAGAGTCCTTCTTTATGGATAACATAGTTCTTTAAACATAGGATGTTAGATATGATTTGGGATTAGGTTGATCTGACCCCCAGACTTTTCGTCTCCACATGTAGAGCTAATGTCAAGTTCCCTTCACCCCCTAGTTACACGTCAATTACACGTCATGCTGCTGCGCGCGCATCTATGTCAAGTATTATCTTATAGATCCACCTATGTATGATAATCATAGCCAATCATGTTTCTTTTAACTCCTTATTACGCCCAGTTTCGGTTACGCAGGTACCACGTCAAGTTCCTTATCAATTATTACGCCTACTGTATTTGCTTCATTAAAACGTATGTACTATAAAAGTTACTTTTTTGTCAATAAAGTATGTACTTCACTTCCTGAACCCCGTGGTGATGGAACTTGAAGCATCCGATTATAATCGATTATTGGAATAAAGCCCATCCAGAAACTCTAATATCACGGATTCTGCCTCTCATTTTACTGAGCTATTTTATTATGATTATGTATCAAATTCAGTCCAGGTAAAGGAATTTTTATTTACCACATGATGGCGCCCGAACAGGGACACTTTCTCATCTCACGCGCCGGCGGTGAGTTGTAGGCCCGGTCTCCTGCCACAGCTGGACGGACAATTACGCGTACCAGCAGGATTTCCTGTATCTCCCTCCGGTCAAGCGGGGGCGACTGAGACTACGATCAACACCCAGACGAGGCGGTGAGAAGTGCGAAGTATCCCGACCAGAGCCTAGCTGAGAGAGCAAGATCCGAGGTATATCGAGACCCACCAGTTCGAAGTCTAGTCCAGTTCCTGACGAGTCGAGTCGAGTCCAGTCCGGTTCAAGTTCAAGTTACTGAGGCCTTCCGTTTCCGAAGCTACCCGGTGAGTACCATTTCTGGGGAGGCATTTCTGACGTGCACATAGGTTGTGCCGGTCAAGACGGGTTTGGGTACACAAATCCGGTCTGCACTGTTTTAGCAGTGTATCTGTACTGTTTAGCAGTATATCAAGTATTCCGAAGTATTTAGTAAGTGTCAAGAATTAAGCATGGTGATTTAGTTATGCAGACGATCATCATTGTTATTCCAGTTAAAGGTTTAATGTTTTAATGTTTAATGTGTTAAACGTCTTGCATATTGTGGTATGAATGGTTGTTCATTAGTGTGCTTTTTGTATTAAGTGTGTTCAAAATTAAGTATCGGATCAGTTGTCAATATGCCGCTCTTTACGAAATTAAGACAGATCACTACTAGGAAAGGGGTACTTGAAGAAGCCGTCCCTATTCCTCCTAGGGATACTCCAGGGCACTTTATGTATCACAAGCATGGCTTAGATGCCATATTATTTCTTGATTTATGGGTAGATTATACCAAGGGATTGCCGGAAAGTCAGAGGTGGCCCGCAGCGGGAACCTGGGATGCAGAGTGCATCATGAAAGTCGAGGAAGAATTATGGAAAAGAAAAGTCAGACAGTCACAGAAAGACGCTGTTGAGTTATGGCGTAAAGAATCTCATAGACGTACAGAAAAAGCACGTAGACAGGAAGAGAAGAGTAAAGAAAGTTCAAATAAAGTTCAAGAAAATCTATTAATTGAGGAAGGTATCCGAGTGAAATCGGAACAAGTAGATAGACAAAGAAATGCCCTTATGAATGGTATGTATCCTCTTCTAGCCGAAGGATTACCTAAGGCTGCTCCAGAGATGCCAAAAGACTTGCCACCCCCATTATTTCCAATTAAGGTACATCCTAAAGGACATCCCAGAACCGCAGAAGATGTTTTTCTTTCCTCATATCTAGATGACGCAGCTCCCGAGTATGCTAACCCCGCACCACATAGACCGTCTGGCGGGGGGGTTCAACGTCAGGATCAGGTATCTGTCCCTGTGCAACAGCAAGTCCCGACACTAGCTTCGGCAAGCACATCTGTTTCCGCATCTGTCTCCGCAATCGATTCTACAGTGGTGTCCACACCTATAGTTGCTGTGTCACGTTCGACGAATCCTTTCACACCCGACGCCCCAGATGGGGCCACGGGAGGTGCTAGCAATACTTTTACGCCACCTAGAATAAATAAACTTGTTTTTCAAGAGTCAGCGCATTCACGTACACCCAAATTCGTAAGTGAACGTGCGCTTAAGGAACTTCTTATAGATTGTAGATATGACCCGGTGGTCGGTAAAGAGGACGAAATGGTCCTGGCATCATTACGTATCAGACGAGCCGCAGGGTATTTAGCGAAGTTACCAGGAATGACTGCGCATCTAGATAAAATATATCATTTTGTTCAAACAGGGCGAGATCCAGAATGTATTAACAGAGCTATGGAATTCCAGAAAGTAGAGATACAAGGGGAACTGCTACGTTTCCTCATAAACTGTGTGATCAGAAATCAAGACCGACCGGGGGTAGACCCGGATGCAATGCATATTCTTACAAAATGGAGCCAGAATATATCAGAAGGAAGACACGATAAGCAAAATTGTATAATAGCCATGTGCCGAAAGATCCGTAAAGAAATAGAACGGATACACGAAGAGAGATTACAGACAGACGAGTTCGAACAAAGCGAGGAAGAAGGGTCAGGACCGCCCGCAGGACAGTTGGACACCATAGCCTATGTAGGTAGAGGAAGATCTTGTCATAGGGATCAGACTAGATGTCATATTGACTCAATACGTCCGATATGTCCAGATAATAACAGGAATTTCCAAATACCTATAATTAATATAAGGTCTAACGAGCATTCGTTCCAAACTGCTGACAAACTACTCCGAGAACGAAGGGGTTATCATTTTCTCGATTCTATGGATGAACAAGATTTAGCCAGGGCAGCTGTCCACTGGGTGGACAGTCCCGGAAAATATAGTGATGCTACAGTAGTACGCACATTTTTGAATCTCACCCCAGATGAACAGAGGTTGGCTGGGATTTATATGATTCAACAACTCATTATACTATATCGGAGTCAGCATTCGGACCCTGGTCCGTTACCTGACATATTGACTGAATTGCTTACAAATAAATGGAGAGGTCCAGGTACTGAATTAATTAAAGAAATTCTAATGTCAAGAAAGCAGTATATTCTTTTTATATGCTCAGAGCATACCTCATTGCCCAGCAAGGAAAGAACAACGTATCACATGGATAGACAGAATCCCTTACGAGAAGTACACCCAATAAAAGGCGAGGGCGACGAGTTTAGGCGCGTATTTGTATATACGCCCATATCAAAAATAGAACTGTTAGAAATGAAGAAAGTGGTACCTAGTCATGACAAAGACCCAGCGGGTTTTCACCGAGAAATTAAAGACATGTTACTCATGGGAGAGTATACCTATCCCGACATTATGACGATATTAAAGGTGTTGATGCCTGCTGGCATTTATGAGAAACTCAAGGAAAAAGAGTGGGAGGTAGGAGACCAAAAGATAGAATGGTCAGTGTTAGAAGCGGAAGAAAAGGCCCGAACTGCAGGAGCAGGACTCGGGGATAAAACTAAAGCACTACCAGGTTTGCTAGTACAGGTACTGCCACGTTTATTAACTACGAAAAAGGAAGATTGGGGTACAATTTCAGCCTGTAAACAGAAGCAAGATGAAGACACTAGTGATTACTATGCCCGATTTGAAAAATGTTTTGGTATAAATAGTGGCATAAAAGCAAGTAGCGAATCATACCCGCATCTGTTTGTAACAAAATTAGTAGAAAATGCTCTGTCCCCGGTAAAGAATAGAGTATTAAAATTCGAGAGTACCTGGCAAGGTAACACTCCAACACAAATGTTACAAATGTTACAGTACCATCACAATAGAATTAAAGAGGAACAGGAACATGAACACAGACGCATGAAAGACACAAAAATGAAAATGCTAGTTGCCCAGACAGTACCAGCTGAAGGACATAAAAAGGGTATGACACATTCCGATTCAGCAGGACCGGTAAAAGGGACATGCAATTATTGTAAGAAGCCAGGTCATTACGTACACGATTGTCCAGTTTTAAAACATAATATCGCCATAGGTAAAACACAAGAAAGACCACGGCCACTCAGACAAGATCAGAATGAACAAGGAGCTATGCAGCATGCCCAGGCCATGCCAGCCGCACAACAGCCAATACAGTTTGTGCCAGCTGCACCACCGTTGCCTGCTGCTGCCACACAGACCACAACACGACAAATGTATCAGACTGCACAGTATGAATATCCTGAGTATCAGCGTTACGCATGAACTAGCCTAGAGAGGGAAGTTGACTTACCCCTTATCGAGATTCCTGTAGATCAAGAAGGACCTTATGTACATAGTGAATTATTAGGTCAAGATAGAAAATTCTTACTCGATACAGGGGCAAGTCGAACAACTATAAAACGAAGTGAAGTTCCAGGGGCACCCCTCTCAGGCTCTCAGAATATCTCCCTTGGTTTTTCAGGAAAACCTATTGTTAATGAAGTATCACAGCCTCTTCCACTTACGATAGGACCTTTGACACGAACTACAGATTTATTGCTTACCAAATCTTGTCCAGAAAACCTGTTAGGAATAAAAACCCTGAAAGCCCTAGGAGCCATAATATGTTGTTCTCCGGAAGGAGTAAGGTTGTTTTTACGTGATTTTAAAGGTCACTATGTGTCTAGAGACATGGATCCCCGACTACAGACTTTACCTACACATCTATGGGCACAAGGCCCTACTGATGTTGGTTGCATGAATATTACACCATATCGAGTCACACTCAAGGCAGGAGTGGTGCTACCACGAATGCGACAATACAAGTTACCACCAGATGCTGTAGTGGCTTTACTACAAATCATTGACGAGCTAATTGCCCAAGGAGTAGTTGTAGAAACAGACTCCAATGTATGTAATTCACCGATAATTCCGATTCTTAAACGAACAGATCCTACAGCCCCGCCAGTATATCGATTGGTTATTGATCTGCGCGAGTTAAACAAATGCATTGTGCCACAATTCCCTGTGGTCCCAGATATCTCGTCATTATTGACAGCTATTGATTCCGAAGCAACATTCTTTACTGTAATTGATCTCAAAAATGCCTTTTTCAGCGTCCCAATAGATCCGGAAAGTCAATATTTGTTCGGATTCAGTTTAAATGGGCGCAGTTTTAAATTCTCACGCGCACCTCAAGGATTTACAGAAAGCCCCAGCATCTATAGCCAAGCACTGAAACGAGAACTTGACAGTATCCACATGCCAGTTAACACCGCTCTGCTTCAATACGTCGATGATCTGCTGATCACCGCAAGAAGCGAACCTGAATGTGAAAAAGCATCGCTGACAGTTTTACAATTCCTAGCCGAAAAGGGGCACAAGGTGTCCCCTTCTAAGCTGCAATTCTGTGTCCAGCGAGTTGTTTACCTTGGACACTCGCTGTCCAAGGAGGGAAGGCAGCTTACACCCGACCGCATTCAGTTAATAGCTAACATGCCAATACCCAAGACACAAAAGGAAGTACGAGCTTTCATAGGCCTCACGTCATATTGCAGGCAGTGGATCCCTCAGTACGCATTTCTAGCAAAACCACTCATTCAGTTAACCACACAGGAGGCAGCCACACCGACTGTTCTCTCTTGGACTCAGGAACACACACAAGCTTTTGAAAGCTTAAAGAAAGCTTTATGTCAAGCACCCGTTTTAGCAACGCCATGTTACAGAAAACAGTTTACACTTTTTGTTACAGAACGCGAAGGTACTGCCTTGTCAGTACTCACACAGGAACAAGCAGGAGCACACAAACCATGTGCTAATTTTTCTAGTACATTAGATCCCGTAGCTCAGGCTTTACCTGCATGCCTGAAATCAGTAGCAGCGACAGCTTTAGCAATCAGACAAAGCGATGCTATAGTGTTAGGACATCCATTGACAGTTCAAGTACCACACGCAGTAGAGGTTCTTGTGAATAGAACGCAAACACAACACTTGACCATAGCCAGACTTACAGGATATGAGCTTACATTGTTTCAGCCACATATAGAAATCAGACGCTGTAACACATTGAATCCTGCCACACTTCTACCTGTAATAGGAACAGACCCACTAGCCCATGACTGTATTGAAGTTATTACGATAACAACGAAACCCAGACAAGACTTAACCGATGTCCCATTATCAGACCCAGACCTGACATTGTATGTAGATGGTTCATGCATGAGAACAAGTACAGGAGAGTTAGTGGCCGCTTACGCAGTCACAACAGATACTGAAGTCATTGAAACTAATCGTATAAATACTTTGTCAGCTCAAGCCGCAGAGCTCATCGCTCTGACACAAGCCTGTATTCAAGCCACGAATAAAAAAGTCAACATATACACTGACTCACGTTATGCATTCGGAGTTGTACACGACTTCGGCGTGCTGTGGCGAGAGAGAGGTTATTTAACTTCCCACGGTGCCCACATTCAGCACGGACCCCTCATTCATGCCTTATTAGATGCAATACATCTACCCACTGCAATATCAATCATGAAATGTAAAGCTCATACGAAGGTTACTGATATCATTTCTCAAGGCAATGATCTAGCCGACAGAACAGCTAAACAGACTGCTCAAACTCAAACCCCCGACATGACAAAGACAATAGTCCCGACACATTGCATGACAGTTAAAGATCCTACTCTTGACGTAATTGACATACAGACACATGCTACACCAGATGAAATAAAGAAATGGACTTAATTAGGAGGGATCCAAACGGACCAAGGATGGATGATGAAGGAAAAGTCTGTATGGTTCCTTCCTGACTCAATGGTCCAAGTTATAATCAACACTATACATAGTCCAGCACATCTAGGAGAAAGAGCTATGCTAGACAGCATTCAACACATTTGGTTCAATAAACATTTACGAGCAGCAGCAAAACAAAAGGTCCGTACCTGTATGATCTGTTGTCAGTTTAACCCAGGAAAAAGCGTTCCCGTAGAACAGGGTGGATTTCATACTCCTAACCATCCTTTTGAAGTACTCCAGATGGACTATATCCAGATGGAACGATGTCGAGGATTCAAATATGTTCTTGTAGTTGTCTGCGCTCTGTCCCGTTGGACAGAGGCATACCCGGTTTCAGATTACACTGCCCCGACTACTGCCAAACAGTTGGTTCGAGAATTCTTCCCACGATACGGTTTACCACGTGCTGTTTACTCAGATAACGGCCAGCCGTTCTCATCCGAATTAATGAAACACGTTTCACTTCTGTTAGGATATCAGTGGAAATTCCACTGTGTCCGACACCCCGAGGCAGCAGGCCTCGTAGAAAGACATAACCAGATCCTGAAAATCAGAATGTCCAAAATATGCAGAGAAAAAGGTGTCGACTGGGTAGTAGCGCTACCCGTTGCACTCTTTTACATGAGAATGGTAGCACACTCTCGAACAGGGCTATCCCCGTATGAGGTGATCTTCGGCAGACCACCGAATATGTGGGGGACGCCTATACCTCGCAAAATAACTGATGTTGACTGTAATATGCTGACAGATTACTTGGCTTCCTTGATGTCTGCACTACAATCTTGTCGTTCACAGGTAGCTGCAGCCTTTCCCGACAACACCGAGGTGAAACCCCATGACGTTGTTCCGGGTGATTTGGTGTTTGTGAGGAATTTCGACCGAAAGACCCAGCTGGAGCCCAGGTGGAAAGCACCCAAGTTGGTCCTGTTGACCACGAGGACAGCCGTGAAGATCGAGGGCCGCAAGGGCTGGATTCATTCAAGCCACGTCAAGAAATTTCATGGACTATCCTCGGATATAGACATTGTGCCCTGCACTCCCTCACAGACTGATTCAGAACTTCCCTTTGTTGAACCAAATGACTCTAAGAACAACAAACTAAAGCTTAGGCCCAAACAGTCGAGCAATTTGATTGTTTAAGTCCTCTCCAAGGTGAAGCGGTTGAATTGTCTCTGACATGTATCCCTTGGACCTGAGTAGAGAAAATACCCGGAAAATGTTGAAACGACAGGCGTATTGTAAATCACTGCGTAGCTACTGTATGGGGACATTATTAATTCTGTTTTTATTGAGTCTTTTAATAATTATTACGAGTATGTTGTTGCACATATATTACCCTATTTCTAGACATGTTTATAATGTTACTACTGAACATTCTTTTAGTGACTTACCTCCGCATGAATTATCTTATAGACTTGCGCTGCGCAATAACACATTCATTAGTATGTTACATCATTCCCATCAGACTAGTAATGCCACCAATTGTTGGGTGTGTGGCCGACTCCCTCCCTATCAGAATTATGAAGGAGTCCTGCCTTTCTTTCCACATCCATTCACACATAATGGCTCCTGTGGAGCATGGTTTAGTTTAATCAATTCCATAGACTCAGACACAGCAGTTTACCAAGATCATTGGATATGGGGAAACCTGAACCTAGTCTTACTCAAGGTCTGCTACCCTGACAAGGAGGGTCGCCCCAAAAGAACAGGAACTGATCTAGAAAATGAAGTATATGGATTAGGTAATTTTACACCTAATCTCATGATTCTAAATGTCGTATCCGAAGTTGAACTAGTCTTGCCCACCATGTCAGTATTCCCAGCGAAGGGTGAATTGTGTGTAAGAAAGGTTGGTTCCATACCTATGGGCCATAGTAAATGCAATACTATAGTAGAATTCCGTGATCAAGGCAAATCTTCATTTAGAGCTTCTCGCCACTCCTACTTCATATGTGGTCAGACTGCATATATGCGTCTACCTCCAGATTGGGATGGTACCTGCTACATTGCATTCCTTTTGCCACCTGTTTTTCTAGCTCCTCCTGATTACTACAGAAATATTCATTTAGTACACAACAGAAAGCGGAGAGATCTCCCCATTGTCGATTACACTGAAACGGCATGGGACAAGTATGTAGATTTTAATAAAGGCATCTTTCCCTATATAGGTACTGTTACTAATAGTAAGCTGATACGTAGATTAACCAGAACCCTTGAAGCAGTAGTGAATGAGACTATTTCCGCCTTAGGCAATTTAACAGAAGAGCAGTCTGCTATGCGGATTGTTGTGCTTCAAAATCGTCTTGTCCTTGACGTCATCCTGGCTGATAGGGGCGGAGCTTGTAGGGTCATCGGATCAAGTTGCTGCGTATTCATACCAGAAAATTCGCCATCTGTATATAAAGCCATCACTCGCCTTCATAAGATTGTAAACCAGATACACCAGAACCCAGGCACTTGGACTTGGTCCAGTTGGTTTTGGAGTGTGATATCAGCCTGGGGATGGAGAGTTTTATCCTTCCTAGGTATTGGCTTTCTCATACTATTCAGTTGCTGTCTATGTCTACAATGTGGACCAGCGATTTGTGGTCTGTGTGCCACATCGTGTATTCCACCACCAAGATTTCATTCAAGATCCCGGAAGAAGAAAGAAGAACAAATGATGCTATGTGAACAGATCGATGGATTGATGAAGATCGATATCTCTTGAAGGGCAAGTAGGGGGACAAGGAGGGAATGTGGAAATGTGGATTTTCCTGGTCAGTTATGTCCCCTATCTTGGACCCCAACGGTTCTATGTGCATGTCACAAGTACATGTATGTTCCCTCCAGTTCCAGTTATGAAGACGCAAATACATGTGCGTCCACCGTCAACATGTCCTCTGTCAGATCCGCCATGAATATGCCGGATATTCCATTCCTAAATATGAAAGGCCACCGGCTTTATATGGTTCACTTATGCCATTTTACAGTCCAGGCAAGTAGGCCCTGATTCTGTCATCAAACTCCTTTTGCCTTCTGCCTCTGAAAGCTCCAGTCTGAGCCTGCATCTGTGACCATGAACTCTGTCTCATTCTCTGCGCGGCTCACGAAGCCTGACATCAGCCTATTCTCTGCCAAGAGCTGTATTTCACCTTCGAATTATCTGTTTCCCCCTCAGCCGATGCATTCCTGCCTAGTAGCTTAAGTAAACATTCTTCCAGTTACCAAGCAAAAGGCCCGGCTTCTCTGCCCTCATGCAAGTAATTCATAGCCCTGTCACCATGGAATATTCCTACCCCCTCGTATTCAGTGTAGACACTTAGACGCTTGTACACACACGCACAGTCAGTATAGAATAGATTCTGTCCGAGAGTCCTTCTTTATGGATAACATAGTTCTTTAAACATAGGATGTTAGATATGATTTGGGATTAGGTTGATCTGACCCCCAGACTTTTCGTCTCCACATGTAGAGCTAATGTCAAGTTCCCTTCACCCCCTAGTTACACGTCAATTACACGTCATGCTGCTGCGCGCGCATCTATGTCAAGTATTATCTTATAGATCCACCTATGTATGATAATCATAGCCAATCATGTTTCTTTTTACTCCTTATTACGCCCAGTTTCGGTTACGCAGGTACCACGTCAAGTTCCTTATCAATTATTACGCCTACTGTATTTGCTTCATTAAAACGTATGTACTATAAAAGTTACTTTTTTGTCAATAAAGTATGTACTTCACTTCCTGAACCCCGTGGTGATGGAACTTGAAGCATCCGATTATAATCGATTATTGGAATAAAGCCCATCCAGAAACTCTAATATCACGGATTCTGCCTCTCATTTTACTGAGCTATTTTATTATGATTATGTATCAAATTCAGTCCAGGTAAAGGAATTTTTATTTACCACAATATTGAGGCTTTAAAAAGTAGTTATTCAACATGAGGCACAATCCAAATTACATTTTGAATCAATTTTTCCACAGTCCAAAAAAATCAATTTTCTGATGAAAAATGATGACCGGTGATCTGTCGAACTTTCTCCAGGTGGTCAAAAACGGTAATTTTTTAATATTTAATTTTTTGACAGTAAATGACTATTGCATGTGAATTATCAATTTTGGAACTAAAATAAGTGTGTTTAGAGTCATTTTAATGCCTGAAATTGGTCAAAATAGAAGCTTCTGAGCAGGAGAAAAAGTCAGTAAAAATTGCAATTTTGGTCACATTGAGGCTTTAAAAAGTGATTATTCAACATGAGGCACAATCCAAATGACATTTTGAATCAATTTTTCTACAGTCCAAAAAATTAATTTTCTGAAGAAAAACGATAACCCGTGACCTGTCGAACTTTCTCCATATGGTCAAAAATGGTAATTTTTTAATATTTAATTTTTTGACTGTAAATGACTATTGCATGTGAATTATCACGTTTGGAACAAAAATAAGTGTGTTTAGAGTCATTTTAATGCCTGAAATTGGTCAAAATAGAAGCTTCTGAGTAGGAGAAAAAGTCTGTAAAAATGTCAATTTTGGTCACATTGAGGCTTTAAAAAGTGATTATTCAACATGAGGCACAATCCAAATGACATTTTGAATCAATTTTCTGATGAAAAACGATGACCCGTTACCTGTTGACCTTTCTCCATATGGTCAAAAATGGTAATTTTGTAATATTTAATTTTTTGACTGTAAATGACTATTGCATGTGAATTATCACTTTTGGAACTAAAATGAGTGTGTTTAGAGTCATTTTAATGCCTGAAATCGGTCAAAATAGAAGCTTCTGAGTAGGAGAAAAAGTCAGTAAAAATTGCAATTTTGGTCACATTGAGGCTTTAAAAAGTAGTTATTCAACATGAGGCACAATCGAAATGACATTTTGAATCAATTTTTCTACAGTCCAAAAAATCAATTTTCTGATGAAAAACAATGACCCGTGATCTGTCGAACTTTCTCCAGATGGTCAAAAATAGTAATTTTTTAATATTTAATTTTTGGACTGTAAATGACTATTGCATGTGAATTAACAATTTTGGAACTAAAATAAGTGTGTTTAGAGTCATTTTAATGCCTGAAATTGGTCAAAATAGAAGCTTCCGAGTAGGAGAAAAAGTCAGTAAAAATTGCAATTTTGGTCACATTGAGGCTTTAAAAAGTGATTATTCAACATGAGGCACAATCCAAATGACATTTTGAATCAATTTTTCTACAGTCCAAAAAATCATTTTTCTGATGAAAAACGATGACCAGTGACCTGTCGAACTTTCTCCATATGGTCAAAAATGGTAATTTTTTTATTTTGAATTTTTTGACTGTAAATGACTATTGCATGTGAATGATCACTTTTGGAACAAAAATAAGTGTGTTTAGAGTCATTTTAATTCCCGGAAATGGTCAAAATAAAAGCTTCTGAGTAGGAGAAAAAGTCTGTAAAAATGACAATTTTGGTCACATTGAGGCTTTAAAACGTGATTATTCAACATGAGGCACAATCCAAATGACATTTTGAATCAATTTTTCTACAGTCCAAAAAATCGATTTTCTGATGAAAAACGATGACCCGTGACCTGTCAAACTTTCTCCAGATGGTCAAAAATGGTAACTTTTTTAATATTTAAGTTTTTTGACTGTAAATGGCTATTGCATGTGAATTATCACTTCTGGAACTAAAATAAGTGTGTTTAGAGTCATTTTAATGCCTGAAATTGGTTGATATAGAAGCTTCTGAGTAGGAGAAAAAGTCAGAAAAAATTGCAATTTTGGTCACATTGAGGCTTTAAAAAGTAGTTATTCAACATGAGGCACAATCCAAATGACATTTTGAATCAATTTTTCTACAGTCCAAAAAATCAATTTTCTGATGAAAAACGATGACCCGTGTGACCTGTTGAACTTTCTCCATATGGTCAAAAATAGTAATTTTTTAATATTATTTTTTTGACTGAAAATGACTATTGCATGTGAATTATTACTTTTGGAAGAAAAATAAGTGTGTTTAGAGTCATTTTAATGCCTGAAATTGGTCAACATAGAAGCTTCTGAGTAGGATAAAAAGTCAGTAAAAATTGCTATTTTGGTCACATAGAGGCTTTAAAAAGTGATTATTCAACATGAGGCACAATCAAAATGACATATTGAATCAATTTTTCTACTGTCCAAAAAATTAATTTTCTGATGAAAAACGATGACCATTGACCTGTCGAACTTTCTCCATTTGGTCAAAAATGGTAATTTTTTTATATTTAATTTTTTGACTGTAAATGACTATTGCATGTGAATTATCACTTTTGGAACAAAAATAAGTGTGTTTTGAGTCATTTTAATGCCTGAAATTGGTCAAAATAAAAGCTTCTGAGTAGGAGAAAAAGTCTGTAAAAATGTCAATTTTGGTCACATTGAGGCTTTAAAAAGTGATTATTCAACATGAGGCACAATCCAAATGACATTTTGAATCAATTTTTCTACAGTCGAAAAAATCAATTTTCTGATGAAAAACGATGACCCGTGACCTGTCGAATTTTCACAAGATGGTCAAAAATGGTGAATTGTTAATATTTAATTTTTTGACTGTAAATGACTATTGCATGTGAATTATCACTTCTGGAGCTAAAATAAGTGTGTTTAGAGTCATTTTAATGCCTGAAATTGGTCAAAATAGAAGCTTCTGAGTAGGAGAAAAAGTCAGTAAAAATTGCAATTTTGGTCACATTGAGGCTTTAAAAAGTGATTATTCAACATGAGGCACAATCCAAATGACATTTTGAATCAATTTTCTGATGAAAAACGATGACCCGTGACCTGTTGAACTTTCTCCATATGGTCAAAAATGGTAATTTTTTAATATTTAATTTTTTGACTGTAAATGACTATTGCATATGAATTATCACTTTTGGACCTAAAATTAGTGTGTTTAGAGTCATTTTAATGCCTGAAATAAATTGGTCAAAATAGAAGCTTCTGAGTAGGAGAAAAAGTCAGTAAAAACTGCAATTTTGGTCACATTGAGGCTTTAAAAAGTAGTTATTCAACATGAGGCACAATCCAAATGACATTTTGAATCAATTTTTCTAGAGTCCAAAAAATCAATTTTCTGATGAAAAACGATGACCCGTGATCTGTCGAACTTTCTCCAGATGGTCAAAAATGGTAATTTTTTAATATTTAATTTTTTGACTGTAAATGACTATTGCATGTGAATTATCAATTTTGGAACTAAAATGAGTGTGTTTAGAGTCATTTTAATGCCTGAAATTGGTCAAAATAGAAGCTTCTGAGTAGGAGAAAAAGTCAGTAAAAATTGCAATTTTGGTCACATTGAGGCTTTAAAAAGTAGTTATTCAACATGAGGCACAATCCAAATGACATTTTGAATCAATTTTTCCACAGTCCAAAAAATCAATTTTCTGATGAAAAACGATGACCAGTGACCTGTCGAACTTTCTCCATATGGTCAAAAATGGTAATTTTTTTATTTTGAATTTTTTGACTGTAAATGACTATTGCATGTGAATGATCACTTTTGGAACAAAAATAAGTGTGTTTAGAGTCATTTTAATTCCCGGAAATGGTCAAAATAAAAGCTTCTGAGTAGGAGAAAAAGTCTGTAAAAATGATAATTTTGGTCACATTGAGGCTTTAAAACGTGATTATTCAACATGAGGCACAATCCAAATGACATTTTGAATCAATTTTTCTACAGTCCAAAAAATCAATTTTCTGATGAAAAACGATGACCCGTGACCTGTCAAACTTTCTCCAGATGGTCAAAAATGGTAATTTTTTAATATTTAAGTTTTTTGACTGTAAATGGCTATTGCATGTGAATTATCACTTCTGGAACTAAAAAAAGTGTGTTTAGAGTCATTTTAATGCCTGAAATTGGTCGATATAGAAGCTTCTGAGTAGCAGAAAAAGTCAGAAAAAATTGCAATTTTGGTCACATTGAGGCTTTAAAAAGTAGTTATTCAACATGAGGCACAATCCAAATGACATTTTGAATCAATTTTTCTACAGTCCAAAAAATCAATTTTCTGATGAAAAACGATGACCCGTGTGACCTGTTAAACTTTCTCCATATGGTCAAAAATGGTAATTTTTTAATATTTAATTTTTTGACTGAAAATGACTGTTGCATGTGAATTAATACTTTTGGAAGAAAAATAAGTGTGTTTATAGTCATTTTAATGCCTGAAATTGGTCAAAATAAAAGCTTCTGAGTAGGAGAAAAAGTCAGTAAAAATTGCAATTTTTGTTCACATTGAGGGTATAAAAAGTAGTTATTCAACATGAGGCACAATCCAAATGACATTTTGAATTAATTTTTCTACAGTCCAAAAAATCAATTTTCTGATGAAAAACGATGAGCCGTGATCTGTCGAACTTTCTCCATATGGTCAAAAATTGTAATTTTTTAATATTTAATTTTTTGACTGTAAATGACTATTTCATGTAAATTATCAATTTTGGAACTAAAATAAGTGTGTTTAGAGTCATTTTAATGCCTGAAATTGGTCAAAATAGAAGCTTCTGAGTAGGAGAAAAAGTCAGTAAAAATTGCAATTTTGGTCACATTGAGGCTTTAAAAAGTGATTATTCAACATGAGGCACAATCAAAATGACATATTGAATCAATTTTTCTACTGTCCAAAAAAATAATTTTCTGATGAAAAACGATGACCCGTGACCTGTTGAACTTTCTCCATATGGTCAAAAATGGTAATTTTTTAATATTTAATTTTTTGACTGTAAATGACTATTGCATGTGATTTATCACTTTTGGAACTAAAACTAGTGTGTTTAGAGTCATTGTAATGCCTGAAATTGGTCAAAATAGAAGCTTCTGAGTAGGAGAAAAAGTCAGTAAAAATTGCAATTTTGGTCACATTGAGGCTTTAAAAAGTAGTTATTCAACATGAGGCACAATCCAAATGACATTTTGAATCAATTTTCTGATGAAAAACGATGACCCGTGACCTGTCGAACTTACTCCATATGGTCAAAAATGGTAATTTTTTAATATTTAATTTTTTGACTGTAAATGACTATTGCATGTGAATTATCACTTCTGGAACAAAAATAAGTGTGTTTAGAGTCATTTTAATGCCTGAAATTGGTCAAAATAAAAGCTTCTGAGTAGGAGAAAAAGTCTGTAAAAATGATAATTTTGGTCACATTGAGGCTTCAAAAAGTGATTATTCAACATGAGGCACAATCCAAATGACATTTTGAATCAATTTTTCTACAGTCCAAAAAATCGATTTTCTGATGAAAAACGATGACCCGTGACCTGTCGAATTTTCACCAGATGGTCACAAATGGTGATTTTTTAATATTTAAGTTTTTTGACTGTAAATGACTATTGCATGTAAGTTATCACTTCTGGAACTAAAATAAGTGTGTTTAGAGTCATTTTAATGCCTGAAATTGGTCAAAAATAGAAGCTTCTGAGTAGGAGAAAAAGTCAGTAAAAATTGCAATTTTGGTCACATTGAGGCTTTATAATTTGATTATTCAAGATGAGGCACAATCCAAATGACATTTTGAATCAATTTTCTGATGAAAATCGATGACCCATGACCTGTTGAACTTTCTCCATATGGTTAAAAATGGTAATTTTTTAATATTTAATTTTTTGACTGTAAATGACGATTGCATGTGAATTATCACTTTTGGAACACAAATAAGTGTGTTTAGAGTCAATTTAATGCCTGAAATTGGTCAAAATAAAAGCTTCTGAGTAGGAGAAAAAGTCTGTAAAAATGTCAATTTTGGTCACATTGAGGCTTTAAAAAGTGATTATTCAGCATGAGGCACAATCCAAATGACATTTTGAATCAATTTATCTACAGTCCAAAAAATCAATTTTCTGATGAAAAACGATGACCTGTGACCTGTCGAATTTTCTCCAGATGGTCTAAAAGGGTAACTTTTTAATATTTAATTTTTTGACTGTAAAGGACTATTGCATGTGAATTATCACTTTTGGAACAAAAATAAGTGTGTTTAGAGTCATTTTAATGCCTGAAATTGGTCAAAATAAAAGCTTCTGAACAGGAGAAAAAGTCTGTAAAAATGATAATTTTGGTCACATTGAGGCTTTAAAAAGTGATTATTCAACATGAGGCACAATCCAAATGACATTTTGAATCAATTTTTCTACAGTCCAAAAAATCAATTTTCTGATGAAAAACGATGACCCGTGACCTGTCGAACTTACTCCATATGGTCAAAAATGGTAATTTTTTAATATTATTTTTTTTTACTGTAAATGACTATTGCATGTGAATTATCACTTTTGGAACAAAAATATGTGTGTTTGAAGTCATTTCAATGCCTGAAATTGGTCAAAATAAAAGCTTCTGAGTAGGAGAAAAAGTCAGTAAAAATTGAAATTTTGGTCACATTGAGGCTTTAAAAAGTAGTTATTCAACATGAGGCACAATCCAAATGACATTTTGAATCAATTTTTCTACAGTCCAAAAAATCAATTTTCTGATGAAAAACGATGACCCGTGACCTGTCGAACTTACTCCATATGGTCAAAAATGGTAATTTAATATTTAATTTTTTGACTGTAAATGACTATTGCATGTGAATTATCACTTCTGGAACAAAAATAAGTGTGTTTAGAGTAATTTTAATGCCTGAAATTGGTCAAAATAAAAGCTTCTGAGTAGGAGAAAAAGTCTGTAAAAATGATAATTTTGGTCACATTGAGGCTTTAAAAAGTGATTATTCAACATGAGGCACAATCCAAATGACATTTTGAATCAATTTTTCTACAGTCCAAAAAATCAATTTTCTGATGAAAAACGATGACCCGTGACCTGTCAAATTTTCACCAGATGGTCACAAATGGTGATTTTTTAATATTTAAGTTTTTTGACTGTAAATGACTATTGCATGTAAGTTATCACTTCTGGAAATAAAATAAGTGTGTTTAGAGTCATTTTACTGCCTGAAATTGGTCAAAAATAGAAGCTTCTGAGTAGGAGAAAAAGTCAGTAAAAATTGCAATTTTGGTCACATTGAGGCTTTAAAAAGTGATTATTCAAGATGAGGCACAATCCAAATGACATTTTGAATCAATTTTCTGATGAAAAACGATGACCCATGACCGGTTGAACTTTCTCCATATGGTTAAAAATGGTAATTTTTTAATATTTAATTTTTTGACTGTAAATGACGATTGCATGTGAATTATCACTTTTGGAACACAAATAAGTGTGTTTAGAGTCAATTTAATGCCTGAAATTGGTCAAAATAAAAGCTTCTGAGTAGGAGAAAAAGTCTGTAAAAATGTCAATTTTGGTCACATTGAGGCTTTAAAAAGTGATTATTCAGCATGAGGCACAATCCAAATGACATTTTGAATCAATTTTTCTACAGTCCAAAAAATCAATTTTCTGATGAAAAACGATGACCTGTGACCTGTCGAATTTTCTCCAGATGGTCTAAAAGGGTAACTTTTTAATATTAAATTTTTTGACTGTAAATGACTATTGCATGTGAATTATCACTTTTGGAACAAAAATAAGTGTGTTTGAAGTCATTTCAATGCCTGAAATTGGTAAAAATAGAAGCTTCTGAGTAGGAGAAAAAGTCAGTAAAAATTGCAATTTTGGTCACATTGAGGCTTTAAAATGTGATTATTCAAGATGAGGCACAATCCAAATGACATTTTGAATCAATTTTCTGATGAAAAACGATGACCCATGACCTGTTGAACTTTCTCCATATGGTTAAAAATGGTAATTTTTTAATATTTAATTTTTTGACTGTAAATGACGATTGCATGTGAATTATCACTTTTGGAACACAAATAAGTGTGTTTAGAGTCAATTTAATGCCTGAAATTGGTCAAAATAAAAGCTTCTGAGTAGGAGAAAAAGTCTGTAAAAATGTCAATTTTGGTCACATTGAGGCTTTAAAAAGTGATTATTCAGCATGAGGCACAATCCAAATGACATTTTGAATCAATTTATCTACAGTCCAAAAAATCAATTTTCTGATGAAAAACGATGACCTGTGACCTGTCGAATTTTCTCCAGATGGTCTAAAAGGGTAACTTTTTAATATTTAATTTTTTGACTGTAAAGGACTATTGCATGTGAATTATCACTTTTGGAACAAAAATAAGTGTGTTTAGAGTCATTTTAATGCCTGAAATTGGTCAAAATAAAAGCTTCTGAACAGGAGAAAAAGTCTGTAAAAATGATAATTTTGGTCACATTGAGGCTTTAAAAAGTGATTATTCAACATGAGGCACAATCCAAATGACATTTTGAATCAATTTTTCTACAGTCCAAAAAATCAATTTTCTGATGAAAAACGATGACCCGTGACCTGTCGAACTTACTCCATATGGTCAAAAATGGTAATTTTTTAATATTATTTTTTTTTACTGTAAATGACTATTGCATGTGAATTATCACTTTTGGAACAAAAATATGTGTGTTTGAAGTCATTTCAATGCCTGAAATTGGTCAAAATAGAAGCTTCTGAGTAGGAGAAAAAGTCAGTAAAAATTGAAATTTTGGTCACATTGAGGCTTTAAAAAGTAGTTATTCAACATGAGGCACAATCCAAATGACATTTTGAATCAATTTTTCTACAGTCCAAAAAATCAATTTTCTGATGAAAAACGATGACCCGTGACCTGTCGAACTTACTCCATATGGTCAAAAATGGTAATTTAATATTTAATTTTTTGACTGTAAATGACTATTGCATGTGAATTATCACTTCTGGAACAAAAATAAGTGTGTTTAGAGTAATTTTAATGCCTGAAATTGGTCAAAATAAAAGCTTCTGAGTAGGAGAAAAAGTCTGTAAAAATGATAATTTTGGTCACATTGAGGCTTTAAAAAGTGATTATTCAACATGAGGCACAATCCAAATGACATTTTGAATCAATTTTTCTACAGTCCAAAAAATCAATTTTCTGATGAAAAACGATGACCCGTGACCTGTCAAATTTTCACCAGATGGTCACAAATGGTGATTTTTTAATATTTAAGTTTTTTGACTGTAAATGACTATTGCATGTAAGTTATCACTTCTGGAAATAAAATAAGTGTGTTTAGAGTCATTTTACTGCCTGAAATTGGTCAAAAATAGAAGCTTCTGAGTAGGAGAAAAAGTCAGTAAAAATTGCAATTTTGGTCACATTGAGGCTTTAAAAAGTGATTATTCAAGATGAGGCACAATCCAAATGACATTTTGAATCAATTTTCTGATGAAAAACGATGACCCATGACCGGTTGAACTTTCTCCATATGGTTAAAAATGGTAATTTTTTAATATTTAATTTTTTGACTGTAAATGACGATTGCATGTGAATTATCACTTTTGGAACACAAATAAGTGTGTTTAGAGTCAATTTAATGCCTGAAATTGGTCAAAATAAAAGCTTCTGAGTAGGAGAAAAAGTCTGTAAAAATGTCAATTTTGGTCACATTGAGGCTTTAAAAAGTGATTATTCAGCATGAGGCACAATCCAAATGACATTTTGAATCAATTTTTCTACAGTCCAAAAAATCAATTTTCTGATGAAAAACGATGACCTGTGACCTGTCGAATTTTCTCCAGATGGTCTAAAAGGGTAACTTTTTAATATTAAATTTTTTGACTGTAAATGACTATTGCATGTGAATTATCACTTTTGGAACAAAAATAAGTGTGTTTGAAGTCATTTCAATGCCTGAAATTGGTAAAAATAGAAGCTTCTGAGTAGGAGAAAAAGTCAGTAAAAATTGAAATTTTGGTCACATTGAGGCTTTAAAAAGTAGTTATTCAAAATGAGGCACAATCCAAATGACATTTTGAATCAATTTTTCTACAGTCCAAAAAATCAATTTTCTGATGAAAAACGATGACCCGCGACCTGTCGAACTTACTCCATATGGTCAAAAATGGTAATTTTTTAATATTAATTTTTTTTACTGTAAATGACTATTGCATGTGAATTATCACTTTTGGAACAAAAATAAGTGTGTTTAGAGTCATTTTAATGCCTGAAATTGGTCAAAATAAAAGCTTCTGAGTAGGAGAAAAAGTCTGTAAAAATGTAAATTTTGGTCACATTGAGGCTTTAAAAAGTGATTATTCAATATGAGGCACAATCCAAATGACATTTTGAATCAATTTTCTGATGAAAAACGATGACCCGTGACCTGTTGAACTTTCTCCATATGGTCAAAAATGGTAATTTTTTGAGGGAGGAGCCTAGCGCGCATCCAAGATGGTCGCGTGAGCACAGGGCTCCCCGGACCCTTTCTGCTCCTCGGAATTTATCCTGAGAATATCCTGACGTGGTTTATGGAATCTGGGAGACGAAGACCAGCTGAGCACATATCTCTTTTCAAAAATCAAATCGGACCTGGGAATCCTGAGTTGTCGTCGTCGGGACTTTTGGGACCCACCCGACGGAGGTGACCGGGGTGACGGTGACCCGTGGGGCCGGGTTGCAATTGAACAACAGCGGCTTCAGCGCGGTGCCAGTTGCCGATCCACCACTTTCGGTTTCGGACTTCAGGAGACTAGCTGGCGGGCGCGCTCGAGGTGGCGGGGTGCTTCCTGGGCCTCTGCACGAGGCTTTGTCTCCACCTGCCACTAGAGTGCCTATCGCCTCGGATCCCCTACACCGACATATTGTGGTCTTTGGTGCGGCACTGGTCTTCCTTGCTGGTGCCCTTACACCTCTTGCTCGGAGGTCCCCTTGGGTGACCGTGCTCACATGGGGGGCAAAGGGGGTCCCGAGGGGCGCAAGACTAAGGCTTCCCTCCGCGGGGGAGCGGTCCAGAGCAACAACATGGACCGCTACACCCAGGGCAGAGGGTCCCCTGGAGCTGCTGGCCTCCCCCCGGACACTGCCGGGGGGGGCACGACCGTCACTACGGAGCTTTTCCTGCAGGACATTATGGGCGCCATTGATGGCATCAGGGAAACCATTGCCACGCAATACGAGGCCCTGGCCCGTAAGATCGACACTGTCGCGATTGACGTCACCTTAATCCGGGCCGATCTCTCCAAAACTAACGAGAGGGTCCAGGCTCTCGATGCACGGACCTCCACCCTCGGTGCGGAGGTGTCGGATCTGCGGGCCGCGCTTGGGGACATCAGGGTGGTCAACGATCATATGGCCCGGCGGCTGGAGGACTTCGAGGGACGGGCCCGACGCAACAACATCCGCGTCATAGGTGTACCGGAGTCCTCCGACAACCGCCCGGTTGACCTCGTGGTCGAGGAACTTATCCTGCAACAGTTGTCCCCGGCTGGCCTAAGTAAGTTCTTTGCCGTGGAGCGGGCCCATCGAGTTCCGGGCGGTCGGCCACGGCCGGGGGCCCCCCCGAGGCCTATCGTGGCCAAACTGTTCCACTACAGGGACCGAGATGCTATTCTGCAGGCCTCACGTACTCACGGCCCGGTTCGTCACGAGAACTCGACCATTAATTTTTATCCGGACTTCACGCAACTGGTCCAGAAACAGCGGATGGGATTCCAGGGGGTGAAGCGTCGTCTCCGCGAGCTGGGCCTAAAGTATTCGATGCTCTACCCTGCAAAACTCCGAGTGGAACATGGGGATCGGACAGCCTTTTTTGACTCTCCTGTGGCCGTAAGTGACTGGCTGGACTCGCTGCCGGACGGAGGTGGCCGTCCCGGGCCCTCTGCGGGCACCGCAGGTGACGGGTCCCCTTTGGAATGACTTTTGGTCCTTGATTTTGTCATTTTGCACTGTTCAGTTGGGTCTTACTCCTTTTGTATATTGTGTTTCACCAGGACCCGTGAGGGGGGCGGGCGGGGACGGGTCCCTTTCCTCCTCCGGGGTCTTTTCGTAGAATGGGGTTAGTGGGGCGACAGGCACACTGCAAGTTGGGGGGGGGTTTTGGCCCGCAGGGGTGCAGGGTGGGGGGAGTTGGACTTGGGGTGGGGTTGGGGGGGTGGAGGGGTTGTTTTGCTGTGTGTGTTTTGTTTGCAGGGCGAGGTATTGATTTTTGTCCACATTTGGGAACTGTGCTGCAGGCTGGGGGACCCTTGATCTATTGGAGGGGATGGGGGGGGACGGGTTGAGGCTTATGTCATGGAACGTCAATGGGTTGGGGGATTGTATCAAGCGGGGTGTAGTACTGCAGTATTTGCGTCGTTTGACTCCTGATGTGGTGTTTCTCCAGGAGACGCATCTGGTTGGTAATGTTTGTCATGCAATGAACAGGGGGGGATACCGCCTCGTGGCCCATTCTGGTTTCACAACTGGTTCCAGAGGGGTGGGCATTCTCCTGCGAGCCTCACTTCCGGTGGAGATCACTAAGATAGTCTCGGATGATAGAGGGCGCTATGTGTGTCTGATTGGGAGGTGGGAGGGGCAGCCCCTTTCCCTGGTTTCAGTCTACGTCCCCCCGGGCCTCCAGAACTCCACCTTCACTGACTTGGGTCGAATGCTGCTTGAACTTCCGGACAGTCTTTTGCTTATGGGCGGGGACTTTAATTCGGTGGTTTCGGGGGAGCTGGATCGTCACCCACCGAGGGCCCTCCCCGCCGCCCAGGCGTGGCTGGGTGGGCTGTTGGAGACCTTCGGCCTGGTGGATAGTTGGAGATTAATGCATCCGACCCAGTGTCAGTTCACCTTTCACTCTGGGGCGCATGGGAGTCTTTCTAGGCTAGACTACTTCCTTATGCCCGCGGCGCAGACTGGTCGGATTCGAGAGGTCAGGCACCTGGCGCGGGGTATCTCCGACCATTCTCCGCTGTGGCTGCTCTTTGACACCGGGTCGCGGTCTGCAGGGCGGATCGCTCCCATTAACCCGTGGTACCTGCGAGACCCTACGACTCGCGACAGCCTGGTTAAGGCTATGGACCAATACTTCTGTGATAACGAGGGGTCGGTGTCGTCTGCAATGTCCCTGTGGGAAGCCTTTAAAACCGTGATCCGCGGACATGCCCTCTCCCAGATAGTGGTGGCTAAGAAGCTCAAGAGTGAGGCAGTGGTGAAGCTGGAGACTGACATCTCGGGGCTGGAGTCGGCCTTGGAGGCGAATGTCACTCCGGACGGGCTCCATGCCCTCAGCCTGAAACAGTTTGAATATAGGTCTCTTGTCACTGATGCGGCCAAAACTATGTATAGGGAGCAGCAGGGTCGACTGTACGACGCCGGGGACAAGGCGGGAAAGTTGATTGCGTGGCTGGACAAGAAGGAGAGAGTGAATCGTGTGGTCCCGGAGTTGTGTGTTGCGGATGGGGTGTGTGTGACTGAGCCTGGTGAGATTGTGGAATGTTTCGCCGACCACCTCCGGGCCGTGTACTCCCCAGTGACTGACAGGGATGAGGATGACTCTCGCCTTCTACTGAGGGATATCGCTTTGCCCAGCCTGTCCGTTGAGGACCGTGAGCAGCTGGACGCCCCCTTGTCGGTGGATGAAATAGCAACCGCGATCCGCTCCCTTCGCTCGGGCAAAGCTATGGGTCCCAACGGTCTGCCTATTGAGCTATATAAATTGCGCCCTGATAAGCTTGCGCCCTTCCTCAGTCGCATGTTTCATGAGTCTCTTACGGCGGGTTCCCTTCCGGCCGACCAGCGTTTGGCCACGATAGTCGTGATCCCCAAGGAGGGCAAGCCGCGAGACCACTGTACTTCTTACCGGCCTATTTCACTGCTAAATGCAGAGCCTAAAATCCTGGCTAAAGTCCTCGCCAATCGTTTGTTGAGCGTCGTTTGCGATCTTATTCATCCTGACCAATGCGGCTTCATCCCGCATCGCAACACTGCTCTTAACTTGCGGCGTCTTCATGGCGCCCTTGCCAGGGCGGAGTTCCTCTCCAAACCGGCCGTGCTGGTTTCTCTGGATGCCACGATGGCTTTTGACACCATCGAGTGGCCATTCCTCTGGGCGGTCTTGGCTAAATTTGGCTTTGGGGAAGGATTTATCGGCTGGGTGAAGCTTCTTTATACGGGACCCATGGCTCAGGTGGTGGTGAATGGGCGGGTCTCTCGGCCCTTTGCCCTCGGCAGGGGCACGAGGCAGGGGTGCCCGTTGTCCCCTCTGCTCTTTGCTCTCGCCCTGGAGCCACTCGCTGCTTGGCTCCGCTGGGAGCCCTCGATTAGGGGGATCCGGTGGGCCCCGGGCTTCGAGGATCGGGTCTCGCTGTATGCGGACGATATTCTCCTGTATCTCACCTCGCCGCGGCAGTCGCTCAACGTCCTCTTTGACGTTCTGACTTCCTTTGGGAACAATTCGGGTCTCACGATCAACTGGTCTAAATCCTGCGTCTATCCTATCTCCGGTGGTCCTCCTCTCCTGCCGCCTCGGCTTCCGATCCAAGTATCACTGATCGGCTTTAAGTACCTGGGGATATACGTCTCGTTGGACCCGGTGGCTCGCTATGAGCAGAATCTCCTGCTTCCACTTCGGCGATTGCGGGAGGACGCGGCACGGTGGTGCAGGCTGCCCCTGTCCCCGCTGGGTCGGGCCGCGCTGTTTAAAATGATGTCCCTTCCCAGGTTCCTCTATGCACTCCAGAACTCCTTTGACGTCATTCCGGTGGCCTACTTTCGGGAGGTGGAGAGCCTGCAGAGGAGACTGGTGTGGGACGGGCGGGCGCATATCGCTCTTGCAAAGCTTACTCTCCCCTGGTACGACGGGGGCATCGCGCTTCCCGACATTCGCAGGTATTATTGGGCCTCGCAGCTATCGGCCATTAACCATGCCACGTATGCGCCTGGCTTGAATCCGGCGTATGAGATGGACAAGTTCCTGCTTCCCGGCGGGAACTATAACAGGGCGCTTTACTCCCGTTCGGCTGGACGGACCCTTACGGGCCCTACTAAGATTGCGGTGCGGACCTGGAGGGCCGCCACGGCGGCCATGGGCTGGAGTGAGCGACTGACATGTGCTACTCCTTTGTTTGCCTCCGACCGCCTGGGCAGCCTCTGGACTACGAAGGGGTTTGACCAGTGGGATACGATTGGTATCAGCAGAGTGGGAGACCTATGGCATAAGGGCACGGTTAAGACCTTCGCGGCTCTCCAGGGCGAATACGAGCTTACGGACAGGGAGTTCTTCCGCTATGCCCAGGTTCGTCACGCTCTGCTCTCGGTCTTTGAGGAGGGGACCAAGATCCCGGTTTCCTCGCCCCTCGAGGACCGCATACTTGACGGACATGTCCCCGACAGTACTATTTCTTTAATTTATAAAAAACTGATCAACCACCGGGCTGACCTCTTGGTGCGCCTTCGGGAGGCTTGGACGGGGGATGGGGTGGAATTGGACGATGAGGACTGGCAGTCTGCACTGTCGTCCCCCAAGGAGATCGCCATTCCAGCCCGTCTCCGCTTGGTACAGCTTAAGATTCTTCACCGGGTGTATGTGACAGGTCCCCGCTTGGTCTCGATGGGATTTTCCGACGACGGGCTCTGTAAGCGGGGTTGTGGGCTCAGCGCCACCTTTCTCCATATCCTGTGGGAGTGCCGCGAGGTGGCGGAATACTGGCGCCGGGTCCATACGGTTATGGGACAAGTCACTGGGGTTGTGCTGCTGCCGGAGGTGCGTCGCTGTGTCCTGAATGTGTGGGAGCCCAATGATTACAGCGCGGCTCAGACTCGGTGGGCGGCCCTGGGGAACATGATTGCTAAGAGAGATATAGCGCAGCTTTGGGGCGCCCAGCGGCCTCCCACCGTGTCCGTATGGAAGGAGAATATGGACTGGTGTATGTTCAGGGAGAAGACTGTGTATGTGGCCCGTGGTAAGCCAGGAGCATGGGGTAGAATTTGGGGGCAATGGAACGCGTATCGCGGGGACATCTGTACGCCCCCCCTGGTGGACACCGATATCGCCATGTCCCCCTGACCCTTGATGGTTCCTTGCACCTTTTGGAATAACTAAATATGGACGTTCATCTCCCGTGACCCTCCCCCCCATCCCCAGCCTTCCGGTACTCCTTCCTTTTGCCGGCTGCTTAAGGTTTGCAATGGAGTTCCCTGGAGAGAGCCTGACCCGCACTGTTTGCCCTTATGCCTCGCCTTTTGTTTTTTCTTTTAGTTTTTGTGTCTGTTGGACTTAAGTCTCCTGTTCCTTTAGGACTATCCGGAGCCACTACGGGGCTGGGCCCCGGGAATCGCCTGCTGCCTTGATAAATGTATATTTCTCTCTGAACCTAGCGGCCGGCCCTGTTGGTTGTAGGCCCGTACTTGTAACCGACTTATTGTTCAATAAAAATCTTAAAAAAAAAAAAAAAAAATGGTAATTTTTTAATATTTAATTTTTTGACTGTAAAGGACTATTGCATGTGAATTATCACTTTTGGAACAAAAATAAGTGTGTTTAGAGTCATTTTAATGCCTGAAATTGGTCAAAATAAAAGCTTCTGAACAGGAGAAAAAGTCTGTAAAAATGATAATTTTGGTCACATTGAGGCTTTAAAAAGTGATTATTCAACATGAGGCACAATCCAAATGACATTTTGAATCAATTTTTCCACAGTCCAAAAAATCAATTTTCTGATGAAAAACGATGACCCGTGACCTGTCGAACTTACTCCATATGGTCAAAAATGGTAATTTTTTAATATTATTTTTTTTTACTGTAAATGACTATTGCATGTGAATTATCACTTTTGGAACAAAAATATGTGTGTTTGAAGTCATTTCAATGCCTGAAATTGGTCAAAATAGAAGCTTCTGAGTAGGAGAAAAAGTCAGTAAAAATTGCAATTTTTGTTCACATTGAGGGTATAAAAAGTAGTTATTCAACATGAGGCACAATCCAAATGACATTTTGAATCAATTTTTCTACAGTCCAAAAAATCAATTTTCTGATGAAAAACGATGAGCCGTGATCTGTCGAACTTTCTCCATATGGTCAAAAATTGTAATTTTTTAATATTTAATTTTTTGACTGTAAATGACTATTGCATGTAAATTATCAATTTTGGAACTAAAATAAGTGTGCTTAGAGTCATTTTAATGCCTGAAATTGGTCAAAATAGAAGCTTCTGAGTAGGAGAAAAAGTCAGTAAAAATTGCAATTTTGGTCACATTGAGGCTTTAAAAAGTGATTATTCAACATGAGGCACAATCAAAATGACATATTGAATCAATTTTTCTACTGTCCAAAAAATTAATTTTCTGATGAAAAACGATGACCCGTGACCTGTTGAACTTTCTCCATATGGTCAAAAATGGTAATTTTTTAATATTTAATTTTTTGACTGTAAATGACTATTGCATGTGATTTATCACTTTTGGAACTAAAACTAGTGTGTTTAGAGTCATTTTAATGCCTGAAATTGGTCAAAATAGAAGCTTCTGAGTAGGAGAAAAAGTCAGTAAAAATTGCAATTTTGGTCACATTGAGGCTTTAAAAAGTAGTTATTCAACATGAGGCACAATCCAAATGACATTTTGAATCACTTTTTCTACAGTCCAAAAAATCAATTTTCTGATGAAAAACGATGACCCGTGATCTGTCGAACTTTCTCCAGATAGTCAAAAATGGTAATTTTTTAATATTTAATTTTTTGACTGTAAATGACTATTGCATGTGAATTATCAATTTTGGAACTAAAATAAGTGTGTTTAGAGTCATTTTAATGCCTGAAATTGGTCAAAATAGAAGCTTCTGAGTAGGAGAAAAAGTCTGTAAAAATGTCAATTTTGGTCACATTGAGGCTTTAAAAAGTGATTATTCAACATGAGGCACAATCCAAATGACATTTTGAATCAATTTTTCTACCGTCCAAAAAATCCATTTTCTGATGAAAAACGATGACCCGTGACCTGTCGAATTTTCTCCAGATGGTCAAAAATGGTAATTTTTTAATATTTAAGTTTTTTGACTGTAAATGGCTATTTCATGTGAATTATCAATTTTGGAACACAAATAAGTGTGTTTAGAGTCATTTTGATGCCTGAAATTGGTCAAAATAGAAGCTTCTGAGTAGGAGAAAATGTCAGTAAAAATTGCAATTTTGGTCACATTGAGGCTTTAAAAAGTAGTTATTCAACATGAGGCACAATCCAAATGACATTTTGAATCAATTTTCTGATGAAAAACGATGACCCGTGACCTGTCGAACTTACTCCATATGGTCAAAAATGGTAGATTTTTAATATTTAATTTTTTGACTGTAAATGACTATTGCATGTGAATTATCACTTCTGGAACAAAAATAAGTGTGTTTAGAGTCATTTTAATGCCTGAAATTGGTCAAAATAAAAGCTTCTGAGTAGGAGAAAAAGTCTGTAAAAATGATAATTTTGGTCACATTGAGGCTTCAAAAAGTGATTATTCAACATGAGGCACAATCCAAATGACATTTTGAATCAATTTTTCTACAGTCCAAAAAATCGATTTTCTGATGAAAAACGATGACCCGTGACCTGTCGAATTTTCACCAGATGGTCACAAATGGTGATTTTTTAATATTTAAGTTTTTTGACTGTAAATGACTATTGCATGTAAGTTATCACTTCTGGAACTAAAATAAGTGTGTTTAGAGTCATTTTAATGCCTGAAATTGGTCAAAAATAGAAGCTTCTGAGTAGGAGCAATTTTGGTCACATTGAGGCTTTAAAAAGTGATTATTCAAGATGAGGCACAATCCAAATGACATTTTGAATCAATTTTCTGATGAAAAACGATGACCCATGACCTGTTGAACTTTCTCCATATGGTTAAAAATGGTAATTTTTTAATATTGAATTTTTTGACTGTAAATGACGATTGCATGTGAATTATCACTTTTGGAACACAAATAAGTGTGTTTAGAGTCAATTTAATGCCTGAAATTGGTCAAAATAAAAGCTTCTGAGTAGGAGAAAAAGTCTGTAAAAATGTCAATTTTGGTCACATTGAGGCTTTAAAAAGTGATTATTCAGCATGAGGCACAATCCAAATGACATTTTGAATCAATTTATCTACAGTCCAAAAAATCAATTTTCTGATGAAAAACGATGACCTGTGACCTGTCGAATTTTCTCCAGATGGTCTAAAAGGGTAACTTTTTAATATTTAATTTTTTGACTGTAAAGGACTATTGCATGTGAATTATCACTTTTGGAACAAAAATAAGTGTGTTTAGAGTCATTTTAATGCCTGAAATTGGTCAAAATAAAAGCTTCTGAACAGGAGAAAAAGTCTGTAAAAATGATAATTTTGGTCACATTGAGGCTTTAAAAAGTGATTATTCAACATGAGGCACAATCCAAATGACATTTTGAATCAATTTTTCTACAGTACAAAAAATCAATTTTCTGATGAAAAACGATGACCAGTGACCTGTCGAACTTACTCCATATGGTCAAAAATGGTAATTTTTTAATACTAATTTTTTTTACTGTAAATGACTATTGCATGTGAATTATCACTTTTGGAACAAAAATATGTGTGTTTGAAGTCATTTCAATGCCTGAAATTGGTCAAAATAGAAGCTTCTGAGTAGGAGAAAAAGTCAGTAAAAATTGAAATTTTGGTCACATTGAGGCTTTAAAAAGTAGTTATTCAACATGAGGCACAATCCAAATGACATTTTGAATCAATTTTTCTACAGTCCAAAAAATCAATTTTCTGATGAAAAACGATGACCCGTGACCTGCCGAACTTACTCCATATGGTCAAAAATGGTAATTTTTGTAATATTTAATTTTTTGACTGTAAATGACTATTGCATGTGAATTATCACTTTTGGAACTAAAATTAGTGTGTTTAGAGTCATTTTAATGCCTGAAATTGGTCAAAATAGAAGCTTCTGAGTAGGAGAAAAAGGCTGTAAAAATGTCAATTTTGGTCACATTGAGGCTTTAAAAAGTGATTATTCAACATGAGGCACAATACAAATGACATTTTGAATCAATTTTCTGATGAAAAACGATGAGCCGTGACCTGTCGAACTTACTCCATATGGTCAAAAATGGTAATTTTGTAATATTTAATTTTTTGACTGTAAATGACTATTGCATGTGAATTATCACTTCTGGAACTAAAATAAGTGTGTTTAGAGTCATTTTAATGCCTGAAATTGGTCAAAAATAGAAGCTTCTGAGTAGGAGAAAAAGTCAGTAAAAATTGCAATTTTGGTCACATTGAGGCTTTAAAAAGTGATTATTCAAGATGAGGCACAATCCAAATGACATTTTGAATCAATTTTCTGATGAAAAACGATGACCCGTGACCTGTTGAACTTTCTCCATATGGTCAAAAATGGTAATTTTTTAATATTTAATTTTTTGACTGGAAATGACTATTGCATGTGAATTATCCCTTTTGGAACTAAAATTAGTGTGTTTAGAGTCATTTTAATGCCTGAAATTGGTCGATATAGAAACTTCTGAGTAGGAGAAAATGTCTGTAAAAATTGCAATTTTGGTCACATTGAGGCTTTAAAAAGTGAATATTCAACATGAGGCACAATCCAAATGACATTTTGAATCAATTTTCTGATGAAAAACGATGACCCGTGTGACCTGTTGAACTTTCTCCATATGGTCAAAAATGGTAATTTTTTAATATTTAATTTTTTGACTGTAAATTACTATTGCATGTGAATTATCCCTTTTGGAACTAAAATTAGTGTGTTTAGAGTCATTTTAATGCCTGAAATTGGTCGATATAGAATCTTCTGAGTAGGAGAAAATGTCTGTAAAAATTGCAATTTTGGTCACATTGAGGCTTTAAAAAGTGATTATTCAACATGAGGCACAATCCAAATGACATTTTGAATCAATTTTCTGATGAAAAACGATGACCCGTGTGACCTGTTGAACTTTCTCCATATGGTCAAAAATGGTAATTTTTTAATATTTAATTTTTTGACTGTAAATGACTATTGCATGTGAATTATCCCTTTTGGAACTAAAATTAGTGTGTTTAGAGTCATTTTAATGCCTGAAATTGGTCAAAATAAAAGCTTCTGAACAGGAGAAAAAGTCTGTAAAAATGATAATTTTGGTCACATTGAGGCTTTAAAAAGTGATTATTCAACATGAGGCACAATCCAAATGACATTTTGAATCAATTTTTCTACAGTCCAAAAAATCAATTTTCTGATGAAAAACGATGACCCGTGACCTGTCGAACTTACTCCATATGGTCAAAAATGGTAATTTTTTAATATTATTTTTTTTTACTGTAAATGACTATTGCATGTGAATTATCACTTTTGGAACAAAAATATGTGTGTTTGAAGTCATTTCAATGCCTGAAATTGGTCAAAATAGAAGCTTCTGAGTAGGAGAAAAAGTCAGTAAAAATTGAAATTTTGGTCACATTGAGGCTTTAAAAAGTGATTATTCAACATGAGGCACAATCCAAATGACATTTTGAATCAATTTTCTGATGAAAAACGATGACCCGTGTGACCTGTTGAACTTTCTCCATATAGTCAAAAATGGTAATTATTAAATATTTAATTTTTTGACTGTAAATGACTATTGCATGTGAATTATCCCTTTTGGAACTAAAATTAGTGTGTTTAGAGTCATTTTAATGCCTGAAATTGGTCAAAATAGAAGCTTCTGAGTAAGAGAAAAAGTCAGTAAAAATTGCAATTTTGGTCACATTGAGGCTTTAAAAAGTGATTATTCAACATGAGGCACAATCCAAATGACATTTTGAATCAATTTTTCTACAGTCCAAAAAATCAATTTTCTGATGAAAAACGATGACCCGTGACCTGTCGAATTTTTACAAGATGGTCAAAAATGGTGAATTTTTAATATTTACTTTTTTGACTGTAAATGACTATTGCATGCGAATTATCACTTCTGGAACTAAAATAAGTGTGTTTAGAGTCATTTTAATGCCTGAAATTGGTCAAAATAGAAGCTTCTGAGTAGGAGAAAAAGTCAGTAAAAATTGCAATTTTGGTCACATTGAGGCTTTAAAAAGTGATTATTCAACATGAGGCACAATCCAAATGACATTTTGAATCAATTTTCTGATGAAAAACGATGACCCGTGACTTGTTGAACTTTCTCCATATGGTCAAAAATGGTAATTTTTTAATATTTAATTTTTTGACTGTAAATGACTATTGCATGTGATTTATCACTTTTGGAACTAAAATTAGTGTGTTTAGAGTAATTTTAATGCCTGAAATTGGTCAAAATAGAAGCTTCTGAGTAGGAGAAAAAGTCAGTAAAAATTGCAATTTTGGTCACATTGAGGCTTTAAAAAGTAGTTATTCAACATGAGGCACAATCCAAATGACATTTTGAATCACTTTTTCTACAGTCCAAAAAATCAATTTTCTGATGAAAAACGATGACCCGTGATCTGTCGAACTTTCTCCAGATGGTCAAAAATGGTAATTTTTTAATATTTACTTTTTTGACTGTAAATGACTATTGCATGTGAATTATCAATTTTGGAACTAAAATAAGTGTGTTTAGAGTCATTTTAATGCCTGAAATTGGTCAAAAATAGAAGCTTCTGAGTAGGAGAAAAAGTCAGTAAAAATTGCAATTTTGGTCACATTGAGGCTTTAAAAAGTAGTTATTCAACATGAGGCACAATCGAAATGACATTTTGAATCAATTTTTCTACAGTCCAAAAAATCAATTTTCTGATGAAAAACGATGACCCGTGATCTGTCGAACTTTCTCCAGATGGTCAAAAATAGTAATTTTTTAATATTTAATTTTTGGACTGTAAATGACTATTAAATGTGAATTATCAATTTTGGAACTAAAATAAGTGTGTTTAGAGTCATTTTAATGCCTGAAATTGGTCAAAATAGAAGCTTCTGAGTAGGAGAAAAAGTCAGTAAAAATTGCAATTTTGGTCACATTGAGGCTTTAAAAAGTGATTATTCAACATGAGGCACAATCCAAATGACATTTTGAATCAATTTTTCTACAGTCCAAAAAATCAATTTTCTGATGAAAAACGATGACCAGTGACCTGTCGAACTTTCTCCATATGGTCAAAAATGGTAATTTTTTTATTTTGAATTTTTTGACTGTAAATGACTATTGCATGTGAATGATCACTTTTGGAACAAAAATAAGTGTGTTTAGAGTCATTTTAATTCCCGGAAATGGTCAAAATAAAAGCTTCTGAGTAGGAGAAAAAGTCTGTAAAAATGATAATTTTGGTCACATTGAGGCTTTAAAACGTGATTATTCAACATGAGGCACAATCCAAATGACATTTTGAATCAATTTTTCTACAGTCCAAAAAATCGATTTTCTGATGAAAAACGATGACCCGTGACCTGTCAAACTTTCTCCAGATGGTCAAAAATGGTAATTTTTTAATATTTAAGTTTTTTGACTGTAAATGGCTATTGCATGTGAATTATCACTTCTGGAACTAAAATAAGTGTGTTTAGAGTCATTTTAATGCCTGAAATTGGTTGATATAGAAGCTTCTGAGTAGGAGAAAAAGTCAGAAAAAATTGCAATTTTGGTCACATTGAGGCTTTAAAAAGTAGTTATTCAACATGAGGCACAATCCAAATGACATTTTGAATCAATTTTTCTACAGTCCAAAAAATCAATTTTCTGATGAAAAACGATGACCCGTGTGACCTGTTGAACTTTCTCCATATGGTCAAAAATAGTAATTTTTTAATATTATTTTTTTGACTGAAAATGACTATTGCATGTGAATTATTACTTTTGGAAGAAAAATAAGTGTGTTTAGAGTCATTTTAATGCCTGAAATTGGTCAACATAGAAGCTTCTGAGTAGGATAAAAAGTCAGTAAAAATTGCTATTTTGGTCACATAGAGGCTTTAAAAAGTGATTATTCAACATGAGGCACAATCAAAATGACATATTGAATCAATTTTTCTACTGTCCAAAAAATTAATTTTCTGATGAAAAACGATGACCATTGACCTGTCGAACTTTCTCCATATGGTCAAAAATGGTAATTTTTTTATATTTAATTTTTTGACTGTAAATGACTATTGCATGTGAATTATCACTTTTGGAACAAAAATAAGTGTGTTTTGAGTCATTTTAATGCCTGAAATTGGTCAAAATAAAAGCTTCTGAGTAGGAGAAAAAGTCTGTAAAAATGTCAATTTTGGTCACATTGAGGCTTTAAAAAGTGATTATTCAACATGAGGCACAATCCAAATGACATTTTGAATCAATTTTTCTACAGTCCAAAAAAATCAATTTTCTGATGAAAAACGATGACCCGTGACCTGTCGAATTTTCACAAGATGGTCAAAAATGGTGAATTGTTAATATTTAATTTTTTGACTGTAAATGACTATTGCATGTGAATTATCACTTCTGGAGCTAAAATAAGTGTGTTTAGAGTCATTTTAATGCCTGAAATTGGTCAAAATAGAAGCTTCTGAGTAGGAGAAAAAGTCAGTAAAAATTGCTATTTTGGTCACATAGAGGCTTTAAAAAGTGATTATTCAACATGAGGCACATTCCAAATGACATTTTGAATCAATTATCTGATGAAAAACGATGACCCGTTACCAGTTGACCTTTCTCCATATGGTCAAAAATGGTAATTTTGTAATATTTAATTTTTTGACTGTAAATGACTATTGCATGTGAATTATCACTTTTGGAACTAAAATGAGTGTGTTTAGAGTCATTTTAATGCCTGAAATTGGTCAAAATAGAAGCTTCTGAGTAGGAGAAAAAGTCAGTAAAAACTGCAATTTTGGTCACATTGAGGCTTTAAAAAGTAGTTATTCAACATGAGGCACAATCCAAATGACATTTTGAATCAATTTTTCTAGAGTCCAAAAAATCAATTTTCTGATGAAAAACGATGACCCGTGTGATCTGTCGAACTTTCTCCAGATGGTTAAAAATGGTAATTTTTTAATATTTAATTTTTTGACTGTAAATGACTATTGCATGTGAATTATCAATTTTGGAACTAAAATGAGTGTGTTTAGAGTCATTTTAATGCCTGAAATTGGTCAAAATAGAAGCTTCTGAGTAGGAGAAAAAGTCAGTAAAAATTGCAATTTTGGTCACATTGAGGCTTTAAAAAGTAGTTATTCAACATGAGGCACAATCCAAATGACATTTTGAATCAATTTTTCCACAGTCCAAAAAAATCAATTTTCTGATGAAAGATGATGACCCGTGATCTGTCGAACTTTCTCCAGGTGGTCAAAAACGGTAATTTTTTAATATTTAATTTTTTGACTGTAAATGACTATTGCATGTGAATTATCAATTTTGGAACTAAAATAAGTGTGTTTAGAGTCATTTTAATGCCTGAAATTGGTCAAAATAGAAGCTTCTGAGCAGGAGAAAAAGTCAGTAAAAATTGCAATTTTGGTCACATTGAGGCTTTAAAAAGTGATTATTCAACATGAGGCACAATCCAAATGACATTTTGAATCAATTTTTCTACAGTCCAAAAAATCAATTTTCTGATGAAAAACGATGACCAGTGACCTGTCGAACTTTCTCCATATGGTCAAAAATGGTAATTTTTTTATTTTGAATTTTTTGACTGTAAATGACTATTGCATGTGAATGATCACTTTTGGAACAAAAATAAGTGTGTTTAGAGTCATTTTAATTCCCGGAAATGGTCAAAATAAAAGCTTCTGAGTAGGAGAAAAAGTCTGTAAAAATGATAATTTTGGTCACATTGAGGCTTTAAAACGTGATTATTCAACATGAGGCACAATCCAAATGACATTTTGAATCAATTTTTCTACAGTCCAAAAAATCAATTTTCTGATGAAAAACGATGACCCGTGACCTGTCAAACTTTCTCCAGATGGTCAAAAATGGTAATTTTTTAATATTTAAGTTTTTTGACTGTAAATGGCTATTGCATGTGAATTATCACTTCTGGAACTAAAAAAAGTGTGTTTAGAGTCATTTTAATGCCTGAAATTAGTCGATATAGAAGCTTCTGAGTAGGAGAAAAAGTCAGAAAAAATTGCAATTTTGGTCACATTGAGGCTTTAAAAAGTAGTTATTCAACACGAGGCACAATCCAAATGACATTTTGAATCAATTTTTCTACAGTCCAAAAAATCAATTTTCTGATGAAAAACGATAACCCGTGTGACCTGTTAAACTTTCTTCATATGGTCAAAAATGGTAATTTTTTAATATTTAATTTTTTGACTGAAAATGACTGTTGCATGTGAATTAATACTTTTGGAAGAAAAATAAGTGTGTTTATAGTCATTTTAATGCCTGAAATTGGTCAAAATAAAAGCTTCTGAGTAGGAGAAAAAGTCAGAAAAAATTGCAATTTTTGTTCACATTGAGGGTATAAAAAGTAGTTATTCAACATGAGGCACAATCCAAATGACATTTTGAATCAATTTTTCTACAGTCCAAAAAATCAATTTTCTGATGAAAAACGATGAGCCGTGATCTGTCGAACTTTCTCCATATGGTCAAAAATTGTAATTTTTTAATATTTAATTTTTTGACTGTAAATGACTATTGCATGTAAATTATCAATTTTGGAACTAAAATAAGTGTGTTTAGAGTCATTTTAATGCCTGAAATTGGTCAAAATAGAAGCTTCTGAGTAGGAGAAAATGTCAGTAAAAATTGCAATTTTGGTCACATTGAGGCTTTAAAAAGTGATTATTCAACATGAGGCACAATCAAAATGACATATTGAATCAATTTTTCTACTGTCCAAAAAATTAATTTTCTGATGAAAAACGATGACCCGTGACCTGTTGAACTTTCTCCATATGGTCAAAAAAGGTAATTTTTTAATATTTATTTTTTGACTGTAAATGACTATTGCATGTGATTTATCACTTTTGGAACTAAAACTAGTGTGTTTAGAGTCATTTTAATGCCTGAAATTGGTCAAAATAGAAGCTTCTGAGTAGGAGAAAAAGTCAGTAAAAATTGCAATTTTGGTCACATTGAGGCTTTAAAAAGTAGTTATTCAACATGAGGCACAATCCAAATGACATTTTGAATCAATTTTTCCACAGTCCAAAAAAATCAATTTTCTGATAAAAGATGATGACCAGTGATCTGTCGAACTTTCTCCAGGTGGTCAAAAACGGTAATTTTTTAATCTTTAATTTTTTGACTGTAAATGACTATTGCATGTGAATTATCAATTTTGGAACTAAAATAAGTGTGTTTAGAGTCATTTTAATGCCTGAAATTGGTCAAAATAGAAGCTTGTGAGCAGGAGAAAAAGTCAGTAAAAATTGCAATTTTGGTCACATTGAGGCTTTAAAAAGTGATTATTCAACATGAGGCACAATCCAAATGACATTTTGAATCAATTTTTCTACAGTCCAAAAAATCAATTTTCTGATGAAAAACGATGACCAGTGACCTGTCGAACTTTCTCCATATGGTCAAAAATGGTAATTTTTTTATTTTGAATTTTTTGACTGTAAATGACTATTGCATGTGAATGATCACTTTTGGAACAAAAATAAGTGTTTAGAGTCATTTTAATTCCCGGAAATGGTCAAAATAAAAGCTTCTGAGTAGGAGAAAAAGTCTGTAAAAATGATAATTTTGGTCACATTGAGGCTTTAAAACGTGATTATTCAACATGAGGCACAATCCAAATGACATTTTGAATCAATTTTTCTACAGTCCAAAAAATCAATTTTCTGATGAAAAACGATGACCCGTGACCTGTCAAACTTTCTCCAGATGGTCAAAAATGGTAATTTTTTAATATTTAAGTTTTTTGACTGTAAATGGCTATTGTATGTGAATTATCACTTCTGGAACTAAAATAAGTGTGTTTAGAGTCATTTTAATGCCTGAAATTGGTTGATATAGAAGCTTCTGAGTAGGAGAAAAAGTCAGAAAAAATTGCAATTTTGGTCACATTGAGGCTTTAAAAAGTAGTTATTCAACATGAGGCACAATCCAAATGACATTTTGAATCAATTTTTCTACAGTCCAAAAAATCAATTTTCTGATGAAAAACGATGACCCGTGTGACCTGTTGAACTTTCTCCATATGGTCAAAAATAGTAATTTTTTAATATTATTTTTTTGACTGAAAATGACTATTGCATGTGAATTATTACTTTTGGAAGAAAAATAAGTGTGTTTAGAGTCATTTTAATGCCTGAAATTGGTCAACATAGAAGCTTCTGAGTAGGATAAAAAGTCAGTAAAAATTGCTATTTTGGTCACATAGAGGCTTTAAAAAGTGATTATTCAACATGAGGCACAATCAAAATGACATATTGAATCAATTTTTCTACTGTCCAAAAAATTAATTTTCTGATGAAAAACGATGACCAGTGACCTGTCGAACTTTCTCCATATGGTCAAAAATGGTAATTTTTTTATATTTAATTTTTTGACTGTAAATAACTATTGCATGTGAATTATCACTTTTGGAACAAAAATAAGTGTGTTTTGAGTCATTTTAATGCCTGAAATTGGTCAAAATAAAAGCTTCTGAGTAGGAGAAAAAGTCTGTAAAAATGTCAATTTTGGTCACATTGAGGCTTTAAAAAGTGATTATTCAACATGAGGCACAATCCAAATGACATTTTGAATCAATTTTTCTACAGTCCAAAAAATCAATTTTCTGATGAAAAACGATGACCCGTGACCTGTCGAATTTTCACAAGATGGTCAAAAATGGTGAATTGTTAATATTTAATTTTTTGACTGTAAATGACTATTGCATGTGAATTATCACTTCTGGAGCTAAAATAAGTGTGCTTAGAGTCATTTTAATGCCTGAAATTGGTCAAAATAGAAGCTTCTGAGTAGGAGAAAAAGTCAGTAAAAATTGCAATTTTGGTCACATTGAGGCTTTAAAAAGTGATTATTCAACATGAGGCACAATCCAAATGACATTTTGAATCAATTTTCTGATGAAAAACGATGACCCGTGACCTGTTGAACTTTCTCCATATGGTTAAAAATGGTAATTTTTTAATATTTAATTTTTTGACTGTAAATGACTATTGCATATGAATTATCACTTTTGGAACTAAAATTAGTGTGTTTAGAGTCATTTTAATGCCTGAAATTGGTCAAAATAGAAGCTTCTGAGTAGGAGAAAAAGTCAGTAAAAATTGCAATTTTGGTCACATTGAGGCTTTAAAAAGTAGTTATTCAACATGAGGCACAATCCAAATGACATTTTGAATCAATTTTTCCACAGTCCAAAAAAATCAATTTTCTGATGAAAAATGATGACCCGTGATCTGTCGAACTTTCTCCAGGTGGTCAAAAACGGTAATTTTTTAATATTTAATTTTTTGACTGTAAATGACTATTGCATGTGAATTATCAATTTTGGAACTAAAATAAGTGTGTTTAGAATCATTTTAATGCCTGAAATTGGTCAAAATAGAAGCTTCTGAGAAGGAGAAAAAGTCAGTAAAAATTGCAATTTTGGTCACATTGAGGCTTTAAAAAGTGATTATTCAACATGAGGCACAATCCAAATGACATTTTGAATCAATTTTTCTACAGTCCAAAAAATCAATTTTCTGATGAAAAACGATGACCAGTGACCTGTCGAACTTTCTCCATATGGTCAAAAATGGTAATTTTTTTATTTTGAATTTTTTGACTGTAAATGACTATTGCATGTGAATGATCACTTTTGGAACAACAATAAGTGTGTTTAGAGTCATTTTAATTCCCGGAAATGGTCAAAATAAAAGCTTCTGAGTAGGAGAAAAAGTCTGTAAAAATGATAATTTTGGTCACATTGAGGCTTCAAAAAGTGATTATTCAACATGAGGCACAATCCAAATGACATTTTGAATCAATTTTTCTACAGTCCAAAAAATCGATTTTCTGATGAAAAACGATGACCCGTGACCTGTTGAACTTTCTCCATATGGTTAAAAATGGTAATTTTTTAATATTTAATTTTTTGACTGTAAATGACGATTGCATGTGAATTATCACTTTTGGAACACAAATAAGTGTGTTTAGAGTCAATTTAATGCCTGAAATTGGTCAAAATAAAAGCTTCTGAGTAGGAGAAAAAGTCTGTAAAAATGTCAATTTTGGTCACATTGAGGCTTTAAAAAGTGATTATTCAGCATGAGGCACAATCCAAATGACATTTTTAATCAATTTATCTACAGTCCAAAAAATCAATTTTCTGATGAAAAACGATGACCTGTGACCTGTCGAATTTTCTCCAGATGGTCTAAAAGGGTAACTTTTTAATATTTAATTTTTTGACTGTAAAGGACTATTGCATGTGAATTATCACTTTTGGAACAAAAATAAGTGTGTTTAGAGTCATTTTAATGCCTGAAATTGGTCAAAATAAAAGCTTCTGAACAGGAGAAAAAGTCTGTAAAAATGATAATTTTGGTCACATTGAGGCTTTAAAAAGTGATTATTCGACATGAGGCACAATCCAAATGACATTTTGAATCAATTTTTCTACAGTCCAAAAAATCAATTTTCTGATGAAAAACGATGACCCGTGACCTGTCGAACTTACTCCATATGGTCAAAAATGGTAATTTTTTAATATTAATTTTTTTTTACTGTAAATGACTATTGCATGTGAATTATCACTTTTGGAACAAAAATATGTGTGTTTGAAGTCATTTCAATGCCTGAAATTGGTCAAAATAGAAGCTTCTGAGTAGGAGAAAAAGTCAGTAAAAATTGAAATTTTGGTCACATTGAGGCTTTAAAAAGTAGTTATTCAACATGAGGCACAATCCAAATGACATTTTGAATCAATTTTTCTACAGTCCAAAAAATCAATTTTCTGATGAAAAACGATTACCCGTGACCTGTCGAACTTACTCCATATGGTCAAAAATGGTAATTTTTTAATATTTAATTTTTTGACTGTAAATGACTATTGCATGTGAATTATCACTTCTGGAACAAAAATAAGTGTGTTTAGAGTAATTTTAATGCCTGAAATTGGTCAAAATAAAAGCTTCTGAGTAGGAGAAAAAGTCTGTAAAAATGATAATTTTGATCACATTGAGGCTTTAAAAAGTGATTATTCAACATGAGGCACAATCCAAATGACATTTTGAATCAATTTTTCTACAATCCAAAAAATCAATTTTCTGATGAAAAACGATGACCCGTGACCTGTCGAATTTTCACCAGATGGTCACGAATGGTGATTTTTTAATATTTAAGTTTTTGGACTGTAAATGACTATTGCATGTAAGTTATCACTTCTGGAACTAAAATAAGTGTGTTTAGAGTCATTTTACTGCCTGAAATTGGTCAAAAATAGAAGCTTCTGAGTAGGAGAAAAAGTCAGTAAAAATTGCAATTTTGGTCACATTGAGGCTTTAAAAAGTGATTATTCAAGATGAGGCACAATCCAAATGACATTTTGAATCAATTTTCTGATGAAAAACGATGACCCATGACCGGTTGAACTTTCTCCATATGGTTAAAAATGGTAATTTTTTAATATTTAATTTTTTGACTGTAAATGACGATTGCATGTGAATGATCACTTTTGGAACACAAATAAGTGTGTTTAGAGTCAATTTAATGCCTGAAATTGGTCAAAATAAAAGCTTCTGAGTAGGAGAAAAAGTCTGTAAAAATGTCAATTTTGGTCACATTGAGGCTTTAAAAAGTGATTATTCAGCATGAGGCACAATCCAAATGACATTTTGAATCAATTTTTCTACAGTCCAAAAAATCAATTTTCTGATGAAAAACGATGACCTGTGACCTGTCGAATTTTCTCCAGATGGTCTAAAAGGGTAACTTTTTAATATTAAATTTTTTGACTGTAAATGACTATTGCATGTGAATTATCACTTTTGGAACAAAAATATGTGTGTTTGAAGTAATTTCAATGCCTGAAATTGGTCAAAATAGAAGCTTCTGAGTAGGAGAAAAAGTCAGTAAAAATTGAAATTTTGGTCACATTGAGGCTTTAAAAAGTAGTTATTCAACATGAGGCACAATCCAAATGACATTTTGAATCAATTTTTCTACAGTCCAAAAAATCGATTTTCTGATAAAAAACGATGACCCGTGACCTGTCGAACTTACTCAATATGGTCAAAAATGGTAATTTTTTAATATTAATTTTTTTTTACTGTAAATGACTATTGCATGTGAATTATCACTTTTGGAACAAAAATATGTGTGTTTGAAGTCATTTCAATGCCTGAAATTGGTCAAAATAGAAGCTTCTGAGAAGGAGAAAAAGTCAGTAAAAATTGCAATTTTGGTCACATTGAGGCTTTAAAAAGTGATTATTCAACATGAGGCACAATCCAAATGACATTTTGAATCAATTTTTCTACAGTCCAAAAAATCAATTTTCTGATGAAAAACGATGACCAGTGACCTGTCGAACTTTCTCCATATGGTCAAAAATGGTAATTTTTTTATTTTGAATTTTTTGACTGTAAATGACTATTGCATGTGAATGATCACTTTTGGAACAACAATAAGTGTGTTTAGAGTCATTTTAATTCCCGGAAATGGTCAAAATAAAAGCTTCTGAGTAGGAGAAAAAGTCAGTAAAAATTGAAATTTTGGTCACATTGAGGCTTTAAAAAGTGGTTATTCAAAATGAGGCACAATCCAAATGACATTTTGAATCAATTTTTCTACAGTCCAAAAAATCAATTTTGTGATGAAAAACGATGACCCGCGACCTGTCGAACTTACTCAATATGGTCAAAAATGGTAATTTTTTAATATTAATTTTTTTTTACTGTAAATGACTATTGCATGTGAATTATCACTTTTGGAACAAAAATATGTGTGTTTGAAGTCATTTCAATGCCTGAAATTGGTAAAAATAGAAGCTTCTGAGTAGGAGAAAAAGTCAGTAAAAATTGAAATTTTGGTCACATTGAGGCTTTAAAAAGTGGTTATTCAAAATGAGGCACAATCCAAATGACATTTTGAATCAATTTTTCTACAGTCCAAAAAATCAATTTTGTGATGAAAAACGATGACCCGCGACCTGTCGAACTTACTCAATATGGTCAAAAATGGTAATTTTTTAATATTATTTTTTTTTTACTGTAAATGACTATTGCATGTGAATTATCACTTTTGGAACAAAAATAAGTGTGTTTAGAGTCATTTTAATGCCTGAAATTGGTCAAAATAAAAGCTTCTGAGTAGGAGAAAAAGTCTGTAAAAATGTAAATTTTGGTCACATTGAGGCTTTAAAAAGTGAATATTCAACATGAGGCACAATCCAAATGACATTTTGAATCAATTTTCTGATGAAAAACAATGACCCGTGACCTGTTGAACTTTCTCCATATGGTCAAAAATGGTAATTTTTTAATATTTAATTTTTTGACTGTAAATGACTATTGCATGTGAATTATCCCTTTTGGAACTAAAATTAGTGTGTTTAGAGTCATTTTAATGCCTGAAATTGGTCGATATAGAAGCTTCTGAGTAGGAGAAAATGTCTGTAAAAATTGCAATTTTGGTCACATTGAGGCTTTAAAAAGTGATTATTCAACATGAGGCACAATCCAAATGACATTTTGAATCAATTTTCTGATGAAAAACGATGACCCGTGTGACCTGTTGAACTTTCTCCATATGGTCAAAAATGGTAATTTTTTAATATTTAATTTTTTGACTATAAATGACTATTGCATGTGATTTATCACTTTTGGAACTAAAATTAGTGTGTTTAGAGTCATTTTAATGCCTGAAATTGGTCAAAATAGAAGCTTCTGAGTAGGAGAAAAAGTCAGTAAAAATTGCAATTTTGGTCACATTGAGGCTTTAAAAAGTAGTTATTCAACATGAGGCACAATCCAAATGACATTTTGAATCACTTTTTCTACAGTCCAAAAACTCAATTTTCTGATGAAAAACGATGACCCGTGATCTGTCGAACTTTCTCCAGATGGTCAAAAATGGTAATTTTTTAATATTAAATTTTTTGACTGTAAATGACTATTGCATGTGAATTATCAATTTTGGAACTAAAATAAGTGTGTTTAGAGTCATTTTAATCCTGAAATTGGTCCAAATAGAAGCTTCTGAGTAGGAGAAAAAGTCAGTAAAAATTGCAATTTTGGTCACATTGAGGCTTTAAAAAGTGATTATTCAACATGAGGCACAATCCAAATGACATTTTGAATCAATTTTTCTACAGTCCAAAAAATCGATTTTCTGATGAAAAACGATGACCCGTGACCTGTCGAATTTTCACAAGATGGTCAAAAATGGTGAATTTTTAATATTTAATTTTTTGACTGTAAATGGCTATTGCATGTGAATTATCACTTTTGGAACTAAAATTAGTGTGTTTAGAGTCATTTTAATGCCTGAAATTGGTCAAAATAGAAGCTTCTGAGTAGGAGAAAAAGTCTGTAAAAATGTCAATTTTGGTCACATTGAGGCTTTAAAAAGTGATTATTCAACATGAGGCACAATCCAAATGACATTTTGAATCAATTTTTCTACCGTCCAAAAAATCAATTTTCTGATGAAAAACGATGACCCGTGACCTGTCGAATTTTCTCCAGATGGTCAAAAAGGGTAATTTTTTAATATTTAATTTTTTGACTGTAAATGACTATTGCATGTGAATTATAACTTCTGGAACTAAAATTAGTGTGTTTAGAGTCATTTTAATGCCTGAAATTGGTCAAAATAGAAGCTTCTGAGTAGGAGAAAAAGTCAGTAAAAATTGCAATTTTGGTCACATTGAGGCTTTAAAAAGTGATTATTCAACATGAGGCACAATCCAAATGACATTTTGAATCAATTTTCTGATGAAAAACGATGACCCGTTACCTGTTGACCTTTCTCCATATGGTCAAAAATGGTAATTTTGTAATATTTAATTTTTTGACTGTAAATGACTATTGCATGTGAATTATCACTTTTGGAACTAAAATGAGTGTGTTTAGAGTCATTTTAATGCCTGAAATTGGTCAAAATAGAAGCTTCTGAGTAGGAGAAAAAGTCAGTAAAAATTGCAATTTTGGTCACATTGAGGCTTTAAAAAGTAGTTATTCAACATGAGGCACAATCGAAATGACATTTTGAATCAATTTTTCTAGAGTCCAAAAAATCAATTTTCTGATGAAAAACGATGACCCGTGATCTGTCGAACTTTCTCCAGATGGTCAAAAATGGTAATTTTGTAATATTAAATTTTTTGACTGTAAATGACTATTGCATGTGAATTATCACTTCTGGAACTAAAATAAGTGTGTTTAGAGTCATTTTAATGCCTGAAATTGGTCAAAAATAGAAGCTTCTGAGTAGGAGAAAAAGTCAGTAAAAATTGCAATTTTGGTCACATTAAGGCTTTAAAAAGTGATTATTCAAGATGAGGCACAATCCAAATGACATTTTGAATCAATTTTCTGATGAAAAACGATGACCCGTGACCTGTTGAACTTTCTCCATATGGTCAAAATGGTAATTTTTTAATATTTAATTTTTTGACTGTAAATGACTATTGCATGTGAATTATCACTTTTGGAACTAAAATTAGTGTATTTAGAGTCATTTTAATGCCTGTAATTGGTCAAAATAGAAGCTTCTGAGTAAGAGAAAAAGTCAGTAAAAATTGCAATTTTGGTCACATTGAGGCTTTAAAAAGTGATTATTCAACATGAGGCACAATCCAAATGACATTTTGAATCAATTTTTCTACAGTCCAAAAAATCGATTTTCTGATGAAAAACGATGACCCGTGACCTGTCGAATTTTTACAAGATGGTCAAAAATGGTGAATTTTTAATATTTAATTTTTTGACTGTAAATGACTATTGCATGTGAATTATCACTTCTGGAACTAAAATAAGTGTGTTTAGAGTCATTTTAATGCCTGAAATTGGTCAAAATAGAAGCTTCTGAGTAGGAGAAAAAGTCAGTAAAAATTGCAATTTTGGTCACATTGAGGCTTTAAAAAGTGATTATTCAATATGAGGCACAATCCAAATGACATTTTGAATCAATTTTCTGATGAAAAACGATGACCCGTGACCTGTTGAACTTTCTCCATATGGTCAAAAATGGTAATTTTTTAATATTTAATTTTTTGACTGTAAATGACTATTGCATGTGATTTATCACTTTTGGAACTAAAATTAGGGTGTTTAGAGTCATATTAATGCCTGAAATTGGTCAAAATAGAAGGTTCTGAGAAGGAGAAAAAGTGAGTAAAAATTGCAATTTTGGTCACATTGAGGCTTTAAAAAGTAGTTATTCAACATGAGGCACAATCAAAATGACATTTTGAATCACTTTTTCTACAGTCCAAAAAATCAATTTTCTGATGAAAAACGATGACCCGTGATCTGTCGAACTTTCTCCAGATGGTCAAAAATGGTAATTTTTTAATATTTAATTTTTTGACTGTAAATGACTATTGCATGTGAATTATCAATTTTGGAACTAAAATAAGTGTGTTTAGAGTCATTTTAATGCCTGAAATTGGTCAAAAATAGAAGCTTCTGAGTAGTAGAAAAAGACAGTAAAAATTGCAATTTTGGTCACATTGAGGCTTTAAAATGTGTTTATTCAACATGAGGCACAATCCAAATGACATTTTGAATCAATTTTTCTACAGTCCAAAAAATCAATTTTCTGATGAAAAACGATGACCAGTGACCTGTCGAACTTTCTCCATATGGTCAAAAATGGTAATTTTTTTATTTTGAATTTTTTGACTGTAAATGACTATTGCATGTGAATGATCACTTTTGGAACAAAAATAAGTGTGTTTAGAGTCATTTTAATTCCCGGAAATGGTCAAAATAAAAGCTTCTGAGTAGGAGAAAAAGTCTGTAAAAATGATAATTTTGGTCACATTGAGGCTTTAAAACGTGATTATTCAACATGAGGCACAATCCAAATGACATTTTGAATCAATTTTTCTACAGTCCAAAAAATCGATTTTCTGATGAAAAACGATGACCCGTGACCTGTCAAACTTTCTCCAGATGGTCAAAATTGGTAATTTTTTAATATTTAAGTTTTTTGACTGTAAATGGCTATTGCATGTGAATTATCACTTCTGGAACTAAAATAAGTGTGTTTAGAGTCATTTTAATGCCTGAAATTGGTTGATATAGAAGCTTCTGAGTAGGAGAAAAAGTCAGAAAAAATTGCAATTTTGGTCACATTGAGGCTTTAAAAAGTAGTTATTCAACATGAGGCACAATCAAAATGACATTTTGAATCAATTTTTCTACAGTCCAAAAAATCAATTTTCTGATGAAAAACGATGACCCGTGTGACCTGTTGAACTTTCTCCATATGGTCAAAAATAGTAATTTTTTAATATTTAATTTTTTGACTGAAAATGACTATTGCATGTGAATTATTACTTTTGGAACACAAATAAGTGTGTTTAGAGTCATTTTAATGCCTGAAATTGGTCAAAATAGAAGCTTCTGAGTAGGAGAAAAATTCAGTAAAAATTGCAATTTTTGTTCACATTGAGGGTTTAAAAAGTAGTTATTCAACATGAGGCACAATCCAAATGACATTTTGAATCAATTTTTCTACAGTCCAAAAAATCAATTTTCTGATGAAAAACGATGAGCCGTGATCTGTCGAACTTTCTCCATATGGTCAAAAATTGTAATTTTTTAATATTTAATTTTTTGACTGTAAATGACTATTGCATGTGAATTATCAATTTTGGAACTAAAATAAGTGTGTTTAGAGTCATTTTAATCCTGAAATTGGTCCAAATAGAAGCTTCTGAGTAGGAGAAAAAGTCAGTAAAAATTGCAATTTTGGTCACATTGAGGCTTTAAAAAGTGATTATTCAACATGAGGCACAATCCAAATGACATTTTAAATCAATTTTTCTACAGTCCAAAAAATCGATTTTCTGATGAAAAACGATGACCCGTGACCTGTCGAATTTTCACAAGATGGTCAAAAATGGTGAATTTTTAATATTTAATTTTTTGACTGTAAATGGCTATTGCATGTGAATTATCACTTTTGGAACTAAAATTAGTGTGTTTAGAGTCATTTTAATGCCTGAAATTGGTCAAAATAGAAGCTTCTGAGTAGGAGAAAAAGTCTGTAAAAATGTCAATTTTGGTCACATTGAGGCTTTAAAAAGTGATTATTCAACATGAGGCACAATCCAAATGGTATTTTGAATCAATTTTTCTACCGTCCAAAAAATCAATTTTCTGATGAAAAACGATGACCCGTGACCTGTCGAATTTTCTCCAGATGGTCAAAAAAGGTAATTTTTTAATATTTAATTTTTTGACTGTAAATGACTATTGCATGTGAATTATCACTTCTGGAACTAAAATTAGTGTGTTTAGAGTCATTTTAATGCCTGAAATTGGTCAAAATAGAAGCTTCTGAGTAGGAGAAAAAGTCAGTAAAAATTGCAATTTTGGTCACATTGAGGCTTTAAAAAGTGATTATTCAACATGAGGCACAATCCAAATGACATTTTGAATCAATTTTCTGATGAAAAACGATGACCCGTTACCTGTTGACCTTTCTCCATATGGTCAAAAATGGTAATTTTGTAATATTTAATTTTTTGACTGTAAATGACTATTGCATGTGAATTATCACTTTTGGAACTAAAATGAGTGTGTTTAGAGTCATTTTAATGCCTGAAATTGGTCAAAATAGAAGCTTCTGAGTAGGAGAAAAAGTCAGTAAAAATTGCAATTTTGGTCACATTGAGGCTTTAAAAAGTAGTTATTCAACATGAGGCACAATCGAAATGACATTTTGAATCAATTTTTCTAGAGTCCAAAAAATCAATTTTCTGATGAAAAACGATGACCCGTGATCTGTCGAACTTTCTCCAGATGGTCAAAAATGGTAATTTTTTAATATTTAATTTTTTGACTGTAAATGACTATTGCATGTGAATTATCAATTTTGGAACTAAAATAAGTGTGTTTAGAGTCATTTTAATGCCTGAAATTGGTCAAAATAGAAGCTTCTGAGCAGGAGAAAAAGTCTGTAAAAATGATAATTTTGGTCACATTGAGGCTTTAAAAAGTGATTATTCAACATGAGGCACAATCCAAATGACATTTTGAATCAATTTTTCTACAGTCCAAACAATTTTCTGATGAAAAACGATGACCCGTGACCTGTCGAATTTTCACCAGATGGTCACAAATGGTGATTTTTTAATATTTAAGTTTTTTGACTGTAAATGACTATTGCATGTAAGTTATCACTTCTGCAACTAAAATAAGTGTGTTTAGAGTCATTTTACTGCCTGAAATTGGTCAAAAATAGAAGCTTCTGAGTAGGAGAAAAAGTCAGTAAAAATTGCAATTTTGGTCACATTGAGGCTTTAAAAAGTGATTATTCAAGATGAGGCACAATCCAAATGACATTTTGAATCAATTTTCTGATGAAAAACGATGACCCATGACCGGTTGAACTTTCTCCATATGGTTAAAAATGGTAATTTTTTAATATTTAATTTTTTGACTGTAAATGACGATTGCATGTGAATTATCACTTTTGGAACACAAATAAGTGTGTTTAGAGTCAATTTAATGCCTGAAATTGGTCAAAATAAAAGCTTCTGAGTAGGAGAAAAAGTCTGTAAAAATGTCAATTTTGGTCACATTGAGGTTTTAAAAAGTGATTATTCAGCATGAGGCACAATCCAAATGACATTTTGAATCAATTTTTCTACAGTCCAAAAAATCAATTTTCTGATGAAAAACGATGACCTGTGACCTGTCGAATTTTCTCCAGATGGTCTAAAAGGGTAACTTTTTAATATTAAATTTTTTGACTGTAAATGACTATTGCATGTGAATTATCACTTTTGGAACAAAAATATGTGTGTTTGAAGTAATTTCAATGCCTGAAATTGGTCAAAATAGAAGCTTCTGAGTAGGAGAAAAAGTCAGTAAAAATTGAAATTTTGGTCACATTGAGGCTTTAAAAAGTAGTTATTCAACATGAGGCACAATCCAAATGACATTTTGAATCAATTTTTCTACAGTCCAAAAAATCAATTTTCTGATGAAAAACGATGACCTGTGACCTGTCGAACTTACTCCATATGGTCAAAAATGGTAATTTTTTAATATTAATTTTTTTTTACTGTAAATGACTATTGCATGTGAATTATCACTTTTGGAACAAAAATATGTGTGTTTGAAGTCATTTCAATGCCTGAAATTGGTAAAAATAGAAGCTTCTGAGTAGGAGAAAAAGTCAGTAAAAATTGAAATTTTGGTCACATTGAGGTTTTAAAAAGTAGTTATTCAAAATGAGGCACAATCCAAATGACATTTTGAATCAATTTTTCTACAGTCCAAAAAATCAATTTTGTGATGAAAAACGATGACCCGCGACCTGTCGAACTTACTCCATATGGTCAAAAATGGTAATTTTTTTAATATTAATTTTTTTTTACTGTAAATGACTATTGCATGTGAATTATCACTTTTGGAACAAAAATAAGTGTGTTTAGAGTCATTTTAATGCCTGAAATTGGTCAAAATAAAAGCTTCTGAGTAGGAGAAAAAGTCTGTAAAAATGTAAATTTTGGTCACATTGAGGCTTTAAAAAGTGATTATTCAACATGAGGCACAATCCAAATGACATTTTGAATCAATTTTCTGATGAAAAACGATGACCCGTGACTTGTTGAACTTTCTCCATATGGTCAAAAATGGTAATTTTTTAATATTTAATTTTTTGACTGTAAATGACTATTGCATGTGAATTATCCCTTTTGGAACTAAAATTAGTGTGTTTAGAGTCATTTTAATGCCTGAAATTGGTCGATATAGAAGCTTCTGAGTAGGAGAAAATGTCTGTAAAAATTGCAATTTTGGTCACATTGAGGCTTTAAAAAGTGATTATTCAACATGAGGCACAATCCAAATGACATTTTGAATCAATTTTCTGATGAAAAACGATGACCCGTGTGACCTGTTGAACTTTCTCCATATGGTCAAAAATGGTAATTTTTTAATATTTAATTTTTTGACTATAAATGACTATTGCATGTGATTTATCACTTTTGGAACTAAAATTAGTGTGTTTAGAGTCATTTTAATGCCTGAAATTGGTCAAAATAGAAGCTTCTGAGTAGGAGAAAAAGTCAGTAAAAATTGCAATTTTGGTCACATTGAGGCTTTAAAAAGTAGTTATTCAACATGAGGCACAATCCAAATGACATTTTGAATCACTTTTTCTACAGTCCAAAAACTCAATTTTCTGATGAAAAACGATGACCCGTGATCTGTCGAACTTTCTCCAGATGGTCAAAAATGGTAATTTTTTAATATTTAATTTTTTGACTGTAAATGACTATTGCATGTGAATTATCAATTTTGGAACTAAAATAAGTGTGTTTAGAGTCATTTTAATCCTGAAATTGGTCCAAATAGAAGCTTCTGAGTAGGAGAAAAAGTCAGTAAAAATTGCAATTTTGGTCACATTGAGGCTTTAAAAAGTGATTATTCAACATGAGGCACAATCCAAATGACATTTTGAATCAATTTTTCTACAGTCCAAAAAATCGATTTTCTGATGAAAAACGATGACCCGTGATCTGTCGAACTTTCTCCAGATGGTCAAAAATGGTAATTTTTTAATATTTAATTTTTTGACTGTAAATGACTATTGCATGTGAATTATCAATTTTGGAACTAAAATAAGTGTGTTTAGAGTCATTTTAATGCCTGAAATTGGTCAAAATAGAAGCTTCTGAGCAGGAGAAAAAGTCTGTAAAAATGATAATTTTGGTCACATTGAGGCTTTAAAAAGTGATTATTCAACATGAGGCACAATCAAAATGACATTTTGAATCAATTTTTCTACAGTCCAAACAATTTTCTGATGAAAAACGATGACCCGTGACCTGTCGAATTTTCACCAGATGGTCACAAATGGTGATTTTTTAATATTTAAGTTTTTTGACTGTAAATGACTATTGCATGTAAGTTATCACTTCTGGAACTAAAATAAGTGTGTTTAGAGTCATTTTACTGCCTGAAATTGGTCAAAAATAGAAGCTTCTGAGTAGGAGAAAAAGTCAGTAAGAATTGCAATTTTGGTCACATTGAGGCTTTAAAAAGTGATTATTCAAGATGAGGCACAATCCAAATGACATTTTGAATCAATTTTCTGATGAAAAACGATGACCCATGACCGGTTGAACTTTCTCCATATGGTTAAAAATGGTAATTTTTTAATATTTAATTTTTTGACTGTAAATGACTATTGCATGTGAATTATCACTTTTGAAACCAAAATAAGTGTGTTTAGAGTCATTTTAATGCCTGAAATTGGTCGATATAGAAGCTTCTGAGTAGGAGAAAATGTCTGTAAAAATTGCAATTTTGGTCACATTGAGGCTTTAAAAAGTGATTATTCAACATGAGGCACAATCCAAATGACATTTTGAATCAATTTTCTGATGAAAAACGATGACCCGTGTGACCTGTTGAACTTTCTCCATATGGTCAAAAATGGTAATTTTTTAATATTTAATTTTTTGACTATAAATGACTATTGCATGTGATTTATCACTTTTGGAACTAAAATTAGTGTGTTTAGAGTCATTTTAATGCCTGAAATTGGTCAAAATAGAAGCTTCTGAGTAGGAGAAAAAGTCAGTAAAAATTGCAATTTTGGTCACATTGAGGCTTTAAAAAGTAGTTATTCAACATGAGGCACAATCCAAATGACATTTTGAATCACTTTTTCTACAGTCCAAAAACTCAATTTTCTGATGAAAAACGATGACCCGTGATCTGTCGAACTTTCTCCAGATGGTCAAAAATGGTAATTTTTTAATATTTAATTTTTTGACTGTAAATGACTATTGCATGTGAATTATCAATTTTGGAACTAAAATAAGTGTGTTTAGAGTCATTTTAATCCTGAAATTGGTCCAAATAGAAGCTTCTGAGTAGGAGAAAAAGTCAGTAAAAATTGCAATTTTGGTCACATTGAGGCTTTAAAAAGTGATTATTCAACATGAGGCACAATCCAAATGACATTTTGAATCAATTTTTCTACAGTCCAAAAAATCGATTTTCTGATGAAAAACGATGACCCGTGATCTGTCGAACTTTCTCCAGATGGTCAAAAATGGTAATTTTTTAATATTTAATTTTTTGACTGTAAATGACTATTGCATGTGAATTATCAATTTTGGAACTAAAATAAGTGTGTTTAGAGTCATTTTAATGCCTGAAATTGGTCAAAATAGAAGCTTCTGAGCAGGAGAAAAAGTCTGTAAAAATGATAATTTTGGTCACATTGAGGCTTTAAAAAGTGATTATTCAACATGAGGCACAATCCAAATGACATTTTGAATCAATTTTTCTACAGTCCAAACAATTTTCTGATGAAAAACGATGACCCGTGACCTGTCGAATTTTCACCAGATGGTCACAAATGGTGATTTTTTAAAATTTAAGTTTTTTGACTGTAAATGACTATTGCATGTAAGTTATCACTTCTGGAACTAAAATAAGTGTGTTTAGAGTCATTTTACTGCCTGAAATTGGTCAAAAATAGAAGCTTCTGAGTAGGAGAAAAAGTCAGTAAAAATTGCAATTTTGGTCACATTGAGGCTTTAAAAAGTGATTATTCAAGATGAGGCACAATCCAAATGACATTTTGAATCAATTTTCTGATGAAAAACGATGACCCATGACCGGTTGAACTTTCTCCATATGGTTAAAAATGGTAATTTTTTTATATTTAATTTTTTGACTGTAAATGACGATTGCATGTGAATTATCACTTTTGGAACACAAATAAGTGTGTTTAGAGTCAATTTAATGCCTGAAATTGGTCAAAATAAAAGCTTCTGAGTAGGAGAAAAAGTCTGTAAAAATGTCAATTTTGGTCACATTGAGGTTTTAAAAAGTGATTATTCAGCATGAGGCACAATCCAAATGACATTTTGAATCAATTTTTCTACAGTCCAAAAAATCAATTTTCTGATGAAAAACGATGACCTGTGACCTGTCGAATTTTCTCCAGATGGTCTAAAAGGGTAACTTTTTAATATTAAATATTTTGACTGTAAATGACTATTGCATGTGAATTATCACTTTTGGAACAAAAATATGTGTGTTTGAAGTAATTTCAATGCCTGAAATTGGTCAAAATAGAAGCTTCTGAGTAGGAGAAAAAGTCAGTAAAAATTGAAATTTTGGTCACATTGAGGCTTTAAAAAGTAGTTATTCAACATGAGGCACAATCCAAATGACATTTTGAATCAATTTTTCTACAGTCCAAAAAATCAATTTTCTGATGAAAAACGATGACCTGTGACCTGTCGAACTTACTCCATATGGTCAAAAATGGTAATTTTTTAATATTAATTTTTTTTTACTGTAAATGACTATTGCATGTGAATTATCACTTTTGGAACAAAAATATGTGTTTGAAGTCATTTCAATGCCTGAAATTGGTAAAAATAGAAGCTTCTGAGTAGGAGAAAAAGTCAGTAAAAATTGAAATTTTGGTCACATTGAGGTTTTAAAAAGTAGTTATTCAAAATGAGGCACAATCCAAATGACATTTTGAATCAATTTTTCTACAGTCCAAAAAATCAATTTTGTGATGAAAAACGATGACCCGCGACCTGTCGAACTTACTCCATATGGTCAAAAATGGTAATTTTTTTAATATTAATTTTTTTTTACTGTAAATGACTATTGCATGTGAATTATCACTTTTGGAACAAAAATAAGTGTGTTTAGAGTCATTTTAATGCCTGAAATTGGTCAAAATAAAAGCTTCTGAGTAGGAGAAAAAGTCTGTAAAAATGTAAATTTTGGTCACATTGAGGCTTTAAAAAGTGATTATTCAACATGAGGCACAATCCAAATGACATTTTGAATCAATTTTCTGATGAAAAACGATGACCCGTGACTTGTTGAACTTTCTCCATATGGTCAAATATGGTAATTTTTTAATATTTAATTTTTTGACTGTAAATGACTATTGCATGTGAATTATCCCTTTTGGAACTAAAATTAGTGTGTTTAGAGTCATTTTAATGCCTGAAATTGGTCGATATAGAAGCTTCTGAGTAGGAGAAAATGTCTGTAAAAATTGCAATTTTGGTCACATTGAGGCTTTAAAAAGTGATTATTCAACATGAGGCACAATCCAAATGACATTTTGAATCAATTTTCTGATGAAAAACGATGACCCGTGTGACCTGTTGAACTTTCTCCATATGGTCAAAAATGGTAATTTTTTAATATTTAATTTTTTGACTATAAATGACTATTGCATGTGATTTATCACTTTTGGAACTAAAATTAGTGTGTTTAGAGTCATTTTAATGCCTGAAATTGGTCAAAATAGAAGCTTCTGAGTAGGAGAAAAAGTCAGTAAAAATTGCAATTTTGGTCACATTGAGGCTTTAAAAAGTAGTTATTCAACATGAGGCACAATCCAAATGACATTTTGAATCACTTTTTCTACAGTCCAAAAACTCAATTTTCTGATGAAAAACGATGACCCGTGATCTGTCGAACTTTCTCCAGATGGTCAAAAATGGTGAATTTTTAATATTTAATTTTTTGACTGTAAATGGCTATTGCATGTGAATTATCACTTTTGGAACTAAAATTAGTGTGTTTAGAGTCATTTTAATGCCTGAAATTGGTCAAAATAGAAGCTTCTGAGTAGGAGAAAAAGTCTGTAAAAATGTCAATTTTGGTCACATTGAGGCTTTAAAAAGTGATTATTCAACATGAGGCACAATCCAAATGACATTTTGAATCAATTTTTCTACCGTCCAAAAAATCAATTTTCTGATGAAAAACGATGACCCGTGACCTGTCGAATTTTCTCCAGATGGTCAAAAAGGGTAATTTTTTAATATTTAATTTTTTGACTGTAAATGACTATTGCATGTGAATTATCACTTCTGGAACTAAAATTAGTGTGTTTAGAGTCATTTTAATGCCTGAAATTGGTCAAAATAGAAGCTTCTGAGTAGGAGAAAAAGTCAGTAAAAATTGCAATTTTGGTCACATTGAGGCTTTAAAAAGTGATTATTCAACATGAGGCACAATCCAAATGACATTTTGAATCAATTTTCTGATGAAAAACGATGACCCGTTACCTGTTGACCTTTCTCCATATGGTCAAAAATGGTAATTTTGTAATATTTAATTTTTTGACTGTAAATGACTATTGCATGTGAATTATCACTTTTGGAACTAAAATGAGTGTGTTTAGAGTCATTTTAATGCCTGAAATTGGTCAAAATAGAAGCTTCTGAGTAGGAGAAAAAGTCAGTAAAAATTGCAATTTTGGTCACATTGAGGCTTTAAAAAGTAGTTATTCAACATGAGGCACAATCGAAATGACATTTTGAATCAATTTTTCTAGAGTCCAAAAAATCAATTTTCTGATGAAAAACGATGACCCGTGATCTGTCGAACTTTCTCCAGATGGTCAAAAATGGTAATTTTTTAATATTTAATTTTTTGACTGTAAATGACTATTGCATGTGAATTATCACTTCTGGAACTAAAATAAGTGTGTTTAGAGTCATTTTAATGCCTGAAATTGGTCAAAAATAGAAGCTTCTGAGTAGGAGAAAAAGTCAGTAAAAATTGCAATTTTGGTCACATTAAGGCTTTAAAAAGTGATTATTCAAGATGAGGCACAATCCAAATGACATTTTGAATCAATTTTCTGATGAAAAACGATGACCCGTGACCTGTTGAACTTTCTCCATATGGTCAAAAATGGTAATTTTTTAATATTTAATTTTTTGACTGTAAATGACTATTGCATGTGAATTATCACTTTTGGAACTAAAATTAGTGTGTTTAGAGTCATTTTAATGCCTGTAATTGGTCAAAATAGAAGCTTCTGAGTAGGAGAAAAAGTCTGTAAAAATGTCAATTTTGGTCACATTGAGGCTTTAAAAAGTGATTATTCAACATGAGGCACAATCCAAATGACATTTTGAATCAATTTTTCTACCGTCCCAAAAATCAATTTTCTGATGAAAAACGATGAGCCGTGACCTGTCGAACTTACTCCATATGGTCAAAAATGGTAATTTTTTAATATTTAAGTTTTTTGACTGTAAATGACTATTGCATGTGAATTATCACTTCTGGAACTAAAATTAGTGTGTTTAGAGTCATTTTAATGCCTGAAATTGGTCGATATAGAAACTTCTGAGTAGGAGAAAATGTCTGTAAAAATTGCAATTTTGGTCACATTGAGGCTTTAAAAAGTGAATATTCAACATGAGGCACAATCCAAATGACATTTTGAATGAATTTTCTGATGAAAAACGATGACCCGTGTGACTTGTTGAACTTTCTCCATATAGTCAAAAATGGTAATTATTAAATATTTAAGTTTTTGACTGTAAATGACTATTGCATGTGAATTATCCCTTTTGGAACTAAAATTAGTGTGTTTAGAGTCATTTTAATGCCTGAAATTGGTCAAAATAGAAGCTTCTGAGTAAGAGAAAAAGTCAGTAAAAATTGCAATTTTGGTCACATTGAGGCTTTAAAAAGTGATTATTCAACATGAGGCACAATCCAAATGACATTTTGAATCAATTTTTCTACAGTCCAAAAAATCGATTTTCTGATGAAAAACGATGACCCGTGACCTGTCGAATTTTTACAAGATGGTCAAAAATGGTGAATTTTTAATATTTAATTTTTTGACTGTAAATGACTATTGCATTTGATTTATCACTTTTGGAACTAAAATTAGGGTGTTTAGAGTCATTTTAATGCCTGAAATTGGTCAAAATAGAAGCTTCTGAGTAGGAGAAAAAGTGAGTAAAAATTGCAATTTTGGTCACATTGAGGCTTTAAAAAGTAGTTATTCAACATGAGGCACAATCCAAATGACATTTTGAATCACTTTTTCTACAGTCCAAAAAATCAATTTTCTGATGAAAAACGATGACGCGTGATCTGTCGAACTTTCTCCAGATGGGCAAAAATGGTAATTTTTTAATATTTAATTTTTTGACTGTAAATGACTATTGCATGTGAATTATCAATTTTGGAACTAAAATAAGTGTGTTTAGAGTCATTTTAATGCCTGAAATTGGTCAAAAATAGAAGCTTCTGAGTAGGAGAAAAAGTCAGTAAAAATTGCAATTTTGGTCACATTGAGGCTTTAAAAAGTGATTATTCAACATGAGGCACAATCCAAATGACATTTTGAATCAATTTTTCTACAGTCCAAAAAATCAATTTTCTGATGAAAAACGATGACCAGTGACCTATCGAACTTTCTCCATATGGTCAAAAATGGTAATTGTTTTATTTTGAATTTTTTTTTACTGTAAATGACTATTGCATGTGAATTATCACTTTTGGAACACAAATAAGTGTGTTTAGAGTCATTTTAATGCCTGAAATTGGTCAAAATAAAAGCTTCTGAGTAGGAGAAAAAGTCTGTAAAAATGTAAATTTTGGTCACATTGAGGCTTTAAAAAGTGATTATTCAACATGAGGCACAATCCAAATGACATTTTGAATCAATTTTCTGATGAAAAACGATGACCCGTGACCTGTTGAACTTTCTCCATATGGTCAAAAATGGTAATTTTTTAATATTTAATTTTTTGACTGTAAATGACTATTGCATGTGAATTATCCCTTTTGGAACTAAAATTAGTGTGTTTAGAGTCCTTTTAATGCCTGAAATTGGTCGATATAGAAGCTTCTGAGTAGGAGAAAATGTCTGTAAAAATTGCAATTTTGGTCACATTGAGGCTTTAAAAAGTGATTATTCAACATGAGGCACAATCCAAATGACATTTTGAATCAATTTTCTGATGAAAAACGATGACCCGTGTGACCTGTTGAACTTTCTCCATATGGTCAAAAATGGTAATTTTTTAATATTTAATTTTTTGACTATAAATGACTATTGCATGTGATTTATCACTTTTGGAACTAAAATTAGTGTGTTTAGAGTCATTTTAATGCCTGAAATTGGTCAAAATAGAAGCTTCTGAGTAGGAGAAAAAGTCAGTAAAAATTGCAATTTTGGTCACATTGAGGCTTTAAAAAGTAGTTATTCAACATGAGGCACAATCCAAATGACATTTTGAATCACTTTTTCTACAGTCCAAAAACTCAATTTTCTGATGAAAAACGATGACCCGTGATCTGTCGAACTTTCTCCAGATGGTCAAAAATGGTAATTTTTTAATATTTAATTTTTTGACTGTAAATGACTATTGCATGTGAATTATCAATTTTGGAACTAAAATAAGTGTGTTTAGAGTCATTTTAATCCTGAAATTGGTCCAAATAGAAGCTTCTGAGTAGGAGAAAAAGTCAGTAAAAATTGCAATTTTGGTCACATTGAGGCTTTAAAAAGTGATTATTCAACATGAGGCACAATCCAAATGACATTTTGAATCAATTTTCTGATGAAAAACGATGACCCGTGTGACCTGTTGAACTTTTAAAAATGGTAATTTTTTAATATTTAATTTTTTGACTATAAATGACTATTGCATGTGATTTATCACTTTTGGAACTAAAATTAGTGTGTTTAGAGTCATTTTAATGCCTGAAATTGGTCAAAATAGAAGCTTCTGAGTAGGAGAAAAAGTCAGTAAAAATTGCAATTTTGGTCACATTGAGGCTTTAAAAAGTAGTTATTCAACATGAGGCACAATCCAAATGACATTTTGAATCACTTTTTCTACAGTCCAAAAACTCAATTTTCTGATGAAAAACGATGACCCGTGATCTGTGGAACTTTCTCCAGATGGTCAAAAATGGTAATTTTTTAATATTTAATTTTTTGACTGTAAATGACTATTGCATGTGAATTATCAATTTTGGAACTAAAATAAGTGTGTTTAGAGTCATTTTAATCCTGAAATTGGTCCAAATAGAAGCTTCTGAGTAGGAGAAAAAGTCAGTAAAAATTGCAATTTTGGTCACATTGAGGCTTTAAAAAGTGATTATTCAACATGAGGCACAATCCAAATTACATTTTGAATCAATTTTTCTACAGTCCAAAAAATCGATTTTCTGATGAAAAACGATGACCCGTGACCTGTCGAATTTTCACAAGATGGTCAAAAATGGTGAATTTTTAATATTTAATTTTTTGACTGTAAATGGCTATTGCATGTGAATTATCACTTTTGGAACTAAAATTAGTGTGTTTAGAGTCATTTTAATGCCTGAAATTGGTCAAAATAGAAGCTTCTGAGTAGGAGAAAAAGTCTGTAAAAATGTCAATTTTGGTCACATTGAGGCTTTAAAAAGTGATTATTCAACATGAGGCACAATCCAAATGACATTTTGAATCAATTTTTCTACCGTCCAAAAAATCAATTTTCTGATGAAAAACGATGACCCGTGACCTGTCGAATTTTCTCCAGATGGTCAAAAAGGGTAATTTTTTAATTTTTAATTTTTTGACTGTAAATGACTATTGCATGTGAATTATCACTTCTGGAACTAAAATGAGTGTGTTTAGAGTCATTTTAATGCCTGAAATTGGTCAAAATAGAAGCTTCTGAGTAGGAGAAAAAGTCAGTAAAAATTGCAATTTTGGTCACATTGAGGCTTTAAAAAGTGATTATTCAACATGAGGCACAATCCAAATGACATTTTGAATCAATTTTCTGATGAAAAACGATGACCCGTTACCTGTTGACCTTCCTCCATATGGTCAAAAATGGTAATTTTGTAATATTTAATTTTTTGACTGTAAATGACTATTGCATGTGAATTATCACTTTTGGAACTAAAATGAGTGTGTTTAGAGTCATTTTAATGACTGAAATTGGTCAAAATAGAAGCTTCTGAGTAGGAGAAAAAGTCAGTAAAAATTGCAATTTTGGTCACATTGAGGCTTTAAAAAGTAGTTATTCAACATGAGGCACAATCGAAATGACATTTTGAATCAATTTTTCTAGAGTCCAAAAAATCACTTTTCTGATGAAAAACGATGACCCGTGATCTGTCGAACTTTCTCCAGATGGTCAAAAATGGTAATTTTTTAATATTTAATTTTTTGACTGTAAATGACTATTGCATGTGAATTATCACTTCTGGAACTAAAATAAGTGTGTTTAGAGTCATTTTAATGCCTGAAATTGGTCAAAAATAGAAGCTTCTGAGTAGGAGAAAAAGTCAGTAAAAATTGCAATTTTGGTCACATTAAGGCTTTAAAAAGTGATTATTCAAGATGAGGCACAATCCAAATGACATTTTGAATCAATTTTCTGATGAAAAACGATGACCCGTGACCTGTTGAACTTTCTCCATATGGTCAAAAATGGTAATTTTTTAATATTTAATTTTTTGACTGTAAATGACTATTGCATGTGAATTATCACTTTTGGAACTAAAATTAGTGTGTTTAGAGTCATTTTAATGCCTGTAATTGGTCAAAATAGAAGCTTCTGAGTAGGAGAAAAAGTCTGTAAAAATGTCAATTTTGGTCACATTGAGGCTTTAAAAAGTGATTATTCAACATGAGGCACAATCCAAATGACATTTTGAATCAATTTTTCTACCGTCCAAAAAATCAATTTTCTGATGAAAAACGATGAGCCGTGACCTGTCGAACCTACTCCATATGGTCAAAAATGGTAATTTTTTAATATTTAATTTTTGGACTGTAAATGACTATTGCATGTGAATGATCACTTTTGGAACAAAAATAAGTGTGTTTAGAGTCATTTTAATTCCCGGAAATGGTCAAAATAAAAGCTTCTGAGTAGGAGAAAAAGTCTGTAAAAATGATAATTTTGGTCACATTGAGGCTTTAAAACGTGATTATTCAACATGAGGCACAATCCAAATGACATTTTGAATCAATTTTTCTACAGTCCAAAAAATCAATTTTCTGATGAAAAACGATGACCCGTGACCTGTCAAACTTTCTCCAGATGGTCAAAAATGGTAATTTTTTAATATTTAAGTTTTTTGACTGTAAATGGCTATTGCATGTGAATTATCACTTCTGGAACTAAAATAAGTGTGTTTAGAGTCATTTTAATGCCTGAAATTGGTCGATATAGAAGCTTCTGAGTAGGAGAAAAAGTCAAAAAAAATTGCAATTTTGGTCACATTGAGGCTTTAAAAAGTAGTTATTCAACATGAGGCACAATCCAAATGACATTTTGAATCAATTTTTCTACAGTCCAAAAAATCAATTTTCTGATGAAAAACGATGACCAGTGACCTGTCGAACTTTCTCCATATGGTCAAAAATGGTAATTTTTTAATATTTAATTTTTTGACTGAAAATGACTATTGCATGTGAATTATTACTTTTGGAAGAAAAATAAGTGTGTTTAGAGTCATTTTAATGCCTGAAATTGGTCAAAATAAAAGCTTCTGAGTAGGAGAAAAAGTCAGTAAAAATTGCAATTTTGGTCACATTGAGGCTTTAAAAAGTGATTATTCAACATGAGGCACAATTAAAATGACATATTGAATCAATTTTTCTACTGTCCAAAAAATAATTTTCTGATGAAAAACGATGACCAGTGACCTGTCGAACTTTCTCCATATGGTCAAAAATGGTAATTTTTTTATATTTAATTTTTTGACTGTAAATGACTATTGCATGTAAATTATCACTTTTGGAACAAAAATAAGTGTGTTTTGAGTCATTTTAATGCCTGAAATTGGTCAAAATAAAAGCTTCTGAGTAGGAGAAAAAGTCTGTAAAAATGTCAATTTTGGTCACATTGAGGCTTTAAAAAGTGATTATTCAACATGAGGCACAATCCAAATGACATTTTGAATCAATTTTTCTACAGTCCAAAAAATCAATTTTCTGATGAAAAACGATGACCCGTGACCTGTCGAATTTTCACAAGATGGTCAAAAATGGTGAATTCTTAATATTTAATTTTTTGACTGTAAATGACTATTGCATGTGAATTATCACTTCTGGAACTAAAATAAGTGTGTTTAGAGTCATTTTAATGCCTGAAATTGGTCAAAATAGAAGCTTCTGAGTCGGAGAAAAAGTCAGTAAAAATTGCAATTTTGGTCACATTGAGGTTTTAAAAAGTGATTATTCAACATGAGGCACAATCCAAATGACATTTTGAATCAATTTTCTGATGAAAAACGAGGACCTGTGACCTGTTGAACTTTCTCCATATGGTCAAAAATGGTAATTTTTTAATATTTAATTATTTGACTGTAAATGACTATTGCATATGAATTATCACTTTTGGAACTAAAATTAGTGTGTTTAGAGTCATTTTAATGCCTGAAATTGGTCAAAATAGAAGCTTCTGAGTAGGAGAAAAAGTCAGTAAAAATTGCAATTTTGGTCACATTGAGGCTTTAAAAAGTGATTATTCAACATGAGGCACAATCCAAATGACATTTTGAATCAATTTTTCTACAGTCCAAAAAATTAATTTTCTGATGAAAAACGATAACCCGTGACCTGTCGAACTTTCTCCATATGGTCAAAAATGGTAATTTTTTTATATTTAATTTTTTGACTGTAAATGACTATTGCATGTGAATTATCACTTTTGGAACAAAAATAAGTGTGTTTAGAGTCATTTTAATGCCTGAAATTGGTCAAAATAGAAGCTTCTGAGTAGGAGAAAAAGTCTGTAATAATGTCAATTTTGGTCACATTGAGGCTTTAAAAAGTGATTATTCAACATGAGGCACAATCCAAATGACATTTTGAATCAATTTTTCTACAGTCCAAAAAATTAATTTTCTGAAGAAAAATGATAACCCGTGACCTGTCGAACTTTCTCCATATGGTCAAAAATGGTATTTTTTTAATATTTAATTTTTTGACTGTAAATGACTATTGCATGTGAATTATCACTTTTGGAACAAAAATAAGTGTGTTTAGAGTCATTTTAATGCCTGAAATTGGTCAAAATAGAAGCTTCAAAGTAGGAGAAAAAGTCTGTAAAAATGTCAATTTTGGTCACTTGAGGCTTTAAAAAGTGATTATTCAACATGAGGCACAATCCAAATGACATTTTGAATCAATTTTCTGATGAAAAACGATGACCTGTTACCTGTTGACCTTTCTCCATATGGTCAAAAATGGTAATTTTGTAATATTACATTTTTTGACTGTAAATGACTATTGCATGTGAATTATCAATTTTGGAACTAAAATAAGTGTGTTTAGAGTCATTTTAATGCCTGAAATTGGTCAAAATAGAAGCTTCTGAGTAGGATAAAAAGTCAGTAAAAATTGCTATTTTGGTCACATAGAGGCTTTAAAAAGTGATTATTCAACATGAGGCACAATCAAAATGACATATTGAATCAATTTTTCTACAGTCCAAAAAATTAATTTTCTGATGAAAAACGATGACCATTGACCTGTCGAACTTTCTCCATATGGTCAAAAATGGTAATTTTTTAATATTTAATTTTTTGACTGTAAATGACTATTGCATGTGAATTATCACTTTTGGAACAAAAATAAGTGTGTTTTGAGTCATTTTAATGCCTGAAATTGGTCAAAATAGAAGCTTCAAAGTAGGAGAAAAAGTCTGTAAAAATGTCAATTTTGGTCACATTGAGGCTTTAAAAAGTGATTATTCAACATGAGGCACAATCCAAATGACATTTTGAATCAATTTTCTGATGAAAAACGATGACCTGTTACCTGTTGACCTTTCTCCATATGGTCAAAAATGGTAATTTTGTAATATTACATTTTTTGACTGTAAATGACTATTGCATGTGAATTATCACTTTTGGAACTAAAATGAGTGTGTTTAGAGTCATTTTAATGCCTGAAATCGGTCAAAATAGAAGCTTCTGAGTAGGAGAAAAAGTCAGTAAAATTGCAATTTTGGTCACATTGAGGCTTTAAAAAGTAGTTATTCAACATGAGGCACAATCGAAATGACATTTTGAATCAATTTTTCTACAGTCCAAAAAATCAATTTTCTGATGAAAAACGATGACCCGTGATCTGTCGAACTTTCTCCAGATGGTCAAAAATGGGAATTTTTTAATATTTAATTTTTTGACTGTAAATGACTATTGCATGTGCATTATCAATTTTGGAACTAAAATGAGTGTGTTTAGAGTCATTTTAATGCCTGAAATTGGTCAAAATAGAAGCTTCTGAGTAGGAGAAAAAGTCAGTAAAAATTGCAATTTTGGTCACATTGAGGCTTTAAAAAGTCGTTATTCAACATGAGGCACAATCCAAATGACATTTTGAATCAATTTTTCCACAGTCCAAAAAAATCAATTTTCTGATGAAAAATGATGACCCGTGATCTGTCGAACTTTCTCCAGGTGGTCAAAAACGGTAATTTTTTAATATTTAATTTTTTGACTGTAAATGACTATTGCATGTGAATTATCAATTTTGGAACTAAAATAAATGTGTTTAGAGTCATTTTAATGCCTGAAATTGGTCAAAATAGAAGCTTCTGAGCAGGAGAAAAAGTCAGTAAAAATTGCAATTTTGGTCACATTGAGGCTTTAAAAAGTGATTATTCAACATGAGGCACAATCCAAATGACATTTTGAATCAATTTTCTGATGAAAAACGATGACCCGTGACCTGTTGAACTTTCTCCATATGGTCAAAAATGGTAATTTTGTAATATTTAATTTTTTGACTGGAAATGACTATTGCATGTGAATTATCCCTTTTGGAACTAAAATGAGTGTGTTTAGAGTCATTTTAATGCCTGAAATTGGTCGATATAGAAACTTCTGAGTAGGAGAAAATGTCTGTAAAAATTGCAATTTTGGTCACATTGAGGCTTTAAAAAGTGAATATTCAACATGAGGCACAATCCAAATGACATTTTGAATCAATTTTCTGATGAAAAACGATGACCCGTGTGACTTGTTGAACTTTCTCCATATAGTCAAAAATGGTAATTATTAAATATTTAATTTTTTGACTGTAAATGACTATTGCATGTGAATTATCCCTTTTGGAACTAAAATTAGTGTGTTTAGAGTCATTTTAATGCCTGAAATTGGTCAAAATAGAAGCTTCTGAGTAAGAGAAAAAGTCAGTAAAAATTGCAATTTTGGTCACATTGAGGCTTTAAAAAGTGATTATTCAACATGAGGCACAATCCAAATGACATTTTGAATCAATTTTTCTACAGTCCAAAAAATCGATTTTCTGATGAAAAACGATGACCCGTGACCTGTCGAATTTTTACAAGATGGTCAAAAATGGTGAATTTTTAATATTTTATTTTTTGACTGTAAATGACTATTGCATGTGAATTATCACTTCTGGAACTAAAATAAGTGTGTTTAGAGTCATTTTAATGCCTGAAATTGGTCAAAATAGAAGCTTCTGAGTAGGAGAAAAAGTCAGTAAAAATTGCAATTTTGGTCACATTGAGGCTTTAAAAAGTGATTATTCAACATGAGGCACAATCCAAATGACATTTTGAATCAATTTTCTGATGAAAAACGATGACCCGTGACCTGTTGAACTTTCTCCATATGGTCAAAAATGGTAATTTTTTAATATTTAATTTTTTGACTGTAAATGACTATTGCATGTGAATTATCACTTTTGGAACTAAAATGAGTGTGTTTAGAGTCATTTTAATGACTGAAATTGGTCAAAATAGAAGCTTCTGAGTAGGTGAAAAAGTCAGTAAAAATTGCAATTTTGGTCACATTGAGGCTTTAAAAAGTAGTTATTCAACATGAGGCACAATCGAAATGACATTTTGAATCAATTTTTCTAGAGTCCAAAAAATCACTTTTCTGATGAAAAACGATGACCCGTGATCTGTCGAACTTTCTCCAGATGGTCAAAAATGGTAATTTTTTAATATTTAATTTTTTGACTGTAAATGACTATTGCATGTGAATTATCACTTCTGGAACTAAAATAAGTGTGTTTAGAGTCATTTTAATGCCTGAAATTGGTCAAAAATAGAAGCTTCTGAGTAGGAGAAAAAGTCAGTAAAAATTGCAATTTTGGTCACATTAAGGCTTTAAAAAGTGATTATTCAAGATGAGGCACAATCCAAATGACATTTTGAATCAATTTTCTGATGAAAAACGATGACCCGTGACCTGTTGAACTTTCTCCATATGGTCAAAAATGGTAATTTTTTAATATTTAATTTTTTGACTGTAAATGACTATTGCATGTGAATTATCACTTTTGGAACTAAAATTAGTGTGTTTAGAGTCATTTTAATGCCTGTAATTGGTCAAAATAGAAGCTTCTGAGTAGGAGAAAAAGTCTGTAAAAATGTCAATTTTGGTCACATTGAGGCTTTAAAAAGTGATTATTCAACATGAGGCACAATCCAAATGACATTTTGAATCAATTTTCTGATGAAAAACGATGACCCGTGACCTGTTGAACTTTCTCCATATGGTCAAAAATGGTAATTTTTTAATATTTAATTTTTTGACTGTAAATGACTATTGCATGTGAATTATCACTTTTGGAACTAAAATGAGTGTGTTTAGAGTCATTTTAATGACTGAAATTGGTCAAAATAGAAGCTTCTGAGTAGGAGAAAAAGTCAGTAAAAATTGCAATTTTGGTCACATTGAGGCTTTAAAAAGTAGTTATTCAACATGAGGCACAATCGAAATGACATTTTGAATCAATTTTTCTAGAGTCCAAAAAATCACTTTTCTGATGAAAAACGATGACCCGTGATCTGTCGAACTTTCTCCAGATGGTCAAAAATGGTAATTTTTTAATATTTAATTTTTTGACTGTAAATGACTATTGCATGTGAATTATCACTTCTGGAACTAAAATAAGTGTGTTTAGAGTCATTTTAATGCCTGAAATTGGTCAAAAATAGAAGCTTCTGAGTAGGAGAAAAAGTCAGTAAAAATTGCAATTTTGGTCACATTAAGGCTTTAAAAAGTGATTATTCAAGATGAGGCACAATCCAAATGACATTTTGAATCAATTTTCTGATGAAAAACGATGACCCGTGACCTGTTGAACTTTCTCCATATGGTCAAAAATGGTAATTTTGTAATATTTAATTTTTTGACTGGAAATGACTATTGCATGTGAATTATCCCTTTTGGAACTAAAATGAGTGTGTTTAGAGTCATTTTAATGCCTGAAATTGGTCGATATAGAAACTTCTGAGTAGGAGAAAATGTCTGTAAAAATTGCAATTTTGGTCACATTGAGGCTTTAAAAAGTGAATATTCAACATGAGGCACAATCCAAATGACATTTTGAATCAATTTTCTGATGAAAAACGATGACCCGTGTGACTTGTTGAACTTTCTCCATATAGTCAAAAATGGTAATTATTAAATATTTAATTTTTTGACTGTAAATGACTATTGCATGTGAATTATCGCTTTTGGAACTAAAATTAGTGTGTTTAGAGTCATTTTAATGCCTGAAATTGGTCAAAATAGAAGCTTCTGAGTAAGAGAAAAAGTCAGTAAAAATTGCAATTTTGGTCACATTGAGGCTTTAAAAAGTGATTATTCAACATGAGGCACAATCCAAATGACATTTTGAATCAATTTTTCTACAGTCCAAAAAATCGATTTTCTGATGAAAAACGATGACCCGTGACCTGTCGAATTTTTACAAGATGGTCAAAAATGGTGAATTTTTAATATTTAATTTTTTGACTGTAAATGACTATTGCATGTGAATTATCACTTCTGGAACTAAAATAAGTGTGTTTAGAGTCATTTTAATGCCTGAAATTGGTCAAAATAGAAGCTTCTGAGTAGGAGAAAAAGTCAGTAAAAATTGCAATTTTGGTCACATTGAGGCTTTAAAAAGTGATTATTCAACATGAGGCACAATCCAAATGACATTTTGAATCAATTTTCTGATGAAAAACGATGACCCGTGACCTGTTGAACTTTCTCCATATGGTCAAAAATGGTAATTTTTTAATATTTAATTTTTTGACTGTAAATGACTATTGCATGTGAATTATCACTTTTGGAACTAAAATGAGTGTGTTTAGAGTCATTTTAATGACTGAAATTGGTCAAAATAGAAGCTTCTGAGTAGGAGAAAAAGTCAGTAAAAATTGCAATTTTGGTCACATTGAGGCTTTAAAAAGTAGTTATTCAACATGAGGCACAATCGAAATGACATTTTGAATCAATTTTTCTAGAGTCCAAAAAATCACTTTTCTGATGAAAAACGATGACCCGTGATCTGTCGAACTTTCTCCAGATGGTCAAAAATGGTAATTTTTTAATATTTAATTTTTTGACTGTAAATGACTATTGCATGTGAATTATCACTTCTGGAACTAAAATAAGTGTGTTTAGAGTCATTTTAATGCCTGAAATTGGTCAAAAATAGAAGCTTCTGAGTAGGAGAAAAAGTCAGTAAAAATTGCAATTTTGGTCACATTAAGGCTTTAAAAAGTGATTATTCAAGATGAGGCACAATCCAAATGACATTTTGAATCAATTTTCTGATGAAAAACGATGACCCGTGACCTGTTGAACTTTCTCCATATGGTCAAAAATGGTAATTTTTTAATATTTAATTTTTTGACTGTAAATGACTATTGCATGTGAATTATCACTTTTGGAACTAAAATTAGTGTGTTTAGAGTCATTTTAATGCCTGTAATTGGTCAAAATAGAAGCTTCTGAGTAGGAGAAAAAGTCTGTAAAAATGTCAATTTTGGTCACATTGAGGCTTTAAAAAGTGATTATTCAACATGAGGCACAATCCAAATGACATTTTGAATCAATTTTTCTACCGTCCAAAAAATCAATTTTCTGATGAAAAACGATGAGCCGTGACCTGTCGAACCTACTCCATATGGTCAAAAATGGTAATTTTTTAATATTTAATTTTTGGACTGTAAATGACTATTGCATGTGAATGATCACTTTTGGAACAAAAATAAGTGTGTTTAGAGTCATTTTAATTCCCGGAAATGGTCAAAATAAAAGCTTCTGAGTAGGAGAAAAAGTCTGTAAAAATGATAATTTTGGTCACATTGAGGCTTTAAAACGTGATTATTCAACATGAGGCACAATCCAAATGACATTTTGAATCAATTTTTCTACAGTCCAAAAAATCAATTTTCTGATGAAAAACGATGACCCGTGACCTGTCAAACTTTCTCCAGATGGTCAAAAATGGTAATTTTTTAATATTTAAGTTTTTTGACTGTAAATGGCTATTGCATGTGAATTATCACTTCTGGAACTAAAATAAGTGTGTTTAGAGTCATTTTAATGCCTGAAATTGGTCGATATAGAAGCTTCTGAGTAGGAGAAAAAGTAAAAAAAAATTGCAATTTTGGTCACATTGAGGCTTTAAAAAGTAGTTATTCAACATGAGGCACAATCCAAATGACATTTTGAATCAATTTTTCTACAGTCCAAAAAATCAATTTTCTGATGAAAAACGATGACCAGTGACCTGTCGAACTTTCTCCATATGGTCAAAAATGGTAATTTTTTAATATTTAATTTTTTGACTGAAAATGACTATTGCATGTGAATTATTACTTTTGGAAGAAAAATAAGTGTGTTTAGAGTCATTTTAATGCCTGAAATTGGTCAAAATAAAAGCTTCTGAGTAGGAGAAAAAGTCAGTAAAAATTGCAATTTTGGTCACATTGAGGCTTTAAAAAGTGATTATTCAACATGAGGCACAATTAAAATGACATATTGAATCAATTTTTCTACTGTCCAAAAAATAATTTTCTGATGAAAAACGATGACCAGTGACCTGTCGAACTTTCTCCATATGGTCAAAAATGGTAATTTTTTTATATTTAATTTTTTGACTGTAAATGACTATTGCATGTAAATTATCACTTTTGGAACAAAAATAAGTGTGTTTTGAGTCATTTTAATGCCTGAAATTGGTCAAAATAAAAGCTTCTGAGTAGGAGAAAAAGTCTGTAAAAATGTCAATTTTGGTCACATTGAGGCTTTAAAAAGTGATTATTCAACATCAGGCACAATCCAAATGACATTTTGAATCAATTTTTCTACAGTCCAAAAAATCAATTTTCTGATGAAAAACGATGACCCGTGACCTGTCGAATTTTCACAAGATGGTCAAAAATGGTGAATTCTTAATATTTAATTTTTTGACTGTAAATGACTATTGCATGTGAATGATCACTTCTGGAACTAAAATAAGTGTGTTTAGAGTCATTTTAATGCCTGAAATTGGTCAAAATAGAAGCTTCTGAGTCGGAGAAAAAGTCAGTAAAAATTGCAATTTTGGTCACATTGAGGTTTTAAAAAGTGATTATTCAACATGAGGCACAATCCAAATGACATTTTGAATCAATTTTCTGATGAAAAACGAGGACCTGTGACCTGTTGAACTTTCTCCATATGGTCAAAAATGGTAATTTTTTAATATTTAATTATTTGACTGTAAATGACTATTGCATATGAATTATCACTTTTGGAACTAAAATTAGTGTGTTTAGAGTCATTTTAATGCCTGAAATTGGTCAAAATAGAAGCTTCTGAGTAGGAGAAAAAGTCAGTAAAAACTGCAATTTTGGTCACATTGAGGCTTTAAAAAGTAGTTATTCAACATGAGGCACAATCCAAATGACATTTTGAATCAATTTTTCTACAGTCCAAAAAATCAATTTTCTGATGAAAAACGATGACCCGTGATCTGGCGAACTTTCTCCAGATGGTCAAAAATGGTAATTTTTTAATATTTAATTATTTTGTGACTGTAAATGACTATTGCATGTGAATTATCAATTTTGGAACTAAAATAAGTGTGTTTAGAGTCATTTTAATGCCTGAAATTGGTCAAAATAGAAGCTTCTGAGTAGGAGAAAAAGTCAGTAAAAATTGCAATTTTGGTCACATTGAGGCTTTAAAAAGTGATTATTCAACATGAGGCACAATCCAAATGACATTTTGAATCAATTTTTCTACAGTCCAAAAAATTAATTTTCTGATGAAAAACGATAACCCGTGACCTGTCCAACTTTCTCCATATGGTCAAAAATGGTAATTTTTTTATATTTAATTTTTTGACTGTAAATGACTATTGCATGTGAATTATCACTTTTGGAACAAAAATAAGTGTGTTTAGAGTCATTTTAATGCCTGAAATTGGTCAAAATAGAAGCTTCTGAGTAGGAGAAAAAGTCTGTAATAATGTCAATTTTGGTCACATTGAGGCTTTAAAAAGTGATTATTCAACATGAGGCCCAATCCAAATGACATTTTGAATCAATTTTTCTACAGTCCAAAAAATTAATTTTCTGAAGAAAAATGATAACCCGTGACCTGTCGAACTTTCTCCATATGGTCAAAAATTGTATTTTTTTAATATTTAATTTTTTGACTGTAAATGACTATTGCATGTGAATTATCACTTTTGGAACAAAAATAAGTGTGTTTAGAGTCATTTTAATGCCTGAAATTGGTCAAAATAGAAGCTTCTGAGTAGGAGAAAAAGTCTGTAAAAATGTCAATTTTGGTCACATTGAGGCTTTAAAAAGTGATTATTCAACATGAGGCACAATCCAAATGACATTTTGAATCAATTTTTCTACCGTCCAAAAAATCAATTTTCTGATGAAAAACGATGACCCGTGACCTGTCGAATTTTCTCCAGATGGTCAAAAAGGGTAATTTTTTAATATTTAATTTTTTGACTGTAAATGACTATTGCATGTGAATTATCACTTCTGGAACTAAAATTAGTGTGTTTAGAGTCATTTTAATGCCTGAAATTGGTCAAAATAGAAGCTTCTGAGTAGGAGAAAAAGTCAGTAAAAATTGCAATTTTGGTCACATTGAGGCTTTAAAAAGTGATTATTCAACATGAGGCACAATCCAAATGACATTTTGAATCAATTTTCTGATGAAAAACGATGACCCGTTACCTGTTGACCTTTCTCCATATGGTCAAAAATGGTAATTTTGTAATATTTAATTTTTTGACTGTAAATGACTATTGCATGTGAATTATCACTTTTGGAACTAAAATGAGTGTGTTTAGAGTCATTTTAATGCCTGAAATTGGTCAAAATAGAAGCTTCTGAGTAGGAGAAAAAGTCAGTAAAAATTGCAATTTTGGTCACATTGAGGCTTTAAAAAGTAGTTATTCAACATGAGGCACAATCGAAATGACATTTTGAATCAATTTTTCTAGAGTCCAAAAAATCAATTTTCTGATGAAAAACGATGACCCGTGATCTGTCGAACTTTCTCCAGATGGTCAAAAATGGTAATTTTTTAATATTTAATTTTTTGACTGTAAATGACTATTGCATGTGAATTATCACTTCTGGAACTAAAATAAGTGTGTTTAGAGTCATTTTAATGCCTGAAATTGGTCAAAAATAGAAGCTTCTGAGTAGGAGAAAAAGTCAGTAAAAATTGCAATTTTGGTCACATTAAGGCTTTAAAAAGTGATTATTCAAGATGAGGCACAATCCAAATGACATTTTGAATCAATTTTCTGATGAAAAACGATGACCCGTGACCTGTTGAACTTTCTCCATATGGTCAAAAATGGTAATTTTTTAATATTTAATTTTTTGACTGTAAATGACTATTGCATGTGAATTATCACTTTTGGAACTAAAATTAGTGTGTTTAGAGTCATTTTAATGCCTGTAATTGGTCAAAATAGAAGCTTCTGAGTAGGAGAAAAAGTCTGTAAAAATGTCAATTTTGGTCACATTGAGGCTTTAAAAAGTGATTATTCAACATGAGGCACAATCCAAATGACATTTTGAATCAATTTTTCTACCGTCCCAAAAATCAATTTTCTGATGAAAAACGATGAGCCGTGACCTGTCGAACTTACTCCATATGGTCAAAAATGGTAATTTTTTAATATTTAAGTTTTTTGACTGTAAATGACTATTGCATGTGAATTATCACTTCTGGAACTAAAATTAGTGTGTTTAGAGTCATTTTAATGCCTGAAATTGGTCGATATAGAAACTTCTGAGTAGGAGAAAATGTCTGTAAAAATTGCAATTTTGGTCACATTGAGGCTTTAAAAAGTGAATATTCAACATGAGGCACAATCCAAATGACATTTTGAATGAATTTTCTGATGAAAAACGATGACCCGTGTGACTTGTTGAACTTTCTCCATATAGTCAAAAATGGTAATTATTAAATATTTAAGTTTTTGACTGTAAATGACTATTGCATGTGAATTATCCCTTTTGGAACTAAAATTAGTGTGTTTAGAGTCATTTTAATGCCTGAAATTGGTCAAAATAGAAGCTTCTGAGTAAGAGAAAAAGTCAGTAAAAATTGCAATTTTGGTCACATTGAGGCTTTAAAAAGTGATTATTCAACATGAGGCACAATCCAAATGACATTTTGAATCAATTTTTCTACAGTCCAAAAAATCGATTTTCTGATGAAAAACGATGACCCGTGACCTGTCGAATTTTTACAAGATGGTCAAAAATGGTGAATTTTTAATATTTAATTTTTTGACTGTAAATGACTATTGCATTTGATTTATCACTTTTGGAACTAAAATTAGGGTGTTTAGAGTCATTTTAATGCCTGAAATTGGTCAAAATAGAAGCTTCTGAGTAGGAGAAAAAGTGAGTAAAAATTGCAATTTTGGTCACATTGAGGCTTTAAAAAGTAGTTATTCAACATGAGGCACAATCCAAATGACATTTTGAATCACTTTTTCTACAGTCCAAAAAATCAATTTTCTGATGAAAAACGATGACGCGTGATCTGTCGAACTTTCTCCAGATGGGCAAAAATGGTAATTTTTTAATATTTAATTTTTTGACTGTAAATGACTATTGCATGTGAATTATCAATTTTGGAACTAAAATAAGTGTGTTTAGAGTCATTTTAATGCCTGAAATTGGTCAAAAATAGAAGCTTCTGAGTAGGAGAAAAAGTCAGTAAAAATTGCAATTTTGGTCACATTGAGGCTTTAAAAAGTGATTATTCAACATGAGGCACAATCCAAATGACATTTTGAATCAATTTTTCTACAGTCCAAAAAATCAATTTTCTGATGAAAAACGATGACCAGTGACCTATCGAACTTTCTCCATATGGTCAAAAATGGTAATTGTTTTATTTTGAATTTTTTTTTACTGTAAATGACTATTGCATGTGAATTATCACTTTTGGAACACAAATAAGTGTGTTTAGAGTCATTTTAATGCCTGAAATTGGTCAAAATAAAAGCTTCTGAGTAGGAGAAAAAGTCTGTAAAAATGTAAATTTTGGTCACATTGAGGCTTTAAAAAGTGATTATTCAACATGAGGCACAATCCAAATGACATTTTGAATCAATTTTCTGATGAAAAAGGATGACCCGTGACCTGTTGAACTTTCTCCATATGGTCAAAAATGGTAATTTTTTAATATTTAATTTTTTGACTGTAAATGACTATTGCATGTGAATTATCCCTTTTGGAACTAAAATTAGTGTGTTTAGAGTCCTTTTAATGCCTGAAATTGGTCGATATAGAAGCTTCTGAGTAGGAGAAAATGTCTGTAAAAATTGCAATTTTGGTCACATTGAGGCTTTAAAAAGTGATTATTCAACATGAGGCACAATCCAAATGACATTTTGAATCAATTTTCTGATGAAAAACGATGACCCGTGTGACCTGTTGAACTTTCTCCATATGGTCAAAAATGGTAATTTTTTAATATTTAATTTTTTGACTATAAATGACTATTGCATGTGATTTATCACTTTTGGAACTAAAATTAGTGTGTTTAGAGTCATTTTAATGCCTGAAATTGGTCAAAATAGAAGCTTCTGAGTAGGAGAAAAAGTCAGTAAAAATTGCAATTTTGGTCACATTGAGGCTTTAAAAAGTAGTTATTCAACATGAGGCACAATCCAAATGACATTTTGAATCACTTTTTCTACAGTCCAAAAACTCAATTTTCTGATGAAAAACGATGACCCGTGATCTGTCGAACTTTCTCCAGATGGTCAAAAATGGTAATTTTTTAATATTTAATTTTTTGACTGTAAATGACTATTGCATGTGAATTATCAATTTTGGAACTAAAATAAGTGTGTTTAGAGTCATTTTAATCCTGAAATTGGTCCAAATAGAAGCTTCTGAGTAGGAGAAAAAGTCAGTAAAAATTGCAATTTTGGTCACATTGAGGCTTTAAAAAGTGATTATTCAACATGAGGCACAATCCAAATGACATTTTGAATCAATTTTCTGATGAAAAACGATGACCCGTGTGACCTGTTGAACTTTTAAAAATGGTAATTTTTTAATATTTAATTTTTTGACTATAAATGACTATTGCATGTGATTTATCACTTTTGGAACTAAAATTAGTGTGTTTAGAGTCATTTTAATGCCTGAAATTGGTCAAAATAGAAGCTTCTGAGTAGGAGAAAAAGTCAGTAAAAATTGCAATTTTGGTCACATTGAGGCTTTAAAAAGTAGTTATTCAACATGAGGCACAATCCAAATGACATTTTGAATCACTTTTTCTACAGTCCAAAAACTCAATTTTCTGATGAAAAACGATGACCCGTGATCTGTGGAACTTTCTCCAGATGGTCAAAAATGGTAATTTTTTAATATTTAATTTTTTGACTGTAAATGACTATTGCATGTGAATTATCAATTTTGGAACTAAAATAAGTGTGTTTAGAGTCATTTTAATCCTGAAATTGGTCCAAATAGAAGCTTCTGAGTAGGAGAAAAAGTCAGTAAAAATTGCAATTTTGGTCACATTGAGGCTTTAAAAAGTGATTATTCAACATGAGGCACAATCCAAATTACATTTTGAATCAATTTTTCTACAGTCCAAAAAATCGATTTTCTGATGAAAAACGATGACCCGTGACCTGTCGAATTTTCACAAGATGGTCAAAAATGGTGAATTTTTAATATTTAATTTTTTGACTGTAAATGGCTATTGCATGTGAATTATCACTTTTGGAACTAAAATTAGTGTGTTTAGAGTCATTTTAATGCCTGAAATTGGTCAAAATAGAAGCTTCTGAGTAGGAGAAAAAGTCTGTAAAAATGTCAATTTTGGTCACATTGAGGCTTTAAAAAGTGATTATTCAACATGAGGCACAATCCAAATGACATTTTGAATCAATTTTTCTACCGTCCAAAAAATCAATTTTCTGATGAAAAACGATGACCCGTGACCTGTCGAATTTTCTCCAGATGGTCAAAAAGGGTAATTTTTTAATTTTTAATTTTTTGACTGTAAATGACTATTGCATGTGAATTATCACTTCTGGAACTAAAATGAGTGTGTTTAGAGTCATTTTAATGCCTGAAATTGGTCAAAATAGAAGCTTCTGAGTAGGAGAAAAAGTCAGTAAAAATTGCAATTTTGGTCACATTGAGGCTTTAAAAAGTGATTATTCAACATGAGGCACAATCCAAATGACATTTTGAATCAATTTTCTGATGAAAAACGATGACCCGTTACCTGTTGACCTTCCTCCATATGGTCAAAAATGGTAATTTTGTAATATTTAATTTTTTGACTGTAAATGACTATTGCATGTGAATTATCACTTTTGGAACTAAAATGAGTGTGTTTAGAGTCATTTTAATGACTGAAATTGGTCAAAATAGAAGCTTCTGAGTAGGAGAAAAAGTCAGTAAAAATTGCAATTTTGGTCACATTGAGGCTTTAAAAAGTAGTTATTCAACATGAGGCACAATCGAAATGACATTTTGAATCAATTTTTCTAGAGTCCAAAAAATCACTTTTCTGATGAAAAACGATGACCCGTGATCTGTCGAACTTTCTCCAGATGGTCAAAAATGGTAATTTTTTAATATTTAATTTTTTGACTGTAAATGACTATTGCATGTGAATTATCACTTCTGGAACTAAAATAAGTGTGTTTAGAGTCATTTTAATGCCTGAAATTGGTCAAAAATAGAAGCTTCTGAGTAGGAGAAAAAGTCAGTAAAAATTGCAATTTTGGTCACATTAAGGCTTTAAAAAGTGATTATTCAAGATGAGGCACAATCCAAATGACATTTTGAATCAATTTTCTGATGAAAAACGATGACCCGTGACCTGTTGAACTTTCTCCATATGGTCAAAAATGGTAATTTTTTAATATTTAATTTTTTGACTGTAAATGACTATTGCATGTGAATTATCACTTTTGGAACTAAAATTAGTGTGTTTAGAGTCATTTTAATGCCTGTAATTGGTCAAAATAGAAGCTTCTGAGTAGGAGAAAAAGTCTGTAAAAATGTCAATTTTGGTCACATTGAGGCTTTAAAAAGTGATTATTCAACATGAGGCACAATCCAAATGACATTTTGAATCAATTTTTCTACCGTCCAAAAAATCAATTTTCTGATGAAAAACGATGAGCCGTGACCTGTCGAACCTACTCCATATGGTCAAAAATGGTAATTTTTTAATATTTAATTTTTGGACTGTAAATGACTATTGCATGTGAATGATCACTTTTGGAACAAAAATAAGTGTGTTTAGAGTCATTTTAATTCCCGGAAATGGTCAAAATAAAAGCTTCTGAGTAGGAGAAAAAGTCTGTAAAAATGATAATTTTGGTCACATTGAGGCTTTAAAACGTGATTATTCAACATGAGGCACAATCCAAATGACATTTTGAATCAATTTTTCTACAGTCCAAAAAATCAATTTTCTGATGAAAAACGATGACCCGTGACCTGTCAAACTTTCTCCAGATGGTCAAAAATGGTAATTTTTTAATATTTAAGTTTTTTGACTGTAAATGGCTATTGCATGTGAATTATCACTTCTGGAACTAAAATAAGTGTGTTTAGAGTCATTTTAATGCCTGAAATTGGTCGATATAGAAGCTTCTGAGTAGGAGAAAAAGTAAAAAAAAATTGCAATTTTGGTCACATTGAGGCTTTAAAAAGTAGTTATTCAACATGAGGCACAATCCAAATGACATTTTGAATCAATTTTTCTACAGTCCAAAAAATCAATTTTCTGATGAAAAACGATGACCAGTGACCTGTCGAACTTTCTCCATATGGTCAAAAATGGTAATTTTTTAATATTTAATTTTTTGACTGAAAATGACTATTGCATGTGAATTATTACTTTTGGAAGAAAAATAAGTGTGTTTAGAGTCATTTTAATGCCTGAAATTGGTCAAAATAAAAGCTTCTGAGTAGGAGAAAAAGTCAGTAAAAATTGCAATTTTGGTCACATTGAGGCTTTAAAAAGTGATTATTCAACATGAGGCACAATTAAAATGACATATTGAATCAATTTTTCTACTGTCCAAAAAATAATTTTCTGATGAAAAACGATGACCAGTGACCTGTCGAACTTTCTCCATATGGTCAAAAATGGTAATTTTTTTATATTTAATTTTTTGACTGTAAATGACTATTGCATGTAAATTATCACTTTTGGAACAAAAATAAGTGTGTTTTGAGTCATTTTAATGCCTGAAATTGGTCAAAATAAAAGCTTCTGAGTAGGAGAAAAAGTCTGTAAAAATGTCAATTTTGGTCACATTGAGGCTTTAAAAAGTGATTATTCAACATGAGGCACAATCCAAATGACATTTTGAATCAATTTTTCTACAGTCCAAAAAATCAATTTTCTGATGAAAAACGATGACCCGTGACCTGTCGAATTTTCACAAGATGGTCAAAAATGGTGAATTCTTAATATTTAATTTTTTGACTGTAAATGACTATCGCATGTGAATTATCACTTCTGGAACTAAAATAAGTGTGTTTAGAGTCATTTTAATGCCTGAAATTGGTCAAAATAGAAGCTTCTGAGTCGGAGAAAAAGTCAGTAAAAATTGCAATTTTGGTCACATTGAGGTTTTAAAAAGTGATTATTCAACATGAGGCACAATCCAAATGACATTTTGAATCAATTTTCTGATGAAAAACGAGGACCTGTGACCTGTTGAACTTTCTCCATATGGTCAAAAATGGTAATTTTTTAATATTTAATTATTTGACTGTAAATGACTATTGCATATGAATTATCACTTTTGGAACTAAAATTAGTGTGTTTAGAGTCATTTTAATGCCTGAAATTGGTCAAAATAGAAGCTTCTGAGTAGGAGAAAAAGTCAGTAAAAATTGCAATTTTGGTCACATTGAGGCTTTAAAAAGTGATTATTCAACATGAGGCACAATCCAAATGACATTTTGAATCAATTTTTCTACAGTCCAAAAAATTAATTTTCTGATGAAAAACGATAACCCGTGACCTGTCGAACTTTCTCCATATGGTCAAAAATGGAAATTTTTTTATATTTAATTTTTTGACTGTAAATGACTATTGCATGTGAATTATCACTTTTGGAACAAAAATAAGTGTGTTTAGAGTCATTTTAATGCCTGAAATTGGTCAAAATAGAAGCTTCTGAGTAGGAGAAAAAGTCTGTAATAATGTCAATTTTGGTCACATTGAGGCTTTAAAAAGTGATTATTCAACATGAGGCACAATCCAAATGACATTTTGAATCAATTTTTCTACAGTCCAAAAAATTAATTTTCTGAAGAAAAATGATAACCCGTGACCTGTCGAACTTTCTCCATATGGTCAAAAATGGTATTTTTTTAATATTTAATTTTTTGACTGTAAATGACTATTGCATGTGAATTATCACTTTTGGAACAAAAATAAGTGTGTTTAGAGTCATTTTAATGCCTGAAATTGGTCAAAATAGAAGCTTCAAAGTAGGAGAAAAAGTCTGTAAAAATGTCAATTTTGGTCACTTGAGGCTTTAAAAAGTGATTATTCAACATGAGGCACAATCCAAATGACATTTTGAATCAATTTTCTGATGAAAAACGATGACCTGTTACCTGTTGACCTTTCTCCATATGGTCAAAAATGGTAATTTTGTAATATTACATTTTTTGACTGTAAATGACTATTGCATGTGAATTATCAATTTTGGAACTAAAATAAGTGTGTTTAGAGTCATTTTAATGCCTGAAATTGGTCAAAATAGAAGCTTCTGAGTAGGATAAAAAGTCAGTAAAAATTGCTATTTTGGTCACATAGAGGCTTTAAAAAGTGATTATTCAACATGAGGCACAATCAAAATGACATATTGAATCAATTTTTCTACTGTCCAAAAAATTAATTTTCTGATGAAAAACGATGACCATTGACCTGTCGAACTTTCTCCATATGGTCAAAAATGGTAATTTTTTAATATTTAATTTTTTGACTGTAAATGACTATTGCATGTGAATTATCACTTTTGGAACAAAAATAAGTGTGTTTTGAGTCATTTTAATGCCTGAAATTGGTCAAAATAGAAGCTTCAAAGTAGGAGAAAAAGTCTGTAAAAATGTCAATTTTGGTCACATTGAGGCTTTAAAAAGTGATTATTCAACATGAGGCACAATCCAAATGACATTTTGAATCAATTTTCTGATGAAAAACGATGACCTGTTACCTGTTGACCTTTCTCCATATGGTCAAAAATGGTAATTTTGTAATATTACATTTTTTGACTGTAAATGACTATTGCATGTGAATTATCACTTTTGGAACTAAAATGAGTGTGTTTAGAGTCATTTTAATGCCTGAAATCGGTCAAAATAGAAGCTTCTGAGTAGGAGAAAAAGTCAGTAAAATTGCAATTTTGGTCACATTGAGGCTTTAAAAAGTAGTTATTCAACATGAGGCACAATCGAAATGACATTTTGAATCAATTTTTCTACAGTCCAAAAAATCAATTTTCTGATGAAAAACGATGACCCGTGATCTGTCGAACTTTCTCCAGATGGTCAAAAATGGGAATTTTTTAATATTTAATTTTTTGACTGTAAATGACTATTGCATGTGCATTATCAATTTTGGAACTAAAATGAGTGTGTTTAGAGTCATTTTAATGCCTGAAATTGGTCAAAATAGAAGCTTCTGAGTAGGAGAAAAAGTCAGTAAAAATTGCAATTTTGGTCACATTGAGGCTTTAAAAAGTCGTTATTCAACATGAGGCACAATCCAAATGACATTTTGAATCAATTTTTCCACAGTCCAAAAAAATCAATTTTCTGATGAAAAATGATGACCCGTGATCTGTCGAACTTTCTCCAGGTGGTCAAAAACGGTAATTTTTTAATATTTAATTTTTTGACTGTAAATGACTATTGCATGTGAATTATCAATTTTGGAACTAAAATAAATGTGTTTAGAGTCATTTTAATGCCTGAAATTGGTCAAAATAGAAGCTTCTGAGCAGGAGAAAAAGTCAGTAAAAATTGCAATTTTGGTCACATTGAGGCTTTAAAAAGTGATTATTCAACATGAGGCACAATCCAAATGACATTTTGAATCAATTTTCTGATGAAAAACGATGACCCGTGACCTGTTGAACTTTCTCCATATGGTCAAAAATGGTAATTTTGTAATATTTAATTTTTTGACTGGAAATGACTATTGCATGTGAATTATCCCTTTTGGAACTAAAATGAGTGTGTTTAGAGTCATTTTAATGCCTGAAATTGGTCGATATAGAAACTTCTGAGTAGGAGAAAATGTCTGTAAAAATTGCAATTTTGGTCACATTGAGGCTTTAAAAAGTGAATATTCAACATGAGGCACAATCCAAATGACATTTTGAATCAATTTTCTGATGAAAAACGATGACCCGTGTGACTTGTTGAACTTTCTCCATATAGTCAAAAATGGTAATTATTAAATATTTAATTTTTTGACTGTAAATGACTATTGCATGTGAATTATCCCTTTTGGAACTAAAATTAGTGTGTTTAGAGTCATTTTAATGCCTGAAATTGGTCAAAATAGAAGCTTCTGAGTAAGAGAAAAAGTCAGTAAAAATTGCAATTTTGGTCACATTGAGGCTTTAAAAAGTGATTATTCAACATGAGGCACAATCCAAATGACATTTTGAATCAATTTTTCTACAGTCCAAAAAATCGATTTTCTGATGAAAAACGATGACCCGTGACCTGTCGAATTTTTACAAGATGGTCAAAAATGGTGAATTTTTAATATTTAATTTTTTGACTGTAAATGACTATTGCATGTGAATTATCACTTCTGGAACTAAAATAAGTGTGTTTAGAGTCATTTTAATGCCTGAAATTGGTCAAAATAGAAGCTTCTGAGTAGGAGAAAAAGTCAGTAAAAATTGCAATTTTGGTCACATTGAGGCTTTAAAAAGTGATTATTCAACATGAGGCACAATCCAAATGACATTTTGAATCAATTTTCTGATGAAAAACGATGACCCGTGACCTGTTGAACTTTCTCCATATGGTCAAAAATGGTAATTTTTTAATATTTAATTATTTGACTGTAAATGACTATTGCATATGAATTATCACTTTTGGAACTAAAATTAGTGTGTTTAGAGTCATTTTAATGCCTGAAATTGGTCAAAATAGAAGCTTCTGAGTAGGAGAAAAAGTCAGTAAAAATTGCAATTTTGGTCACATTGAGGCTTTAAAAAGTGATTATTCAACATGAGGCACAATCCAAATGACATTTTGAATCAATTTTTCTACAGTCCAAAAAATTAATTTTCTGATGAAAAACGATAACCCGTGACCTGTCGAACTTTCTCCATATGGTCAAAAATGGAAATTTTTTTATATTTAATTTTTTGACTGTAAATGACTATTGCATGTGAATTATCACTTTTGGAACAAAAATAAGTGTGTTTAGAGTCATTTTAATGCCTGAAATTGGTCAAAATAGAAGCTTCTGAGTAGGAGAAAAAGTCTGTAATAATGTCAATTTTGGTCACATTGAGGCTTTAAAAAGTGATTATTCAACATGAGGCACAATCCAAATGACATTTTGAATCAATTTTTCTACAGTCCAAAAAATTAATTTTCTGAAGAAAAATGATAACCCGTGACCTGTCGAACTTTCTCCATATGGTCAAAAATGGTATTTTTTTAATATTTAATTTTTTGACTGTAAATGACTATTGCATGTGAATTATCACTTTTGGAACAAAAATAAGTGTGTTTAGAGTCATTTTAATGCCTGAAATTGGTCAAAATAGAAGCTTCAAAGTAGGAGAAAAAGTCTGTAAAAATGTCAATTTTGGTCACTTGAGGCTTTAAAAAGTGATTATTCAACATGAGGCACAATCCAAATGACATTTTGAATCAATTTTCTGATGAAAAACGATGACCTGTTACCTGTTGACCTTTCTCCATATGGTCAAAAATGGTAATTTTGTAATATTACATTTTTTGACTGTAAATGACTATTGCATGTGAATTATCAATTTTGGAACTAAAATAAGTGTGTTTAGAGTCATTTTAATGCCTGAAATTGGTCAAAATAGAAGCTTCTGAGTAGGATAAAAAGTCAGTAAAAATTGCTATTTTGGTCACATAGAGGCTTTAAAAAGTGATTATTCAACATGAGGCACAATCAAAATGACATATTGAATCAATTTTTCTACTGTCCAAAAAATTAATTTTCTGATGAAAAACGATGACCATTGACCTGTCGAACTTTCTCCATATGGTCAAAAATGGTAATTTTTTAATATTTAATTTTTTGACTGTAAATGACTATTGCATGTGAATTATCACTTTTGGAACAAAAATAAGTGTGTTTTGAGTCATTTTAATGCCTGAAATTGGTCAAAATAGAAGCTTCAAAGTAGGAGAAAAAGTCTGTAAAAATGTCAATTTTGGTCACATTGAGGCTTTAAAAAGTGATTATTCAACATGAGGCACAATCCAAATGACATTTTGAATCAATTTTCTGATGAAAAACGATGACCTGTTACCTGTTGACCTTTCTCCATATGGTCAAAAATGGTAATTTTGTAATATTACATTTTTTGACTGTAAATGACTATTGCATGTGAATTATCACTTTTGGAACTAAAATGAGTGTGTTTAGAGTCATTTTAATGCCTGAAATCGGTCAAAATAGAAGCTTCTGAGTAGGAGAAAAAGTCAGTAAAATTGCAATTTTGGTCACATTGAGGCTTTAAAAAGTAGTTATTCAACATGAGGCACAATCGAAATGACATTTTGAATCAATTTTTCTACAGTCCAAAAAATCAATTTTCTGATGAAAAACGATGACCCGTGATCTGTCGAACTTTCTCCAGATGGTCAAAAATGGGAATTTTTTAATATTTAATTTTTTGACTGTAAATGACTATTGCATGTGCATTATCAATTTTGGAACTAAAATGAGTGTGTTTAGAGTCATTTTAATGCCTGAAATTGGTCAAAATAGAAGCTTCTGAGTAGGAGAAAAAGTCAGTAAAAATTGCAATTTTGGTCACATTGAGGCTTTAAAAAGTCGTTATTCAACATGAGGCACAATCCAAATGACATTTTGAATCAATTTTTCCACAGTCCAAAAAAATCAATTTTCTGATGAAAAATGATGACCCGTGATCTGTCGAACTTTCTCCAGGTGGTCAAAAACGGTAATTTTTTAATATTTAATTTTTTGACTGTAAATGACTATTGCATGTGAATTATCAATTTTGGAACTAAAATAAATGTGTTTAGAGTCATTTTAATGCCTGAAATTGGTCAAAATAGAAGCTTCTGAGCAGGAGAAAAAGTCAGTAAAAATTGCAATTTTGGTCACATTGAGGCTTTAAAAAGTGATTATTCAACATGAGGCACACTCCAAATGACATTTTGAATCAATTTTCTGATGAAAAACGATGACCCGTGACCTGTTGAACTTTCTCCATATGGTCAAAAATGGTAATTTTGTAATATTTAATTTTTTGACTGGAAATGACTATTGCATGTGAATTATCCCTTTTGGAACTAAAATGAGTGTGTTTAGAGTCATTTTAATGCCTGAAATTGGTCGATATAGAAACTTCTGAGTAGGAGAAAATGTCTGTAAAAATTGCAATTTTGGTCACATTGAGGCTTTAAAAAGTGAATATTCAACATGAGGCACAATCCAAATGACATTTTGAATCAATTTTCTGATGAAAAACGATGACCCGTGTGACTTGTTGAACTTTCTCCATATAGTCAAAAATGGTAATTATTAAATATTTAATTTTTTGACTGTAAATGACTATTGCATGTGAATTATCCCTTTTGGAACTAAAATTAGTGTGTTTAGAGTCATTTTAATGCCTGAAATTGGTCAAAATAGAAGCTTCTGAGTAAGAGAAAAAGTCAGTAAAAATTGCAATTTTGGTCACATTGAGGCTTTAAAAAGTGATTATTCAACATGAGGCACAATCCAAATGACATTTTGAATCAATTTTTCTACAGTCCAAAAAATCGATTTTCTGATGAAAAACGATGACCCGTGACCTGTCGAATTTTTACAAGATGGTCAAAAATGGTGAATTTTTAATATTTAATTTTTTGACTGTAAATGACTATTGCATGTGAATTATCACTTCTGGAACTAAAATAAGTGTGTTTAGAGTCATTTTAATGCCTGAAATTGGTCAAAATAGAAGCTTCTGAGTAGGAGAAAAAGTCAGTAAAAATTGCAATTTTGGTCACATTGAGGCTTTAAAAAGTGATTATTCAACATGAGGCACAATCCAAATGACATTTTGAATCAATTTTCTGATGAAAAACGATGACCCGTGACCTGTTGAACTTTCTCCATATGGTCAAAAATGGTAATTTTTTAATATTTAATTTTTTGACTGTAAATGACTATTGCATGTGAATTATCACTTTTGGAACTAAAATGAGTGTGTTTAGAGTCATTTTAATGACTGAAATTGGTCAAAATAGAAGCTTCTGAGTAGGTGAAAAAGTCAGTAAAAATTGCAATTTTGGTCACATTGAGGCTTTAAAAAGTAGTTATTCAACATGAGGCACAATCGAAATGACATTTTGAATCAATTTTTCTAGAGTCCAAAAAATCACTTTTCTGATGAAAAACGATGACCCGTGATCTGTCGAACTTTCTCCAGATGGTCAAAAATGGTAATTTTTTAATATTTAATTTTTTGACTGTAAATGACTATTGCATGTGAATTATCACTTCTGGAACTAAAATAAGTGTGTTTAGAGTCATTTTAATGCCTGAAATTGGTCAAAAATAGAAGCTTCTGAGTAGGAGAAAAAGTCAGTAAAAATTGCAATTTTGGTCACATTAAGGCTTTAAAAAGTGATTATTCAAGATGAGGCACAATCCAAATGACATTTTGAATCAATTTTCTGATGAAAAACGATGACCCGTGACCTGTTGAACTTTCTCCATATGGTCAAAAATGGTAATTTTTTAATATTTAATTTTTTGACTGTAAATGACTATTGCATGTGAATTATCACTTTTGGAACTAAAATTAGTGTGTTTAGAGTCATTTTAATGCCTGTAATTGGTCAAAATAGAAGCTTCTGAGTAGGAGAAAAAGTCTGTAAAAATGTCAATTTTGGTCACATTGAGGCTTTAAAAAGTGATTATTCAACATGAGGCACAATCCAAATGACATTTTGAATCAATTTTCTGATGAAAAACGATGACCCGTGACCTGTTGAACTTTCTCCATATGGTCAAAAATGGTAATTTTTTAATATTTAATTTTTTGACTGTAAATGACTATTGCATGTGAATTATCACTTTTGGAACTAAAATGAGTGTGTTTAGAGTCATTTTAATGACTGAAATTGGTCAAAATAGAAGCTTCTGAGTAGGAGAAAAAGTCAGTAAAAATTGCAATTTTGGTCACATTGAGGCTTTAAAAAGTAGTTATTCAACATGAGGCACAATCGAAATGACATTTTGAATCAATTTTTCTAGAGTCCAAAAAATCACTTTTCTGATGAAAAACGATGACCCGTGATCTGTCGAACTTTCTCCAGATGGTCAAAAATGGTAATTTTTTAATATTTAATTTTTTGACTGTAAATGACTATTGCATGTGAATTATCACTTCTGGAACTAAAATAAGTGTGTTTAGAGTCATTTTAATGCCTGAAATTGGTCAAAAATAGAAGCTTCTGAGTAGGAGAAAAAGTCAGTAAAAATTGCAATTTTGGTCACATTAAGGCTTTAAAAAGTGATTATTCAAGATGAGGCACAATCCAAATGACATTTTGAATCAATTTTCTGATGAAAAACGATGACCCGTGACCTGTTGAACTTTCTCCATATGGTCAAAAATGGTAATTTTGTAATATTTAATTTTTTGACTGGAAATGACTATTGCATGTGAATTATCCCTTTTGGAACTAAAATGAGTGTGTTTAGAGTCATTTTAATGCCTGAAATTGGTCGATATAGAAACTTCTGAGTAGGAGAAAATGTCTGTAAAAATTGCAATTTTGGTCACATTGAGGCTTTAAAAAGTGAATATTCAACATGAGGCACAATCCAAATGACATTTTGAATCAATTTTCTGATGAAAAACGATGACCCGTGTGACTTGTTGAACTTTCTCCATATAGTCAAAAATGGTAATTATTAAATATTTAATTTTTTGACTGTAAATGACTATTGCATGTGAATTATCGCTTTTGGAACTAAAATTAGTGTGTTTAGAGTCATTTTAATGCCTGAAATTGGTCAAAATAGAAGCTTCTGAGTAAGAGAAAAAGTCAGTAAAAATTGCAATTTTGGTCACATTGAGGCTTTAAAAAGTGATTATTCAACATGAGGCACAATCCAAATGACATTTTGAATCAATTTTTCTACAGTCCAAAAAATCGATTTTCTGATGAAAAACGATGACCCGTGACCTGTCGAATTTTTACAAGATGGTCAAAAATGGTGAATTTTTATTATTTAATTTTTTGACTGTAAATGACTATTGCATGTGAATTATCACTTCTGGAACTAAAATAAGTGTGTTTAGAGTCATTTTAATGCCTGAAATTGGTCAAAATAGAAGCTTCTGAGTAGGAGAAAAAGTCAGTAAAAATTGCAATTTTGGTCACATTGAGGCTTTAAAAAGTGATTATTCAACATGAGGCACAATCCAAATGACATTTTGAATCAATTTTCTGATGAAAAACGATGACCCGTGACCTGTTGAACTTTCTCCATATGGTCAAAAATGGTAATTTTTTAATATTTAATTTTTTGACTGTAAATGACTATTGCATGTGAATTATCACTTTTGGAACTAAAATGAGTGTGTTTAGAGTCATTTTAATGACTGAAATTGGTCAAAATAGAAGCTTCTGAGTAGGAGAAAAAGTCAGTAAAAATTGCAATTTTGGTCACATTGAGGCTTTAAAAAGTAGTTATTCAACATGAGGCACAATCGAAATGACATTTTGAATCAATTTTTCTAGAGTCCAAAAAATCACTTTTCTGATGAAAAACGATGACCCGTGATCTGTCGAACTTTCTCCAGATGGTCAAAAATGGTAATTTTTTAATATTTAATTTTTTGACTGTAAATGACTATTGCATGTGAATTATCACTTCTGGAACTAAAATAAGTGTGTTTAGAGTCATTTTAATGCCTGAAATTGGTCAAAAATAGAAGCTTCTGAGTAGGAGAAAAAGTCAGTAAAAATTGCAATTTTGGTCACATTAAGGCTTTAAAAAGTGATTATTCAAGATGAGGCACAATCCAAATGACATTTTGAATCAATTTTCTGATGAAAAACGATGACCCGTGACCTGTTGAACTTTCTCCATATGGTCAAAAATGGTAATTTTTTAATATTTAATTTTTTGACTGTAAATGACTATTGCATGTGAATTATCACTTTTGGAACTAAAATTAGTGTGTTTAGAGTCATTTTAATGCCTGTAATTGGTCAAAATAGAAGCTTCTGAGTAGGAGAAAAAGTCTGTAAAAATGTCAATTTTGGTCACATTGAGGCTTTAAAAAGTGATTATTCAACATGAGGCACAATCCAAATGACATTTTGAATCAATTTTTCTACCGTCCAAAAAATCAATTTTCTGATGAAAAACGATGAGCCGTGACCTGTCGAACCTACTCCATATGGTCAAAAATGGTAATTTTTTAATATTTAATTTTTGGACTGTAAATGACTATTGCATGTGAATGATCACTTTTGGAACAAAAATAAGTGTGTTTAGAGTCATTTTATTTCCCGGAAATGGTCAAAATAAAAGCTTCTGAGTAGGAGAAAAAGTCTGTAAAAATGATAATTTTGGTCACATTGAGGCTTTAAAACGTGATTATTCAACATGAGGCACAATCCAAATGACATTTTGAATCAATTTTTCTACAGTCCAAAAAATCAATTTTCTGATGAAAAACGATGACCCGTGACCTGTCAAACTTTCTCCAGATGGTCAAAAATGGTAATTTTTTAATATTTAAGTTTTTTGACTGTAAATGGCTATTGCATGTGAATTATCACTTCTGGAACTAAAATAAGTGTGTTTAGAGTCATTTTAATGCCTGAAATTGGTCGATATAGAAGCTTCTGAGTAGGAGAAAAAGTAAAAAAAAATTGCAATTTTGGTCACATTGAGGCTTTAAAAAGTAGTTATTCAACATGAGGCACAATCCAAATGACATTTTGAATCAATTTTTCTACAGTCCAAAAAATCAATTTTCTGATGAAAAACGATGACCAGTGACCTGTCGAACTTTCTCCATATGGTCAAAAATGGTAATTTTTTAATATTTAATTTTTTGACTGAAAATGACTATTGCATGTGAATTATTACTTTTGGAAGAAAAATAAGTGTGTTTAGAGTCATTTTAATGCCTGAAATTGGTCAAAATAAAAGCTTCTGAGTAGGAGAAAAAGTCAGTAAAAATTGCAATTTTGGTCACATTGAGGCTTTAAAAAGTGATTATTCAACATGAGGCACAATTAAAATGACATATTGAATCAATTTTTCTACTGTCCAAAAAATAATTTTCTGATGAAAAACGATGACCAGTGACCTGTCGAACTTTCTCCATATGGTCAAAAATGGTAATTTTTTTATATTTAATTTTTTGACTGTAAATGACTATTGCATGTAAATTATCACTTTTGGAACAAAAATAAGTGTGTTTTGAGTCATTTTAATGCCTGAAATTGGTCAAAATAAAAGCTTCTGAGTAGGAGAAAAAGTCTGTAAAAATGTCAATTTTGGTCACATTGAGGCTTTAAAAAGTGATTATTCAACATCAGGCACAATCCAAATGACATTTTGAATCAATTTTTCTACAGTCCAAAAAATCAATTTTCTGATGAAAAACGATGACCCGTGACCTGTCGAATTTTCACAAGATGGTCAAAAATGGTGAATTCTTAATATTTAATTTTTTGACTGTAAATGACTATTGCATGTGAATGATCACTTCTGGAACTAAAATAAGTGTGTTTAGAGTCATTTTAATGCCTGAAATTGGTCAAAATAGAAGCTTCTGAGTCGGAGAAAAAGTCAGTAAAAATTGCAATTTTGGTCACATTGAGGTTTTAAAAAGTGATTATTCAACATGAGGCACAATCCAAATGACATTTTGAATCAATTTTCTGATGAAAAACGAGGACCTGTGACCTGTTGAACTTTCTCCATATGGTCAAAAATGGTAATTTTTTAATATTTAATTATTTGACTGTAAATGACTATTGCATATGAATTATCACTTTTGGAACTAAAATTAGTGTGTTTAGAGTCATTTTAATGCCTGAAATTGGTCAAAATAGAAGCTTCTGAGTAGGAGAAAAAGTCAGTAAAAACTGCAATTTTGGTCACATTGAGGCTTTAAAAAGTAGTTATTCAACATGAGGCACAATCCAAATGACATTTTGAATCAATTTTTCTACAGTCCAAAAAATCAATTTTCTGATGAAAAACGATGACCCGTGATCTGGCGAACTTTCTCCAGATGGTCAAAAATGGTAATATTTTAATATTTAATTATTTTGTGACTGTAAATGACTATTGCATGTGAATTATCAATTTTGGAACTAAAATAAGTGTGTTTAGAGTCATTTTAATGCCTGAAATTGGTCAAAATAGAAGCTTCTGAGTAGGAGAAAAAGTCAGTAAAAATTGCAATTTTGGTCACATTGAGGCTTTAAAAAGTGATTATTCAACATGAGGCACAATCCAAATGACATTTTGAATCAATTTTTCTACAGTCCAAAAAATTAATTTTCTGATGAAAAACGATAACCCGTGACCTGTCGAACTTTCTCCATATGGTCAAAAATGGTAATTTTTTTATATTTAATTTTTTGACTGTAAATGACTATTGCATGTGAATTATCACTTTTGGAACAAAAATAAGTGTGTTTAGAGTCATTTTAATGCCTGAAATTGGTCAAAATAGAAGCTTCTGAGTAGGAGAAAAAGTCTGTAATAATGTCAATTTTGGTCACATTGAGGCTTTAAAAAGTGATTATTCAACATGAGGCCCAATCCAAATGACATTTTGAATCAATTTTTCTACAGTCCAAAAAATTAATTTTCTGAAGAAAAATGATAACCCGTGACCTGTCGAACTTTCTCCATATGGTCAAAAATTGTATTTTTTTAATATTTAATTTTTTGACTGTAAATGACTATTGCATGTGAATTATCACTTTTGGAACAAAAATAAGTGTGTTTAGAGTCATTTTAATGCCTGAAATTGGTCAAAATAGAAGCTTCAAAGTAGGAGAAAAAGTCTGTAAAAATGTCAATTTTGGTCACATTGAGGCTTTAAAAAGTGATTATTCAACATGAGGCACAATCCAAATGACATTTTAAATCAATTTTCTGATGAAAAACGATGACCTGTTACCTGTTGACCTTTCTCCATATGGTCAAAAATGGTAATTTTGTAATATTACATTTTTTGACTGTAAATGACTATTGCATGTGAATTATCACTTTTGGAACTAAAATGAGTGTGTTTAGAGTCATTTTAATGCCTGAAATCGGTCAAAATAGAAGCTTCTGAGTAGGAGAAAAAGTCAGTAAAAATTGCAATTTTGGTCACATTGAGGCTTTAAAAAGTAGTTATTCAACATGAGGCACAATCGAAATGACATTTTGAATCAATTTTTCTAGAGTCCAAAAAATCACTTTTCTGATGAAAAACGATGACCCGTGATCTGTCGAACTTTCTCCAGATGGTCAAAAATGGTAATTTTTTAATATTTAATTTTTTGACTGTAAATGACTATTGCATGTGAATTATCACTTCTGGAACTAAAATAAGTGTGTTTAGAGTCATTTTAATGCCTGAAATTGGTCAAAAATAGAAGCTTCTGAGTAGGAGAAAAAGTCAGTAAAAATTGCAATTTTGGTCACATTAAGGCTTTAAAAAGTGATTATTCAAGATGAGGCACAATCCAAATGACATTTTGAATCAATTTTCTGATGAAAAACGATGACCCGTGACCTGTTGAACTTTCTCCATATGGTCAAAAATGGTAATTTTTTAATATTTAATTTTTTGACTGTAAATGACTATTGCATGTGAATTATCACTTTTGGAACTAAAATTAGTGTGTTTAGAGTCATTTTAATGCCTGTAATTGGTCAAAATAGAAGCTTCTGAGTAGGAGAAAAAGTCTGTAAAAATGTCAATTTTGGTCACATTGAGGCTTTAAAAAGTGATTATTCAACATGAGGCACAATCCAAATGACATTTTGAATCAATTTTTCTACCGTCCAAAAAATCAATTTTCTGATGAAAAACGATGAGCCGTGACCTGTCGAACCTACTCCATATGGTCAAAAATGGTAATTTTTTAATATTTAATTTTTGGACTGTAAATGACTATTGCATGTGAATGATCACTTTTGGAACAAAAATAAGTGTGTTTAGAGTCATTTTAATTCCCGGAAATGGTCAAAATAAAAGCTTCTGAGTAGGAGAAAAAGTCTGTAAAAATGATAATTTTGGTCACATTGAGGCTTTAAAACGTGATTATTCAACATGAGGCACAATCCAAATGACATTTTGAATCAATTTTTCTACAGTCCAAAAAATCAATTTTCTGATGAAAAACGATGACCCGTGACCTGTCAAACTTTCTCCAGATGGTCAAAAATGGTAATTTTTTAATATTTAAGTTTTTTGACTGTAAATGGCTATTGCATGTGAATTATCACTTCTGGAACTAAAATAAGTGTGTTTAGAGTCATTTTAATGCCTGAAATTGGTCGATATAGAAGCTTCTGAGTAGGAGAAAAAGTAAAAAAAAATTGCAATTTTGGTCACATTGAGGCTTTAAAAAGTAGTTATTCAACATGAGGCACAATCCAAATGACATTTTGAATCAATTTTTCTACAGTCCAAAAAATCAATTTTCTGATGAAAAACGATGACCAGTGACCTGTCGAACTTTCTCCATATGGTCAAAAATGGTAATTTTTTAATATTTAATTTTTTGACTGAAAATGACTATTGCATGTGAATTATTACTTTTGGAAGAAAAATAAGTGTGTTTAGAGTCATTTTAATGCCTGAAATTGGTCAAAATAAAAGCTTCTGAGTAGGAGAAAAAGTCAGTAAAAATTGCAATTTTGGTCACATTGAGGCTTTAAAAAGTGATTATTCAACATGAGGCACAATTAAAATGACATATTGAATCAATTTTTCTACTGTCCAAAAAATAATTTTCTGATGAAAAACGATGACCAGTGACCTGTCGAACTTTCTCCATATGGTCAAAAATGGTAATTTTTTTATATTTAATTTTTTGACTGTAAATGACTATTGCATGTAAATTATCACTTTTGGAACAAAAATAAGTGTGTTTTGAGTCATTTTAATGCCTGAAATTGGTCAAAATAAAAGCTTCTGAGTAGGAGAAAAAGTCTGTAAAAATGTCAATTTTGGTCACATTGAGGCTTTAAAAAGTGATTATTCAACATCAGGCACAATCCAAATGACATTTTGAATCAATTTTTCTACAGTCCAAAAAATCAATTTTCTGATGAAAAACGATGACCCGTGACCTGTCGAATTTTCACAAGATGGTCAAAAATGGTGAATTCTTAATATTTAATTTTTTGACTGTAAATGACTATTGCATGTGAATTATCACTTCTGGAACTAAAATAAGTGTGTTTAGAGTCATTTTAATGCCTGAAATTGGTCAAAATAGAAGCTTCTGAGTCGGAGAAAAAGTCAGTAAAAATTGCAATTTTGGTCACATTGAGGTTTTAAAATGTGATTATTCAACATGAGGCACAATCCAAATGACATTTTGAATCAATTTTCTGATGAAAAACGAGGACCTGTGACCTGTTGAACTTTCTCCATATGGTCAAAAATGGTAATTTTTTAATATTTAATTATTTGACTGTAAATGACTATTGCATATGAATTATCACTTTTGGAACTAAAATTAGTGTGTTTAGAGTCATTTTAATGCCTGAAATTGGTCAAAATAGAAGCTTCTGAGTAGGAGAAAAAGTCAGTAAAAACTGCAATTTTGGTCACATTGAGGCTTTAAAAAGTAGTTATTCAACATGAGGCACAATCCAAATGACATTTTGAATCAATTTTTCTACAGTCCAAAAAATCAATTTTCTGATGAAAAACGATGACCCGTGATCTGGCGAACTTTCTCCAGATGGTCAAAAATGGTAATTTTTTAATATTTAATTATTTTGTGACTGTAAATGACTATTGCATGTGAATTATCAATTTTGGAACTAAAATAAGTGTGTTTAGAGTCATTTTAATGCCTGAAATTGGTCAAAATAGAAGCTTCTGAGTAGGAGAAAAAGTCAGTAAAAATTGCAATTTTGGTCACATTGAGGCTTTAAAAAGTGATTATTCAACATGAGGCACAATCCAAATGACATTTTGAATCAATTTTTCTACAGTCCAAAAAATTAATTTTCTGATGAAAAACGATAACCCGTGACCTGTCGAACTTTCTCCATATGGTCAAAAATGGTAATTTTTTTATATTTAATTTTTTGACTGTAAATGACTATTGCATGTGAATTATCACTTTTGGAACAAAAATAAGTGTGTTTAGAGTCATTTTAATGCCTGAAATTGGTCAAAATAGAAGCTTCTGAGTAGGAGAAAAAGTCTGTAATAATGTCAATTTTGGTCACATTGAGGCTTTAAAAAGTGATTATTCAACATGAGGCCCAATCCAAATGACATTTTGAATCAATTTTTCTACAGTCCAAAAAATTAATTTTCTGAAGAAAAATGATAACCCGTGACCTGTCGAACTTTCTCCATATGGTCAAAAATTGTATTTTTTTAATATTTAATTTTTTGACTGTAAATGACTATTGCATGTGAATTATCACTTTTGGAACAAAAATAAGTGTGTTTAGAGTCATTTTAATGCCTGAAATTGGTCAAAATAGAAGCTTCAAAGTAGGAGAAAAAGTCTGTAAAAATGTCAATTTTGGTCACATTGAGGCTTTAAAAAGTGATTATTCAACATGAGGCACAATCCAAATGACATTTTGAATCAATTTTCTGATGAAAAACGATGACCTGTTACCTGTTGACCTTTCTCCATATGGTCAAAAATGGTAATTTTGTAATATTACATTTTTTGACTGTAAATGACTATTGCATGTGAATTATCACTTTTGGAACTAAAATGAGTGTGTTTAGAGTCATTTTAATGCCTGAAATCGGTCAAAATAGAAGCTTCTGAGTAGGAGAAAAAGTCAGTAAAAATTGCAATTTTGGTCACATTGAGGCTTTAAAAAGTAGTTATTCAACATGAGGCACAATCGAAATGACATTTTGAATCAATTTTTCTACAGTCCAAAAAATCAATTTTCTGATGAAAAACGATGACCCGTGATCTGTCGAACTTTCTCCAGATGGTCAAAAATAGTAATTTTTAAATATTTAATTTTTGGACTGTAAATGACTATTGCATGTGAATTATCAATTTTGGAACTAAAATAAGTGTGTTTAGAGTCATTTTAATGCCTGAAATTGGTCAAAATAGAAGCTTCTGAGTAGGAGAAAAAGTAAGTAAAAATTGCAATTTTGGTCACATTGAGGCTTTAAAAAGTGATTATTCAACATGACGCACAATCCAAATGACATTTTGAATCAATTTTTCTACAGTCCAAAAAATCAATTTTCTGATGAAAAACGATGACCAGTGACCTGTCGAACTTTCTCCATATGGTCAAAAATGGTAATTTTTTTATTTTGAATTTTTTGACTGTAAATGACTATTGCATGTGAATGATCACTTTTGGAACAAAAATAATTGTGTTTAGAGTCATTTTAATTCCCGGAAATGGTCAAAATAAAAGCTTCTGAGTAGGAGAAAAAGTCTGTAAAAATGATAATTTTGGTCACATTGAGGCTTTAAAATGTGATTATTCAACATGAGGCACAATCCAAATGACATTTTGAATCAATTTTTCTACAGTCCAAAAAATCAATTTTCTGATGAAAAACGATGACCCGTGACCTGTCGAATTTTCACAAGATGGTCAAAAATGGTGAATTGTTAATATTTAAGTTTTTTGACTGTAAATGACTTTTGCATGTGAATTATCACTTCTGGAGCTAAAATAAGTGTGTTTAGAGTCATTTTATTGCCTGAAATTGGTCAACATAGAAGCTTCTGAGTAGGATAAAAAGTCAGTAAAAATTGCTATTTTGGTCACATAGAGGCTTTAAAAAGTGATTATTCAACATGAGGCACAATCAAAATGACATATTGAATCAATTTTTCTACTGTCCAAAAAATTAATTTTCTGATGAAAAACGATGACCATTGACCTGTCGAACTTTCTCCATATGGTCAAAAATGGTAATTTTTTAATATTTAATTTTTTGACTGTAAATGACTATTGCATGTGAATTATCACTTTTGGAACAAAAATAAGTGTGTTTTGAGTCATTTTAATGCCTGAAATTGGTCAAAATAGAAGCTTCAAAGTAGGAGAAAAAGTCTGTAAAAATGTCAATTTTGGTCACATTGAGGCTTTAAAAAGTGATTATTCAACATGAGGCACAATCCAAATGACATTTTGAATCAATTTTCTGATGAAAAACGATGACCTGTTACCTGTTGACCTTTCTCCATATGGTCAAAAATGGTAATTTTGTAATATTACATTTTTTGACTGTAAATGACTATTGCATGTGAATTATCACTTTTGGAACTAAAATGAGTGTGTTTAGAGTCATTTTAATGCCTGAAATCGGTCAAAATAGAAGCTTCTGAGTAGGAGAAAAAGTCAGTAAAAATTGCAATTTTGGTCACATTGAGGCTTTAAAAAGTAGTTATTCAACATGAGGCACAATCGAAATGACATTTTGAATCAATTTTTCTACAGTCCAAAAAATCAATTTTCTGATGAAAAACGATGACCCGTGATCTGTCGAACTTTCTCCAGATGGTCAAAAATAGTAATTTTTAAATATTTAATTTTTGGACTGTAAATGACTATTGCATGTGAATTATCAATTTTGGAACTAAAATAAGTGTGTTTAGAGTCATTTTAATGCCTGAAATTGGTCAAAATAGAAGCTTCTGAGTAGGAGAAAAAGTAAGTAAAAATTGCAATTTTGGTCACATTGAGGCTTTAAAAAGTGATTATTCAACATGACGCACAATCCAAATGACATTTTGAATCAATTTTTCTACAGTCCAAAAAATCAATTTTCTGATGAAAAACGATGACCAGTGACCTGTCGAACTTTCTCCATATGGTCAAAAATGGTCATTTTTTTATTTTGAATTTTTTGACTGTAAATGACTATTGCATGTGAATGATCACTTTTGGAACAAAAATAATTGTGTTTAGAGTCATTTTAATTCCCGGAAATGGTCAAAATAAAAGCTTCTGAGTAGGAGAAAAAGTCTGTAAAAATGATAATTTTGGTCACATTGAGGCTTTAAAATGTGATTATTCAACATGAGGCACAATCCAAATGACATTTTGAATCAATTTTTCTACAGTCCAAAAAATCAATTTTCTGATGAAAAATGATGACCCGTGACCTGCCGAATTTTCACAAGATGGTCAAAAATGGTGAATTGTTAATATTTAATTTTTTGACTGTAAATGACTTTTGCATGTGAATTATCACTTCTGGAGCTAAAATAAGTGTGTTTAGAGTCATTTTATTGCCTGAAATTGGTCAACATAGAAGCTTCTGAGTAGGATAAAAAGTCAGTAAAAATTGCTATTTTGGTCACATAGAGGCTTTAAAAAGTGATTATTCAACATGAGGCACAATCAAAATGACATATTGAATCAATTTTTCTACTGTCCAAAAAATTAATTTTCTGATGAAAAACGATGACCATTGACCTGTCGAACTTTCTCCATATGGTCAAAAATGGTAATTTTTTAATATTTAATTTTTTGACTGTAAATGACTATTGCATGTGAATTATCACTTTTGGAACAAAAATAAGTGTGTTTTGAGTCATTTTAATGCCTGAAATTGGTCAAAATAAAAGCTTCTGAGTAGGAGAAAAAGTCTGTAAAAATGTCAATTTTGGTCACATTGAGGCTTTAAAACGTGATTATTCAACATGAGGCACAATCCAAATGACATTTTGAATCAATTTTTCTACAGTCCAAAAAATCAATTTTCTGATGAAAAACGATGACCCGTGACCTGTCGAATTTTCACAAGATGGTCAAAAATGGTGAATTGTTAATATTTCATTTTTTGACTGTAAATGACTATTGCATGTGAATTATCACTTCTGGAGCTAAAATAAGTGTGTTTAGAGTCATTTTAATGCCTGAAATTGGTCAAAATAGAAGCTTCTGAGTAGGAGAAAAAGTCAGTAAAAATTGCAATTTTGGTCACATTGAGGCTTTAAAAAGTGATTATTCAACATGAGGCACAATCCAAATGACATTTTGAATCAATTTTCTGATGAAAAACGATGACCCGTGACCTGTTGAACTTTCTCCATATGGTCAAAAATGGTAATTTTTTAATATTTAATTTTTTGACTGTAAATGACTATTGCATATGAATTATCACTTTTGGAACTAAAATTAGTGTGTTTAGAGTCATTTTAATGCCTGAAATTGGTCAAAATAGAAGCTTCTGAGTAGGAGAAAAAGTCAGTAAAAACTGCAATTTTGGTCACATTGAGGCTTTAAAAAGTAGTTATTCAACATGAGGCACAATCCAAATGACATTTTGAATCAATTTTTCTAGAGTCCAAAAAATCAATTTTGTGATGAAAAACGATGACCCGTGATCTGTCGAACTTTCTCCAGATGGTCAAAAATGGGAATTTCTTAATATTTAATTTTTTGACTGTAAATGACTATTGCATGTGCATTATCAATTTTGGAACTAAAATGAGTGTGTTTAGAGTCATTTTAATGCCTGAAATTGGTCAAAATAGAAGCTTCTGAGTAGGAGAAAAAGTCAGTAAAAATTGCAATTTTGGTCACATTGAGGCTTTAAAAAGTCGTTATTCAACATGAGGCACAATCCAAATGACATTTTGAATCAATTTTTCCACAGTCCAAAAAAATCAATTTTCTGATGAAAAATGATGACCCGTGATCTGTCGAACTTTCTCCAGGTGGTCAAAAACGGTAATTTTTTAATATTTAATTTTTTGACTGTAAATGACTATTGCATGTGAATTATCAATTTTGGAACTAAAATAAATGTGTTTAGAGTCATTTTAATGCCTGAAATTGGTCAAAATAGAAGCTTCTGAGCAGGAGAAAAAGTCAGTAAAAATTGCAATTTTTGTCACATTGAGGCTTTAAAAAGTGATTATTCAACATGAGGCACAATCCAAATGACATTTTGAATCAATTTTCTGATGAAAAACGATGACCCGTGACCTGTTGAACTTTCTCCATATGGTCAAAAATGGTAATTTTGTAATATTTAATTTTTTGACTGGAAATGACTATTGCATGTGAATTATCCCTTTTGGAACTAAAATGAGTGTGTTTAGAGTCATTTTAATGCCTGAAATTGGTCGATATAGAAACTTCTGAGTAGGAGAAAATGTCTGTAAAAATTGCAATTTTGGTCACATTGAGGCTTTAAAAAGTGAATATTCAACATGAGGCACAATCCAAATGACATTTTGAATCAATTTTCTGATGAAAAACGATGACCCGTGTGACTTGTTGAACTTTCTCCATATAGTCAAAAATGGTAATTATTAAATATTTAATTTTTTGACTGTAAATGACTATTGCATGTGAATTATCCCTTTTGGAACTAAAATTAGTGTGTTTAGAGTCATTTTAATGCCTGAAATTGGTCAAAATAGAAGCTTCTGAGTAAGAGAAAAAGTCAGTAAAAATTGCAATTTTGGTCACATTGAGGCTTTAAAAAGTGATTATTCAACATGAGGCACAATCCAAATGACATTTTGAATCAATTTTTCTACAGTCCAAAAAATCGATTTTCTGATGAAAAACGATGACCCGTGACCTGTCGAATTTTTACAAGATGGTCAAAAATGGTGAATTTTTAATATTTAATTTTTTGACTGTAAATGACTATTGCATGTGAATTATCACTTCTGGAACTAAAATAAGTGTGTTTAGAGTCATTTTAATGCCTGAAATTGGTCAAAATAGAAGCTTCTGAGTAGGAGAAAAAGTCAGTAAAAATTGCAATTTTGGTCACATTGAGGCTTTAAAAAGTGATTATTCAACATGAGGCACAATCCAAATGACATTTTGAATCAATTTTCTGATGAAAAATGATGACCCGTGACCTGTTGAACTTTCTCCATATGGTCAAAAATGGTAATTTTTTAATATTTAATTTTTTGACTGTAAATGACTATTGCATGTGATTTATCACTTTTGGAACTAAAATTAGGGTGTTTAGAGTCATTTTAATGCCTGAAATTGGTCAAAATAGAAGCTTCTGAGTAGGAGAAAAAGTGAGTAAAAATTGCAATTTTGGTCACATTGAGGCTTTAAAAAGTAGTTATTCAACATGAGGCACAATCCAAATGACATTTTGAATCACTTTTTCTACAGTCCAAAAAATCAATTTTCTGATGAAAAACGATGACCCGTGATCTGTCGAACTTTCTCCAGATGGTCAAAAATGGTAATTTTTTAATAATTAATTTTTTGACTGTAAATGACTATTGCATGTGAATTATCAATTTTGGAACTAAAATAAGTGTGTTTAGAGTCATTTTAATGCCTGAAATTGGTCAAAAATAGAAGCTTCTGAGTAGGAGAAAAAGTCAGTAAAAATTGCAATTTTGGTCACATTGAGGCTTTAAAAAGTGATTATTCAACATGAGGCACAATCCAAATGACATTTTGAATCAATTTTTCTACAGTCCAAAAAATCAATTTTCTGATGAAAAACGATGACCAGTGACCTGTCGAACTTTCTCTATATGGTCAAAAATGGTAATTTTTTTATTTTGAATTTTTTGACTGTAAATGACTATTGCATGTGAATTATCACTTCTGGAGCTAAAATAAGTGTGTTTAGAGTCATTTTATTGCCTGAAATTGGTCAACATAGAAGCTTCTGAGTAGGATAAAAAGTCAGTAAAAATTGCTATTTTGGTCACATAGAGGCTTTAAAAAGTGATTATTCAACATGAGGCACAATCAAAATGACATATTGAATCAATTTTTCTACTGTCCAAAAAATTAATTTTCTGATGAAAAACGATGACCATTGACCTGTCGAACTTTCTCCATATGGTCAAAAATGGTCATTTTTTAATATTTAATTTTTTGACTGTAAATGACTATTGCATGTGAATTATCACTTTTGGAACAAAAATAAGTGTGTTTTGAGTCATTTTAATGCCTGAAATTGGTCAAAATAAAAGCTTCTGAGTAGGAGAAAAAGTCTGTAAAAATGTCAATTTTGGTCACATTGAGGCTTTAAAACGTGATTATTCAACATGAGGCACAATCCAAATGACATTTTGAATCAATTTTTCTACAGTCCAAAAAATCAATTTTCTGATGAAAAACGATGACCCGTGACCTGTCGAATTTTCACAAGATGGTCAAAAATGGTGAATTGTTAATATTTAATTTTTTGACTGTAAATGACTATTGCATGTGAATTATCACTTCTGGAGCTAAAATAAGTGTGTTTAGAGTCATTTTAATGCCTGAAATTGGTCAAAATAGAAGCTTCTGAGTAGGAGAAAAAGTCAGTAAAAATTGCAATTTTGGTCACATTGAGGCTTTAAAAAGTGATTATTCAACATGAGGCACAATCCAAATGACATTTTGAATCAATTTTCTGATGAAAAACGATGACCCGTGACCTGTTGAACTTTCTCCATATGGTCAAAAATGGTAATTTTTTAATATTTAATTTTTTGACTGTAAATGACTATTGCATATGAATTATCACTTTTGGAACTAAAATTAGTGTGTTTAGAGTCATTTTAATGCCTGAAATTGGTCAAAATAGAAGCTTCTGAGTAGGAGAAAAAGTCAGTAAAAACTGCAATTTTGGTCACATTGAGGCTTTAAAAAGTGATTATTCAACATGAGGCACAATCCAAATGACATTTTGAATCAATTTTCTGATGAAAAACGATGACCCGTGACCTGTTGAACTTTCTCCATATGGTCAAAAATGGTAATTTTGTAATATTTAATTTTTTGACTGGAAATGACTATTGCATGTGAATTATCCCTTTTGGAACTAAAATGAGTGTGTTTAGAGTCATTTTAATGCCTGAAATTGGTCGATATAGAAACTTCTGAGTAGGAGAAAATGTCTGTAAAAATTGCAATTTTGGTCACATTGAGGCTTTAAAAAGTGAATATTCAACATGAGGCACAATCCAAATGACATTTTGAATCAATTTTCTGATGAAAAACGATGACCCGTGTGACTTGTTGAACTTTCTCCATATAGTCAAAAATGGTAATTATTAAATATTTAATTTTTTGACTGTAAATGACTATTGCATGTGAATTATCCCTTTTGGAACTAAAATTAGTGTGTTTAGAGTCATTTTAATGCCTGAAATTGGTCAAAATAGAAGCTTCTGAGTAAGAGAAAAAGTCAGTAAAAATTGCAATTTTGGTCACATTGAGGCTTTAAAAAGTGATTATTCAACATGAGGCACAATCCAAATGACATTTTGAATCAATTTTTCTACAGTCCAAAAAATCGATTTTCTGATGAAAAACGATGACCCGTGACCTGTCGAATTTTTACAAGATGGTCAAAAATGGTGAATTTTTAATATTTAATTTTTTGACTGTAAATGACTATTGCATGTGAATTATCACTTCTGGAACTAAAATGAGTGTGTTTAGAGTCATTTTAATGCCTGAAATTGGTCAAAATAGAAGCTTCTGAGTAGGAGAAAAAGTCAGTAAAAATTGCAATTTTGGTCACATTGAGGCTTTAAAAAGTGATTATTCAACATGAGGCACAATCCAAATGCCATTTTGAATCAATTTTCTGATGAAAAACGATGACCCGTGACCTGTTGAACTTTCTCCATATGGTCAAAAATGGTAATTTTTTAATATTTAATTTTTTGACTGTAAATTACTATTGCATGTGATTTATCACTTTTGGAACTAAAATTAGGGTGTTTAGAGTCATTTTAATGCCTGAAATTGGTCAAAATAGAAGCTTCTGAGTAGGAGAAAAAGTGAGTAAAAATTGCAATTTTGGTCACATTGAGGCTTTAAAAAGTAGTTATTCAACATGAGGCACAATCCAAATGACATTTTGAATCACTTTTTCTACAGTCCAAAAAATCAATTTTCTGATGAAAAACGATGACCCGTGATCTGTCGAACTTTCTCCAGATGGTCAAAAATGGTAATTTTTTAATAATTAATTTTTTGACTGTAAATGACTATTGCATGTGAATTATCAATTTTGGAACTAAAATAAGTGTGTTTAGAGTCATTTTAATGCCTGAAATTGGTCAAAAATAGAAGCTTCTGAGTAGGAGAAAAAGTCAGTAAAAATTGCAATTTTGGTCACATTGAGGCTTTAAAAAGTGATTATTCAACATGAGGCACAATCCAAATGACATTTTGAATCAATTTTTCTACAGTCCAAAAAATCAATTTTCTGATGAAAAACGATGACCAGTGACCTGTCGAACTTTCTCTATATGGTCAAAAATGGTAATTTTTTTATTTTGAATTTTTTGACTGTAAATGACTATTGCATGTGAATTATCACTTCTGGAGCTAAAATAAGTGTGTTTAGAGTCATTTTATTGCCTGAAATTGGTCAACATAGAAGCTTCTGAGTAGGATAAAAAGTCAGTAAAATTTGCTATTTTGGTCACATAGAGGCTTTAAAAAGTGATTATTCAACATGAGGCACAATCAAAATGACATATTGAATCAATTTTTCTACTGTCCAAAAAATTAATTTTCTGATGAAAAACGATGACCATTGACCTGTCGAACTTTCTCCATATGGTCAAAAATGGTAATTTTTTAATATTTAATTTTTTGACTGTAAATGACTATTGCATGTGAATTATCACTTTTGGAACAAAAATAAGTGTGTTTTGAGTCATTTTAATGCCTGAAATTGGTCAAAATAAAAGCTTCTGAGTAGGAGAAAAAGTCTGTAAAAATGTCAATTTTGGTCACATTGAGGCTTTAAAACGTGATTATTCAACATGAGGCACAATCCAAATGACATTTTGAATCAATTTTTCTACAGTCCAAAAAATCAATTTTCTGATGAAAAACGATGACCCGTGACCTGTCGAATTTTCACAAGATGGTCAAAAATGGTGAATTGTTAATATTTAATTTTTTGACTGTAAATGACTATTGCATGTGAATTATCACTTCTGGAGCTAAAATAAGTGTGTTTAGAGTCATTTTAATGCCTGAAATTGGTCAAAATAGAAGCTTCTGAGTAGGAGAAAAAGTCAGTAAAAATTGCAATTTTGGTCACATTGAGGCTTTAAAAAGTGATTATTCAACATGAGGCACAATCCAAATGACATTTTGAATCAATTTTCTGATGAAAAACGATGACCCGTGACCTGTTGAACTTTCTCCATATGGTCAAAAATGGTAATTTTTTAATATTTAATTTTTTGACTGTAAATGACTATTGCATATGAATTATCACTTTTGGAACTAAAATTAGTGTGTTTAGAGTCATTTTAATGCCTGAAATTGGTCAAAATAGAAGCTTCTGAGTAGGAGAAAAAGTCAGTAAAAACTGCAATTTTGGTCACATTGAGGCTTTAAAAAGTAGTTATTCAACATGAGGCACAATCCAAATGACATTTTGAATCAATTTTTCTAGAGTCCAAAAAATCAATTTTCTGATGAAAAACGATGACCCGTGATCTGTCGAACTTTCTCCAGATGGTCAAAAATGGGAATTTCTTAATATTTAATTTTTTGACTGTAAATGACTATTGCATGTGCATTATCAATTTTGGAACTAAAATGAGTGTGTTTAGAGTCATTTTAATGCCTGAAATTGGTCAAAATAGAAGCTTCTGAGTAGGAGAAAAAGTCAGTAAAAATTGCAATTTTGGTCACATTGAGGTTTTAAAAAGTCGTTATTCAACATGAGGCACAATCCAAATGACATTTTGAATCAATTTTTCCACAGTCCAAAAAAATCAATTTTCTGATGAAAAATGATGACCCGTGATCTGTCGAACTTTCTCCAGGTGGTCAAAAACGGTAATTTTTTAATATTTAATTTTTTGACTGTAAATGACTATTGCATGTGAATTATCAATTTTGGAACTAAAATAAATGTGTTTAGAGTCATTTTAATGCCTGAAATTGGTCAAAATAGAAGCTTCTGAGCAGGAGAAAAAGTCAGTAAAAATTGCAATTTTGGTCACATTGAGGCTTTAAAAAGTGATTATTCAACATGAGGCACAATCCAAATGACATTTTGAATCAATTTTCTGATGAAAAACGATGACCCGTGACCTGTTGAACTTTCTCCATATGGTCAAAAATGGTAATTTTGTAATATTTAATTTTTTGACTGGAAATGACTATTGCATGTGAATTATCCCTTTTGGAACTAAAATGAGTGTGTTTAGAGTCATTTTAATGCCTGAAATTGGTCGATATAGAAACTTCTGAGTAGGAGAAAATGTCTGTAAAAATTGCAATTTTGGTCACATTGAGGCTTTAAAAAGTGAATATTCAACATGAGGCACAATCCAAATGACATTTTGAATCAATTTTCTGATGAAAAACGATGACCCGTGTGACTTGTTGAACTTTCTCCATATAGTCAAAAATGGTAATTATTAAATATTTAATTTTTTGACTGTAAATGACTATTGCATGTGAATTATCCCTTTTGGAACTAAAATTAGTGTGTTTAGAGTCATTTTAATGCCTGAAATTGGTCAAAATAGAAGCTTCTGAGTAAGAGAAAAAGTCAGTAAAAATTGCAATTTTGGTCACATTGAGGCTTTAAAAAGTGATTATTCAACATGAGGCACAATCCAAATGACATTTTGAATCAATTTTTCTACAGTCCAAAAAATCGATTTTCTGATGAAAAACGATGACCCGTGACCTGTCGAATTTTTACAAGATGGTCAAAAATGGTGAATTTTTAATATTTAATTTTTTGACTGTAAATGACTATTGCATGTGAATTATCACTTCTGGAACTAAAATAAGTGTGTTTAGAGTCATTTTAATGCCTGAAATTGGTCAAAATAGAAGCTTCTGAGTAGGAGAAAAAGTCAGTAAAAATTGCAATTTTGGTCACATTGAGGCTTTAAAAAGTGATTATTCAACATGAGGCACAATCCAAATGACATTTTGAATCAATTTTCTGATGAAAAACGATGACCCGTGACCTGTTGAACTTTCTCCATATGGTCAAAAATGGTAATTTTTTAATATTTAATTTTTTGACTGTAAATGACTATTGCATGTGATTTATCACTTTTGGAACTAAAATAAGTGTGTTTAGAGTCATTTTAATGCCTGAAATTGGTCAAAAATAGAAGCTTCTGAGTAGGAGAAAAAGTCAGTAAAAATTGCAATTTTGGTCACATTGAGGCTTTAAAAAGTGATTATTCAACATGAGGCACAATCCAAATGACATTTTGAATCAATTTTTCTACAGTCCAAAAAATTAATTTTCTGATGAAAAACGATAACCCGTGACCTGTCGAACTTTCTCCATATGGTCAAAAATGGTAATTTTTTAATATTTAATTTTTTGACTGTAAATGACTATTGCATGTGAATTATCAATTTTGGAACTAAAATAAGTGTGTTTAGAGTCATTTTAATGCCTGAAATTGGTCAAAAATAGAAGCTTCTGAGTAGGAGAAAAAGTCAGTAAAAATTGCAATTTTGGTCACATTGAGGCTTTAAAAAGTGATTATTCAACATGAGGCACAATCCAAATGACATTTTGAATCAATTTTTCTACAGTCCAAAAAATTAATTTTCTGATGAAAAACGATAACCCGTGACCTGTCGAACTTTCTCCATATGGTCAAAAATGGTAATTTTTTTATATTTAATTTTTTGACTGTAAATGACTATTGCATGTGAATTATCACTTTTGGAACAAAAATAAGTGTGTTTAGAGTCATTTTAATGCCTGAAATTGGTCAAAATAGAAGCTTCTGAGTAGGAGAAAAAGTCTGTAAAAATGTCAATTTTGATCACATTGAGGCTTTAAAAAGAGATTATTCAACATGAGGCACAATCCAAATGACATTTTGAATCAATTTTTCTACCGTCCAAAAAATCCATTTTCTGATGAAAAACGATGACCCGTGACCTGTCGAATTTTCTCCAGATGGTCAAAAAGGGTAATTTTTTAATATTTATTTTTTGACTGTAAATGACTATTGCATGTGAATTATCACTTCTGGAACTAAAATAAGTGTGTTTAGAGTTATTTTAATGCCTGAGATTGGTCAAAATAGAAGCTTCTGAGTAGGAGAAAAAGTCAGTAAAAATTGCAATTTTGGTCACATTGAGGCTTTAAAAAGTGATTATTCAACATGAGGCACAATCCAAATTACATTTTCTATCAATTTTCTGATGAAAAACGATGACCCGTTACCTGTTGACCTTTCTCCATATGGTCAAAAATGGTAATTTTGTAATATTTAATTTTTTGACTGTAAATGACTATTGCATGTGAATTATCACTTTTGGAACTAAAATGAGTGTGTTTAGAGTAATTTTAATGCCTGAAATTGGTCAAAATAGAAGCTTCTGAGTAGGAGAAAAAGTCAGTAAAAATTGCAATTTTGGTCACATTGAGGCTTTAAAAAGTAGTTATTCAACATGAGGCACAATCAAAATGACATTTTGAATCAATTTTTCTACAGTCCAAAAAATCAATTTTCTGATGAAAAACGATGACCCGTGATCTGTCGAACTTTCTCCAGATGGTCAAAAATGGTAATTTTTTAATATTTAGTTTTTGGACTGTAAATGACTATTGCATGTGAATGATCACTTTTGGAACAAAAATAAGTGTGTTTAGAGTCATTTTAATTCCCGGAAATGGTCAAAATAAAAGCTTCTGAGTAGGAGAAAAAGTCTGTAAAAATGATAATTTTGGTCACATTGAGGCTTTAAAACGTGATTATTCAACATGAGGCACAATCCAAATGACATTTTGAATCAATTTTTCTACAGTCCAAAAAATCAATTTTCTGATGAAAAACGATGACCTGTGACCTGTCAAACTTTCTCCAGATGGTCAAAAATGGTAATTTTTTAATATTTAAGTTTTTTGACTGTAAATGGCTATTGCATGTGAATTATCACTTCTGGAACTAAAATAAGTGTGTTTAGAGTCATTTTAATGCCTGAAATTGGTCGATATAGAAGCTTCTGAGTAGGAGAAAAAGTCAAAAAAAATTGCAATTTTGGTCACATTGAGCCTTTAAAAAGTAGTTATTCAACATGAGGCACAATCCAAATGACATTTTGAATCAATTTTTCTACAGTCCAAAAAATCAATTTTCTGATGAAAAACGATGACCAGTGACCTGTCGAACTTTCTCCATATGGTCAAAAATGGTAATTTTTTAATATTTAATTTTTTGACTGAAAATGACTATTGCATGTGAATTATTACTTTTGGAAGAAAAATAAGTGTGTTTAGAGTCATTTTAATGCCTGAAATTGGTCAAAATAAAAGCTTCTGAGTAGGAGAAAAAGTCAGTAAAAATTGCAATTTTGGTCACATTGAGGCTTTAAAAAGTGATTATTCAACATGAGGCACAATTAAAATGACATATTGAATCAATTTTTCTACTGTCCAAAAAATTATTTTCTGATGAAAAATGATGACCAGTGACCTGTCGAACTTTCTCCATATGGTCAAAAATGGTAATTTTTTTATATTTAATTTTTTGACTGTAAATGACTATTGCATGTAAATTATCACTTTTGGAACAAAAATAAGTGTGTTTTGAGTCATTTTAATGCCTGAAATTGGTCAAAATAAAAGCTTCTGAGTAGGAGAAAAAGTCTGTAAAAATGTCAATTTTGGTCACATTGAGGCTTTAAAAAGTGATTATTCAACATGAGGCACAATCCAAATGACATTTTGAATCAATTTTTCTACAGTCCAAAAAATCAATTTTCTGATGAAAAACGATGACCAGTGACCTGTCGTACTTTCTCTATATGGTCAAAAATGGTAATTTTTTTATTTTGAATTTTTTGACTGTAAATGACTATTGCATGTGAATGATCACTTTTGGAACAAAAATAAGTGTGTTTAGAGTCATTTTAATTCCCGTAAATGGTCAAAATAAAAGCTTCTGAGTAGGAGAAAAAGTCTGTAAAAATGATAATTTTGGTCACATTGAGGCTTTAAAACGTGATTATTCAACATGAGGCACAATCCAAATGACATTTTGAATCAATTTTTCTAGTCCAAAAAATCGATTTTCTGATGAAAAACGATGACCCGTGACCTGTCAAACTTTCTCCAGATGGTCAAAATTGGTAATTTTTTAATATTTAAGTTTTTTGACTGTAAATGGCTATTGCATGTGAATTATCACTTCTGGAACTAAAATAAGTGTGTTTAGAGTCATTTTAATGCCTGAAATTGGTCAAAATAGAAGCTTCTGAGCAGGAGAAAAAGTCAGTAAAAATTGCAATTTTGGTTACATTGAGGCTTTAAAAAGTGATTATTCAACATGAGGCACAATCCAAATGACATTTTGAATCAATTTTCTGATGAAAAACGATGACCCGTGACCTGTTGAACTTTCTCCATATGGTCAAAAATGGTAATTTTTTAATATTTAATTTTTTGACTGGAAATGACTATTGCATGTGAATTATCCCTTTTGGAACTAAAATTAGTGTGTTTAGAGTCATTTTAATGCCTGAAATTGGTCAAAATAGAAGCTTCTGAGTAAGAGAAAAAGTCAGTAAAAATTGCAATTTTGGTCACATTGAGGCTTTAAAAAGTGATTATTCAACATGAGGCACAATCCAAATGACATTTTGAATCAATTTTTCTACAGTCCAAAAAATCGATTTTCTGATGAAAAACGATGACCCGTGACCTGTCGAATTTTTACAAGATGGTCAAAAATGGTGAATTTTTAATATTTAATTTTTTGACTGTAAATGACTATTGCATGTGAATTATCACTTCTGGAACTAAAATAAGTGTGTTTAGAGTCATTTTAATGCCTGAAATTGGTCAAAATAGAAGCTTCTGAGTAGGAGAAAAAGTCAGTAAAAATTGCAATTTTGGTCACATTGAGGCTTTAAAAAGTGATTATTCAACATGAGGCACAATCCAAATGACATTTTGAATCAATTTTCTGATGAAAAACGATGACCCGTGACCTGTTGAACTTTCTCCATATGGTCAAAAATGGTAATTTTTTAATATTTAATTTTTTGACTGTAAATGACTATTGCATGTGATTTATCACTTTTGGAACTAAAATTAGGGTGTTTAGAGTCATTTTAATGCCTGAAATTGGTCAAAATAGAAGCTTCTGAGTAGGAGAAAAAGTGAGTAAAAATTGCAATTTTGGTCACATTGAGGCTTTAAAAAGTAGTTATTCAACATGATGCACAATCCAAATGACATTTTGAATCACTTTTTCTACAGTCCAAAAAATCAATTTTCTGATGAAAAACGATGACCCGTGATCTGTCGAACTTTCTCCAGATGGTCAAAAATGGTAATTTTTTAATATTTAATTTTTTGACTGTAAATGACTATTGCATGTGAATTATCAATTTTGGAACTAAAATAAGTGTGTTTAGAGTCATTTTAATGCCTGAAATTGGTCAAAAATAGAAGCTTCTGAGTAGGAGAAAAAGTCAGTAAAAATTGCAATTTTGGTCACATTGAGGCTTTAAAAAGTGATTATTCAACATGAGGCACAATCCAAATGACATTTTGAATCAATTTTTCTACAGTCCAAAAAATCAATTTTCTGAAAAACGATGACCAGTAACCTGTCGAACTTTCTCTATATGGTCAAAAATGGTAATTTTTTTATTTTGAATTTTTTGACTGTAAATGACTATTGCATGTGAATGATCACTTTTGGAACAAAAATAAGTGTGTTTAGAGTCATTTTAATTCCCGTAAATGGTCAAAATAAAAGCTTCTGAGTAGGAGAAAAAGTCTGTAAAAATGATAATTTTGGTCACATTGAGGCTTTAAAACGTGATTATTCAACATGAGGCACAATCCAAATGACATTTTGAATCAATTTTTCTACAGTCCAAAAAATCGATTTTCTGATGAAAAACGATGACCCGTGACCTGTCAAACTTTCTCCAGATGGTCAAAATTGGTAATTTTTTAATATTTAAGTTTTTTGACTGTAAATGGCTATTGCATGTGAATTATCACTTCTGGAACTAAAATAAGTGTGTTTAGAGTCATTTTAATGCCTGAAATTGGTTGATATAGAAGCTTCTGAGTAGGAGAAAAAGTCAGAAAAAATTGCAATTTTGGTCACATTGAGGCTTTAAAAAGTAGTTATTCAACATGAGGCACAATCCAAATGACATTTTGAATCAATTTTTCTACAGTCCAAAAAATCAATTTTCTGATGAAAAACGATGACCCGTGTGACCTGTTGAACTTTCTCCATATGGTCAAAAATAGTAATTTTTTAATATTATTTTTTTGACTGAAAATGACTATTGCATGTGAATTATTACTCTTGGAAGAAAAATAAGTGTGTTTAGAGTCATTTTAATGCCTGAAATTGGTCAAAATAAAAGCTTCTGAGTAGGAGAAAAATTCAGTAAAAATTGCAATTTTTGTTCACATTGAGGGTTTAAAAAGTAGTTATTCAACATGAGGCACAATCCAAATTACATTTTGAATCAATTTTTCTACAGTCCAAAAAATCAATTTTCTGATGAAAAACGATGAGCCGTGATCTGTCGAACTTTCTCCATATGGTCAAAAATTGTAATTTTTTAATATTTAATTTTTTGACTGTAAATGACTATTGCATGTGAATTATCAATTTTGGAACTAAAATAAGTGTGTTTAGAGTCATTTTAATGCCTGAAATTGGTCAACATAGAAGCTTCTGAGTAGGATAAAAAGTCAGTAAAAATTGCTATTTTGGTCACATTGAGGCTTTAAAACGTGATTATTCAACATGAGGCACAATCCAAATGACATTTTGAATCAATTTATCTACAGTCCAAAAAATCAATTTTCTGATGAAAAACGATGACCCGTGACCTGTCGAATTTTCACAAGATGGTCAAAAATGGTGAATTGTTAATATTTAATTTTTTGACTGTAAATGACTATTGCATGTGAATTATCACTTCTGGAGCTAAAATAAGTGTGTTTAGAGTCATTTTAATGCCTGAAATTGGTCAAAATAGAAGCTTCTGAGTAGGAGAAAAAGTCAGTAAAAATTGCAATTTTGGTCACATTGAGGCTTTAAAAAGTGATTATTCAACATGAGGCACAATTCAAATAACATTTTGAATCAATTTTTCTACAGTCCAAAAAATTAATTTTCTGAAGAAAAACGATAACCCGTGACCTGTCGAACTTTCTCCATATGGTCAAAAATGGTAATTTTTTAATATTTAATTTTTTGACTGTAAATGACTATTGCATGTGAATTATCACTTTTGGAACAAAAATAAGTGTGTTTAGAGTCATTTTAATGCCTGAAATTGGTCAAAATAGAAGCTTCTGAGTAGGAGAAAAAGTCTGTAAAAATGTCAATTTTGGTCACATTGAGGCTTTAAAAAGTGATTATTCAACATGAGGCACAATCCAAATGACATTTTGAATCAATTTTCTGATGAAAAACGATGACCCGTTACCTGTTGACCTTTCTCCATATGGTCAAAAATGGTAATTTTGTAATATTAAATTTTTTGACTGTAAATGACTATTGCATGTGAATTATCACTTTTGGAACTAAAATGAGTGTGTTTAGAGTCATTTTAATGCCTGAAATCGGTCAAAATAGAAGCTTCTGAGTAGGAGAAAAAGTCAGTAAAAATTGCAATTTTGGTCACATTGAATCTTTAAAAAGTAGTTATTCAACATGAGGCACAATCGAAATGACATTTTGAATCAATTTTTCTACAGTCCAAAAAATCAATTTTCTGATGAAAAACGATGACCCGTGATCTGTCGAACTTTCTCCAGATGGTCAAAAATAGTAATTTTTAAATATTTAATTTTTGGACTGTAAATGACTATTGCATGTGAATTATCAATTTTGGAACTAAAATAAGTGTGTTTAGAGTCATTTTAATGCCTGAAATTGGTCAAAATAGAAGCTTCTGAGTAGGAGAAAAAGTCAGTAAAAATTGCAATTTTGGTCACATTGAGGCTTTAAAAAGTGATTATTCAACATGAGGCACAATCCAAATGACATTTTGAATCAATTTTTCTACAGTCCAAAAAATCGATTTTCTGATGAAAAACGATGACCAGTGACCTGTCGAACTTTCTCCATATGGTCAAAAATGGTAATTTTTTTATTTTGAATTTTTTGACTGTAAATGACTATTGCATGTGAATGATCACTTTTGGAACAAAAATAATTGTGTTTAGAGTCATTTTAATTCCCGGAAATGGTCAAAATAAAAGCTTCTGAGTAGGAGAAAAAGTCTGTAAAAATGATAATTTTGGTCACATTGAGGCTTTAAAACGTGATTATTCAACATGAGGCACAATCCAAATGACATTTTGAATCAATTTTTCTACAGTCCAAAAAATCAATTTTCTGATGAAAAACGATGACCCGTGACCTGTCAAACTTTCTCCAGATGGTCAAAAATGGTAATTTTTTAATATTTAAGTTTTTTGACTGTAAATGGCTATTGCATGTGAATTATCACTTCTGGAACTAAAATAAGTGTGTTTAGAGTCATTTTAATGCCTGAAATTGGTTGATATAGAAGCTTCTGAGTAGGAGAAAAAGTCAGAAAAAATTGCAATTTTGGTCACATTGAGGCTTTAAAAAGTAGTTATTCAACATGAGGCACAATCCAAATGACATTTTGAATCAATTTTTCTACAGTCCAAAAAATCAATTTTCTGATGAAAAACGATGACCCGTGTGACCTGTTAAACTTTCTCCATATGGTCAAAAATAGTAATTTTTTAATATTATTTTTTTGACTGAAAATGACTATTGCATGTGAATTAATACTTTTGGAAGAAAAATAAGTGTGTTTATAGTCATTTTAATGCCTGAAATTGGTCAAAATAAAAGCTTCTGAGTAGGAGAAAAAGTCAGTAAAAATTGCAATTTTTGTTCACATTGAGGGTATAAAAAGTAGTTATTCAACATGATGCACAATCCAAATGACATTTTGAATCAATTTTTCTACAGTCCAAAAAATCAATTTTCTGATGTAAAACGATGAGCCGTGATCTGTCGAACTTTCTCCATATGGTCAAAAATTGTAATTTTTTAATATTTAATTTTTTGACTGTAAATGACTATTGCATGTAAATTATCAATTTTGGAACTAAAATAAGTGTGTTTAGAGTCATTTTAATGTCTGAAATTGGTCAAAATAGAAGCTTCTGAGTAGGAGAAAAAGTCAGTAAAAATTGCAATTTTGGTCACATTGAGGCTTTAAAAAGTGATTATTCAACATGAGGCATAATCCAAATGACATTTTGAATACATTTTTCTACAGTCCAAAAAAATCAATTTTCTGATGAAAAACGATGACCAGTGACCTGTCGAACTTTCTCCATATGGTCAAAAATGGTAATTTTTTTATTTTGAATTTTTTGACTGTAAATGACTATTGCATGTGAATGATCACTTTTGGAACAAAAATAAGTGTGTTTAGAGTCATTTTAATTCCCGGAAATGGTCAAAATAAAAGCTTCTGAGTAGGAGAAAAAGTCTGTAAAAATGATAATTTTGGTCACATTGAGGCTTTAAAACATAATTATTCAACATGAGGCACAATCCAAATGACATTTTGAATCAATTTTTCTACAGTCCAAAAAATCAATTTTCTGATGAAAAACGATGACCCGTGACCTGTCAAACTTTCTCCAGATGGTCAAAAATGGTAATTTTTTAATATTTAAGTTTTTTGACTGTAAATGGCTATTGCATGTGAATTATCACTTCTGGAACTAAAATAAGTGTGTTTAGAGTCATTTTAATGCCTGAAATTGGTCAAAATAGAAGCTTCTGAGTAGGAGAAAAAGTCAGTAAAAATTGCAATTTTGGTCACATTGAGGCTTTAAAAAGTAGTTATTCAACATGAGGCACAATCCAAATGACATTTTGAATCACTTTTTCTACAGTCCAAAAAATCAATTTTCTGATGAAAAACGATGACCCGTGATCTGTCGAATTTTCTCCAGATGGTCAAAAATGGTAATTTTTTAATATTTAATTTTTTGACTGTAAATGACTATTGCATGTGAATTATCAATTTTGGAACTAAAATAAGTGTGTTTAGAGTCATTTTAATGCCTGAAATTGGTCAAAAATAGAAGCTTCTGAGTAGGAGAAAAAGTCAGTAAAAATTGCAATTTTGGTCACATTGAGGCTTTAAAAAGTGATTATTCAACATGAGGCACAATCCAAATGACATTTTGAATCAATTTTTCTACAGTCCAAAAAATTAATTTTCTGATGAAAAACGATAACCCGTGACCTGTCGAACTTTCTCCATATGGTCAAAAATGGTAATTTTTTTATATTTAATTTTTTGACTGTAAATGACTATTGCATGTGAATTATCACTTTTGGAACAAAAATAAGTGTGTTTAGAGTCATTTTAATGCCTGAAATTGGTCAAAATAGAAGCTTCTGAGTAGGAGAAAAAGTCTGCAAAAATGTCAATTTTGATCACATTGAGGCTTTAAAAAGAGATTATTCAACATGAGGCACAATCCAAATGACATTTTGAATAAATTTTTCTACCGTCCAAAAAATCCATTTTCTGATGAAAAACGATGACCCGTGACCTGTCGAATTTTCTCCAGATGGTCAAAAAGGGTAATTTTTTAATATTTAATTTTTTGACTGTAAATGACTATTGCATGTGAATTATCACTTCTGGAACTAAAATAAGTGTGTTTAGAGTCATTTTAATGCCTGAGATTGGTCAAAATAGAAGCTTCTGAGTAGGAGAAAAAGTCAGTAAAAATTGCAATTTTGGTCACATTGAGGCTTTAAAAAGTGATTATTCAACATGAGGCACAATCCAAATGACATTTTCAATCAATTTTCTGATGAAAAACGATGACCCGTTACCTGTTGACCTTTCTCCATATGGTCAAAAATGGTAATTTTGTAATATTTAATTTTTTGACTGTAAATGACTATTGCATGTGAATTATCACTTTTGGAACTAAAATGAGTGTGTTTAGAGTCATTTTAATGCCTGAAATTGGTCAAAATAAAAGCTTCTGAGTAGGAGACAAAGTAAAAAAAAATTGCAATTTTGGTCACATTGAGGCTTTAAAAAGTAGTTATTCAACATGAGGCACAATCCAAATGACATTTTGAATCAATTTTTCTACAGTCCAAAAAATCAATTTTCTGATGAAAAAACGATGACCAGTGACCTGTCGAACTTTCTCCATATGGTCAAAAATGGTAATTTTTTAATATTTAATTTTTTGACTGAAAATGACTATTGCATGTGAATTATTACTTTTGGAAGAAAAATAAGTGTGTTTAGAGTCATTTTAATGCCTGAAATTGGTCAAAATAGAAGCTTCTGAGTAGGAGAAAAAGTCAGTAAAAATTGCAATTTTGGTCACATTGAGGCTTTAAAAAGTGATTATTCAACATGAGGCACAATTAAAATGACATATTGAATCAATTTTTCTACTGTCCAAAAAATAATTTTCTGATGAAAAACGATGACCAGTGACCTGTCGAACTTTCTCCATATGGTCAAAAATGGTAATTTTTTTATATTTAATTTTTTGACTGTAAATGACTATTGCATGTAAATTATCACTTTTGGAACAAAAATAAGTGTGTTTTGAGTCATTTTAATGCCTGAAATTGGTCAAAATAAAAGCTTCTGAGTAGGAGAAAAAGTCTGTAAAAATGTCAATTTTGGTCACATTGAGGCTTTAAAAAGTGATTATTCAACATGAGGCACAATCCAAATGACATTTTGAATCAATTTTTCTACAGTCCAAAAAATCAATTTTCTGATGAAAAACGATGACCCGTGACCTGTCGAATTTTCTCCAGATGGTCAAAAATGGTGAATTCTTAATATTTAATGTTTTGACTGTAAATGACTATTGCATGTGAATTATCACTTCTGGAACTAAAATAAGTGTGTTTAGAGTCATTTTAATGCCTGAAATTGGTCAAAATAGAAGCTTCTGAGTCGGAGAAAAAGTCAGTAAAAATTGCAATTTTGGTCACATTGAGGTTTTAAAAAGTGATTATTCAACATGAGGCACAATCCAAATGACGTTTTGAATCAATTTTCTGATGAAAAACGATGACCCGTTACCTGTTGACCTTTCTCCATATGGTCAAAAATGGTAATTTTGTAATATTTAATTTTTTGACTGTAAATGACTATTGCATGTGAATTATCACTTTTGGAACTAAAATGAGTGTGTTTAGAGTAATTTTAATGCCTGAAATCGGTCAAAATAGAAGCTTCTGAGTAGGAGAAAAAGTCAGTAAAAATTGCAATTTTGGTCACATTGAGGCTTTAAAAAGTAGTTATTCAACATGAGGCACAATCAAAATGACATTTTGAATCAATTTTTCTACAGTCCAAAAAATCAATTTTCTGATGAAAAACGATGACCCGTGATCTGTCGAACTTTCTCCAGATGGTCAAAAATGGTAATTTTTTAATATTTAGTTTTTGGACTGTAAATGACTATTGCATGTGAATGATCACTTTTGGAACAAAAATAAGTGTGTTTAGAGTCATTTTAATTCCCGGAAATGGTCAAAATAAAAGCTTCTGAGTAGGAGAAAAAGTCTGTAAAAATGATAATTTTGGTCACATTGAGGCTTTAAAACGTGATTATTCAACATGAGGCACAATCCAAATGACATTTTGAATCAATTTTTCTACAGTCCAAAAAATCAATTTTCTGATGAAAAACGATGACCTGTGACCTGTCAAACTTTCTCCAGATGGTCAAAAATGGTAATTTTTTAATATTTAAGTTTTTTGACTGTAAATGGCTATTGCATGTGAATTATCACTTCTGGAACTAAAATAAGTGTGTTTAGAGTCATTTTAATGCCTGAAATTGGTCGATATAGAAGCTTCTGAGTAGGAGAAAAAGTCAAAAAAAATTGCAATTTTGGTCACATTGAGGCTTTAAAAAGTAGTTATTCAACATGAGGCACAATCCAAATGACATTTTGAATCAATTTTTCTACAGTCCAAAAAATCAATTTTCTGATGAAAAACGATGACCAGTGACCTGTCGAACTTTCTCCATATGGTCAAAAATGGTAATTTTTTAATATTTAATTTTTTGACTGAAAATGACTATTGCATGTGAATTATTACTTTTGGAAGAAAAATAAGTGTGTTTAGAGTCATTTTAATGCCTGAAATTGGTCAAAATAAAAGCTTCTGAGTAGGAGAAAAAGTCAGTAAAAATTGCAATTTTGGTCACATTGAGGCTTTAAAAAGTGATTATTCAACATGAGGCACAATTAAAATGACATATTGAATCAATTTTTCTACTGTCCAAAAAATAATTTTCTGATGAAAAACGATGACCAGTGACCTGTCGAACTTTCTCCATATGGTCAAAAATGGTAATTTTTTTATATTTAATTTTTTGACTGTAAATGACTATTGCATGTAAATTATCACTTTTGGAACAAAAATAAGTGTGTTTTGAGTCATTTTAATGCCTGAAATTGGTCAAAATAAAAGCTTCTGAGTAGGAGAAAAAGTCTGTAAAAATGTCAATTTTGGTCACATTGAGGCTTTAAAAAGTGATTATTCAACATGAGGCACAATCCAAATGACATTTTGAATCAATTTTTCTACAGTCCAAAAAATCAATTTTCTGATGAAAAACGATGACCCGTGACCTGTCGAATTTTCACAAGATGGTCAAAAATGGTGAATTCTTAATATTTAATTTTTTGACTGTAAATGACTATTGCATGTGAATTATCACTTCTGGAACTAAAATAAGTGTGTTTAGAGTCATTTTAATGCCTGAAATTGGTCAAAATAGAAGCTTCTGAGTCGGAGAAAAAGTCAGTAAAAATTGCAATTTTGGTCACATTGAGGTTTTAAAAAGTGATTATTCAACATGAGGCACAATCCAAATGACATTTTGAATCAATTTTCTGATGAAAAACGAGGACCTGTGACCTGTTGAACTTTCTCCATATGGTCAAAAATGGTAATTTTTTAATATTTAATTATTTGACTGTAAATGACTATTGCATATGAATTATCACTTTTGGAACTAAAATTAGTGTGTTTAGAGTCATTTTAATGCCTGAAATTGGTCAAAATAGAAGCTTCTGAGTAGGAGAAAAAGTCAGTAAAAACTGCAATTTTGGTCACATTGAGGCTTTAAAAAGTAGTTATTCAACATGAGGCACAATCCAAATGACATTTTGAATCAATTTTTCTACAGTCCAAAAAATCAATTTTCTGATGAAAAACGATGACCCGTGATCTGGCGAACTTTCTCCAGATGGTCAAAAATGGTAATTTTTTAATATTTAATTATTTTGTGACTGTAAATGACTATTGCATGTGAATTATCAATTTTGGAACTAAAATAAGTGTGTTTAGAGTCATTTTAATGCCTGAAATTGGTCAAAATAGAAGCTTCTGAGTAGGAGAAAAAGTCTGTAATAATGTCAATTTTGGTCACATTGAGGCTTTAAAAAGTGATTATTCAACATGAGGCACAATCCAAATGACATTTTGAATCAATTTTTCTACAGTCCAAAAAATTAATTTTCTGAAGAAAAACGATAACCCGTGACCTGTCGAACTTTCTCCATATGGTCAAAAATGGTATTTTTTTAATATTTAATTTTTTGACTGTAAATGACTATTGCATGTGAATTATCACTTTTGGAACAAAAATAAGTGTGTTTAGAGTCATTTTAATGCCTGAAATTGGTCAAAATAGAAGCTTCTGAGTAGGAGAAAAAGTCTGTAAAAATGTCAATTTTGGTCACATTGAGGCTTTAAAAAGTGATTATTCAACATGAGGCACAATCCAAATGACATTTTGAATCAATTTTCTGATGAAAAACGATGACCTGTTACCTGTTGACCTTTCTCCATATGGTCAAAAATGGTAATTTTGTAATATTACATTTTTTGACTGTAAATGACTATTGCATGTGAATTATCACTTTTGGATTTAAAATGAGTGTGTTTAGAGTCATTTTAATGCCTGAAATCGGTCAAAATAGAAGCTTCTGAGTAGGAGAAAAAGTCAGTAAAAATTGCAATTTTGGTCACATTGAGGCTTTAAAAAGTAGTTATTCAACATGAGGCACAATCGAAATGACATTTTGAATCAATTTTTCTACAGTCCAAAAAATCAATTTTCTGATGAAAAACGATGACCCGTGATCTGTCGAACTTTCTCCAGATGGTCAAAAATAGTAATTTTTAAATATTTAATTTTTGGACTGTAAATGACTATTGCATGTGAATTATCAATTTTGGAACTAAAATAAGTGTGTTTAGAGTCATTTTAATGCCTGAAATTGGTCAAAATAGAAGCTTCTGAGTAGGAGAAAAAGTAAGTAAAAATTGCAATTTTGGTCACATTGAGGCTTTAAAAAGTGATTATTCAACATGAGGCACAATCCAAATGACATTTTGAATCAATTTTTCTACAGTCCAAAAAATCAATTTTCTGATGAAAAACGATGACCAGTGACCTGTCGAACTTTCTCCATATGGTCAAAAATGGTAATTTTTTTATTTTGAATTTTTTGACTGTAAATGACTATTGCATGTGAATGATCACGTTTGGAACAAAAATAATTGTGTTTAGAGTCATTTTAATTCCCGGAAATGGTCAAAATAAAAGCTTCTGAGTAGGAGAAAAAGTCTGTAAAAATGATAATTTTGGTCACATTGAGGCTTTAAAACGTGATTATTCAACATGAGGCACAATCCAAATGACATTTTGAATCAATTTTTCTACAGTCCAAAAAATCAATTTTCTGATGAAAAACGATGACCCGTGACCTGTCGAATTTTCACAAGATGGTCAAAAATGGTGAATTGTTAATATTTAATTTTTTGACTGTAAATGACTTTTGCATGTGAATTATCACTTCTGGAGCAAATAAGTGTGTTTAGAGTCATTTTATTGCCTGAAATTGGTCAACATAGAAGCTTCTGAGTAGGATAAAAAGTCAGTAAAAATTGCTATTTTGGTCACATAGAGGCTTTAAAAAGTGATTATTCAACATGAGGCACAATCAAAATGACATATTGAATCAATTTTTCTACTGTCCAAAAAATTAATTTTCTGATGAAAAACGATGACCATTGACCTGTCGAACTTTCTCCATATGGTCAAAAATGGTAATTTTTTTATATTTAATTTTTTGACTGTAAATGACTATTGCATGTGAATTATCACTTTTGGAACAAAAATAAGTGTGTTTTGAGTCATTTTAATGCCTGAAATTGGTCAAAATAAAAGCTTCTGAGTAGGAGAAAAAGTCTGTAAAAATGTCAATTTTGGTCACATTGAGGCTTTAAAACGTGATTATTCAACCTGAGGCACAATCCAAATGACATTTTGAATCAATTTTTCTACAGTCCAAAAAATCAATTTTCTGATGAAAAACGATGACCCGTGACCTGTCGAATTTTCACAAGATGGTCAAAAATGGTGAATTGTTAATATTTAATTTTTTGACTGTAAATGACTATTGCATGTGAATTATCACTTCTGGAGCTAAAATAAGTGTGTTTAGAGTCATTTTAATGCCTGAAATTGGTCAAAATAGAAGCTTCTGAGTAGGAGAAAAAGTCAGTAAAAATTGCAATTTTGGTCACATTGAGGCTTTAAAAAGTGATTATTCAACATGAGGCACAATCCAAATGACATTTTGAATCAATTTTCTGATGAAAAACGATGACCCGTGACCTGTTGAACTTTCTCCATATGGTCAAAAATGGTAATTTTTTAATATTTAATTTTTTGACTGTAAATGACTATTGCATATGAATTATCACTTTTGGAACTAAAATTAGTGTGTTTAGAGTCATTTTAATGCCTGAAATTGGTCAAAATAGAAGCTTCTGAGTAGGAGAAAAAGTCAGTCAAAACTGCAATTTTGGTCACATTGAGGCTTTAAAAAGTAGTTATTCAACATGAGGCACAATCCAAATGACATTTTGAATCAATTTTTCTAGAGTCCAAAAAATCAATTTTCTGATGAAAAACGATGACCCGTGATCTGTCGAACTTTCTCCAGATGGTCAAAAATGGGAATTTTTTAATATTTAATTTTTTGACTGTAAATGACTATTGCATGTGAATGATCAATTTTGGAACTAAAATGAGTGTGTTTAGAGTCATTTTAATGCCTGAAATTGGTCAAAATAGAAGCTTCTGAGTAGGAGAAAAAGTCAGTAAAAATTGCAATTTTGGTCACATTGAGGCTTTAAAAAGTCGTTATTCAACATGAGGCACAATCCAAATGACATTTTGAATCAATTTTTCCACAGTCCAAAAAAATCAATTTTCTGATGAAAAATGATGACCCGTGATCTGTCGAACTTTCTCCAGGTGGTCAAAAACGGTAATTTTTTAATATTTAATTTTGTGACTGTAAATGACTATTGCATGTGAATTATCAATTTTGGAACTAAAATAAATGTGTTTAGAGTCATTTTAATGCCTGAAATTGGTCAAAATAGAAGCTTCTGAGCAGGAGAAAAAGTCAGTAAAAATTGCAATTTTGGTCACATTGAGGCTTTAAAAAGTGATTATTCAACATGAGGCACAATCCAAATGACATTTTGAATCAATTTTCTGATGAAAAACGATGACCCGTGACCTGTTGAACTTTCTCCATATGGTCAAAAATGGTAATTTTTTAATATTTAATTTTTTGACTGGAAATGACTATTGCATGTGAATTATCCCTTTTGGAACTAAAATTAGTGTGTTTAGAGTCATTTTAATGCCTGAAATTGGTCAAAATAGAAGCTTCTGAGTAAGAGTAAAAGTCAGTAAAAATTGCAATTTTGGTCACATTGAGGCTTTAAAAAGTGATTATTCAACATGAGGCACAATCCAAATGACATTTTGAATTAATTTTTCTACAGTCCAAAAAATCGATTTTCTGATGAAAAACGATGACCCGTGACCTGTCGAATTTTTACAAGATGGTCAAAAATGGTGAATTTTTAATATTTAATTTTTTGACTGTAAATGACTATTGCATGTGAATTATCACTTCTGGAACTAAAATAAGTGTGTTTAGAGTCATTTTAATGCCTGAAATTGGTCAAAATAGAAGCTTCTGAGTAGGAGAAAAAGTCAGTAAAAATTGCAATTTTGGTCACATTGAGGCTTTAAAAAGTGATTATTCAACATGAGGCACAATCCAAATGACATTTTGAATCAATTTTCTGATGAAAAACGATGACCCGTGACCTGTTGAACTTTCTCCATATGGTCAAAAATGGTAATTTTTTAATATTTAACTTTTTTGACTGTAAATGACTATTGCATGTGATTTATCACTTTTGGAACTAAAATTAGGGTGTTTAGAGTCATTTTAATGCCTGAAATTGGTCAAAATAGAAGCTTCTGAGTAGGAGAAAAAGTGAGTAAAAATTGCAATTTTGGTCACATTGAGGCTTTAAAAAGTAGTTATTCAACATGAGGCACAATCCAAATGACATTTTGAATCACTTTTTCTACAGTTCAAAAAATCAATTTTCTGATGAAAAACGATGACCCGTGATCTGTCGAACTTTCTCCAGATGGTCAAAAATGGTAATTTTTTAATATTTAATTTTTTGACTGTAAATGACTATTGCATGTGAATTATCAATTTTGGAACTAAAATAAGTGTGTTTAGAGTCATTTTAATGCCTGAAATTGGTCAAAAATAGAAGCTTCTGAGTAGGAGAAAAAGTCAGTAAAAATTGCAATTTTGGTCACATTGAGGCTTTAAAAAGTGATTATTCAACATGAGGCACAATCCAAATGACATTTTGAATCAATTTTTCTACAGTCCAAAAAATCAATTTTCTGATGAAAAACGATGACCAGTGACCTGTCGAACTTTCTCTATATGGTCAAAAATGGTAATTTTTTTATTTTGAATTTTTTGACTGTAAATGACTATTGCATGTGAATGATCACTTTTGGAACAAAAATAAGTGTGTTTAGAGTCATTTTAATTCCCGTAAATGGTCAAAATAAAAGCTTCTGAGTAGGAGAAAAAGTCTGTAAAAATGATAATTTTGGTCACATTGAGGCTTTAAAACGTGATTATTCAACATGAGGCACAATCCAAATGACATTTTGAATCAATTTTTCTACAGTCCAAAAAATCGATTTTCTGATGAAAAACGATGACCCGTGACCTGTCAAACTTTCTCCAGATGGTCAAAATTGGTAATTTTTTAATATTTAAGTTTTTTGACTGTAAATGGCTATTGCATGTGAATTATCACTTCTGGAACTAAAATAAGTGTGTTTAGAGTCATTTTAATGCCTGAAATTGGTTGATATAGAAGCTTCTGAGTAGGAGAAAAAGTCAGAAAAAATTGCAATTTTGGTCACATTGAGGCTTTAAAAAGTAGTTATTCAACATGAGGCACAATCCAAATGACATTTTGAATCAATTTTTATACAGTCCAAAAAATCAATTTTCTGATGAAAAACGACGACCCGTGTGACCTGTTGAACTTTCTCCATATGGTCAAAAATAGTAATTTTTTAATATTATTTTTTTGACTGAAAATGACTATTGCATGTGAATTATTACTTTTGGAAGAAAAATAAGTGTGTTTAGAGTCATTTTAATGCCTGAAATTGGTCAAAATAAAAGCTTCTGAGTAGGAGAAAAATTCAGTAAAAATTGCAATTTTTGTTCACATTGAGGGTTTAAAAAGTAGTTATTCAACATGAGGCACAATCCAAATTACATTTTGAATCAATTTTTCTACAGTCCAAAAAATCAATTTTCTGATGAAAAACGATGAGCCGTGATCTGTCGAACTTTCTCCATATGGTCAAAAATTGTAATTTTTTAATATTTAATTTTTTGACTGTAAATGACTATTGCATGTGAATTATCAATTTTGGAACTAAAATAAGTGTGTTTAGAGTCATTTTAATGCCTGAAATTGGTCAACATAGAAGCTTCTGAGTAGGATAAAAAGTCAGTAAAAATTGCTATTTTGGTCACATTGAGGCTTTAAAACGTGATTATTCAACATGAGGCACAATCCAAATGACATTTTGAATCAATTTATCTACAGTCCAAAAAATCAATTTTCTGATGAAAAACGATGACCCGTGACCTGTCGAATTTTCACAAGATGGTCAAAAATGGTGAATTGTTAATATTTAATTTTTTGACTGTAAATGACTATTGCATGTGAATTATCACTTCTGGAGCTAAAATAAGTGTGTTTAGAGTCATTTTAATGCCTGAAATTGGTCAAAATAGAAGCTTCTGAGTAGGAGAAAAAGTCAGTAAAAATTGCAATTTTGGTCACATTGAGGCTTTAAAAAGTGATTATTCAACATGAGGCACAATTCAAATAACATTTTGAATCAATTTTTCTACAGTCCAAAAAATTAATTTTCTGAAGAAAAACGATAACCCGTGACCTGTCGAACTTTCTCCATATGGTCAAAAATGGTAATTTTTTAATATTTAATTTTTTGACTGTAAATGACTATTGCATGTGAATTATCACTTTTGGAACAAAAATAAGTGTGTTTAGAGTCATTTTAATGCCTGAAATTGGTCAAAATAGAAGCTTCTGAGTAGGAGAAAAAGTCTGTAAAAATGTCAATTTTGGTCACATTGAGGCTTTAAAAAGTGATTATTCAACATGAGGCACAATCCAAATGACATTTTGAATCAATTTTCTGATGAAAAACGATGACCCGTTACCTGTTGACCTTTCTCCATATGGTCAAAAATGGTAATTTTGTAATATTAAATTTTTTGACTGTAAATGACTATTGCATGTGAATTATCACTTTTGGAACTAAAATGAGTGTGTTTAGAGTCATTTTAATGCCTGAAATCGGTCAAAATAGAAGCTTCTGAGTAGGAGAAAAAGTCAGTAAAAATTGCAATTTTGGTCACATTGAATCTTTAAAAAGTAGTTATTCAACATGAGGCACAATCGAAATGACATTTTGAATCAATTTTTCTACAGTCCAAAAAATCAATTTTCTGATGAAAAACGATGACCCGTGACCTGTCGAATTTTCACAAGATGGTCAAAAATGGTGAATTGTTAATATTTAATTTTTTGACTGTAAATGACTTTTGCATGTGAATTATCACTTCTGGAGCTAAAATAAGTGTGTTTAGAGTCATTTTATTGCCTGAAATTGGTCAACATAGAAGCTTCTGAGTAGGATAAAAAGTCAGTAAAAATTGCTATTTTGGTCACATAGAGGCTTTAAAAAGTGATTATTCAACATGAGGCACAATCAAAATGACATATTGAATCAATTTTTCTACTGTCCAAAAAATTAATTTTCTGATGAAAAACGATGACCATTGACCTGTCGAACTTTCTCCATATGGTCAAAAATGGTAATTTTTTTATATTTAATTTTTTGACTGTAAATGACTATTGCATGTGAATTATCACTTTTGGAACAAAAATAAGTGTGTTTAGAGTCATTTTAATGCCTGAAATTGGTCAAAATAGAAGCTTCTGAGTAGGAGAAAAAGTCTGTAAAAATGTCAATTTTGGTCACATTGAGGCTTTAAAAAGTGATTATTCAACATGAGGCACAATCCAAATGACATTTTGAATCAATTTTCTGATGAAAAACGATGACCCGTTACCTGTTGACCTTTCTCCATATGGTCAAAAATGGTAATTTTGTAATATTAAATTTTTTGACTGTAAATGACTATTGCATGTGAATTATCACTTTTGGAACTAAAATGAGTGTGTTTAGAGTCATTTTAATGCCTGAAATCGGTCAAAATAGAAGCTTCTGAGTAGGAGAAAAAGTCAGTAAAAATTGCAATTTTGGTCACATTGAATCTTTAAAAAGTAGTTATTCAACATGAGGCACAATCGAAATGACATTTTGAATCAATTTTTCTACAGTCCAAAAAATCAATTTTCTGATGTAAAACGATGAGCCGTGATCTGTCGAACTTTCTCCATATGGTCAAAAATTGTAATTTTTTAATATTTAATTTTTTGACTGTAAATGACTATTGCATGTAAATTATCAATTTTGGAACTAAAATAAGTGTGTTTAGAGTCATTTTAATGTCTGAAATTGGTCAAAATAGAAGCTTCTGAGTAGGAGAAAAAGTCAGTAAAAATTGCAATTTTGGTCACATTGAGGCTTTAAAAAGTGATTATTCAACATGAGGCATAATCCAAATGACATTTTGAATACATTTTTCTACAGTCCAAAAAATCAATTTTCTGATGAAAAACGATGACCAGTGACCTGTCGAACTTTCTCCATATGGTCAAAAATGGTAATTTTTTATTTTGAATTTTTTGACTGTAAATGACTATTGCATGTGAATGATCACTTTTGGAACAAAAATAAGTGTGTTTAGAGTCATTTTAATTCCCGGAAATGGTCAAAATAAAAGCTTCTGAGTAGGAGAAAAAGTCTGTAAAAATGATAATTTTGGTCACATTGAGGCTTTAAAACATAATTATTCAACATGAGGCACAATCCAAATGACATTTTGAATCAATTTTTCTACAGTCCAAAAAATCAATTTTCTGATGAAAAACGATGACCCGTGACCTGTCAAACTTTCTCCAGATGGTCAAAAATGGTAATTTTTTAATATTTAAGTTTTTTGACTGTAAATGGCTATTGCATGTGAATTATCACTTCTGGAACTAAAATAAGTGTGTTTAGAGTCATTTTAATGCCTGAAATTGGTCAAAATAGAAGCTTCTGAGTAGGAGAAAAAGTCAGTAAAAATTGCAATTTTGGTCACATTGAGGCTTTAAAAAGTAGTTATTCAACATGAGGCACAATCCAAATGACATTTTGAATCACTTTTTCTACAGTCCAAAAAATCAATTTTCTGATGAAAAACGATGACCCGTGATCTGTCGAATTTTCTCCAGATGGTCAAAAATGGTAATTTTTTAATATTTAATTTTTTGACTGTAAATGACTATTGCATGTGAATTATCAATTTTGGAACTAAAATAAGTGTGTTTAGAGTCATTTTAATGCCTGAAATTGGTCAAAAATAGAAGCTTCTGAGTAGGAGAAAAAGTCAGTAAAAATTGCAATTTTGGTCACATTGAGGCTTTAAAAAGTGATTATTCAACATGAGGCACAATCCAAATGACATTTTGAATCAATTTTTCTACAGTCCAAAAAATTAATTTTCTGATGAAAAACGATAACCCGTGACCTGTCGAACTTTCTCCATATGGTCAAAAATGGTAATTTTTTTATATTTAATTTTTTGACTGTAAATGACTATTGCATGTGAATTATCACTTTTGGAACAAAAATAAGTGTGTTTAGAGTCATTTTAATGCCTGAAATTGGTCAAAATAGAAGCTTCTGAGTAGGAGAAAAAGTCTGTAAAAATGTCAATTTTGATCACATTGAGGCTTTAAAAAGAGATTATTCAACATGAGGCACAATCCAAATGACATTTTGAATAAATTTTTCTACCGTCCAAAAAATCCATTTTCTGATGAAAAACGATGACCCGTGACCTGTCGAATTTTCTCCAGATGGTCAAAAAGGGTAATTTTTTAATATTTAATTTTTTGACTGTAAATGACTATTGCATGTGAATTATCACTTCTGGAACTAAAATAAGTGTGTTTAGAGTCATTTTAATGCCTGAGATTGGTCAAAATAGAAGCTTCTGAGTAGGAGAAAAAGTCAGTAAAAATTGCAATTTTGGTCACATTGAGGCTTTAAAAAGTGATTATTCAACATGAGGCACAATCCAAATGACATTTTCAATCAATTTTCTGATGAAAAACGATGACCCGTTACCTGTTGACCTTTCTCCATATGGTCAAAAATGGTAATTTTGTAATATTTAATTTTTTGACTGTAAATGACTATTGCATGTGAATTATCACTTTTGGAACTAAAATGAGTGTGTTTAGAGTCATTTTAATGCCTGAAATTGGTCAAAATAAAAGCTTCTGAGTAGGAGACAAAGTAAAAAAAAATTGAAATTTTGGTCACATTGAGGCTTTAAAAAGTAGTTATTCAACATGAGGCACAATCCAAATGACATTTTGAATCAATTTTTCTACAGTCCAAAAAATCAATTTTCTGATGAAAAACGATGACCAGTGACCTGTCAAACTTTCTCCATATGGTCAAAAATGGTAATTTTTTAATATTTAATTTTTTGACTGAAAATGACTATTGCATGTGAATTATTACTTTTGGAAGAAAAATAAGTGTGTTTAGAGTCATTTTAATGCCTGAAATTGGTCAAAATAAAAGCTTCTGAGTAGGAGAAAAAGTCAGTAAAAATTGCAATTTTGGTCACATTGAGGCTTTAAAAAGTGATTATTCAACATGAGGCACAATTAAAATGACATCTTGAATCAAATTTTCTACTGTCCAAAAAATAATTTTCTGATGAAAAACGATGACCAGTGACCTGTCGAACTTTCTCCATATGGTCAAAAATGGTAATTTTTTTATATTTAATTTTTTGACTGTAAATGACTATTGCATGTAAATTATCACTTTTGGAACAAAAATAAGTGTGTTTTGAGTCATTTTAATGCCTGAAATTGGTCAAAATAAAAGCTTCTGAGTAGGAGAAAAAGTCTGTAAAAATGTCAATTTTGGTCACATTGAGGCTTTAAAAAGTGATTATTCAACATGAGGCACAATCCAAATGACATTTTGAATCAATTTTTCTACAGTCCAAAAAATCAATTTTCTGATGAAAAACGATGACCCGTGACCTGTCGAATTTTCACAAGATGGTCAAAAATGGTGAATTCTTAATATTTAATTTTTCGACTGTAAATGACTATTGCATGTGAATTATCACTTCTGGAACTAAAATAAGTGTGTTTAGAGTCATTTTAATGCCTGAAATTGGTCAAAATAGAAGCTTCTGAGTCGGAGAAAAAGTCAGTAAAAATTGCAATTTTGGTCACATTGAGGTTTTAAAAAGTGATTATTCAACATGAGGCACAATCCAAATGACGTTTTGAATCAATTTTCTGATGAAAAACGAGGACCTGTGACCTGTTGAACTTTCTCCATATGGTCAAAAATGGTAATTTTTTAATATTTAATTATTTGACTGTAAATGACTATTGCATATGAATTATCACTTTTGGAACTAAAATTAGTGTGTTTAGAGTCATTTTAATGCCTGAAATTGGTCAAAATAGAAGCTTCTGAGTAGGAGAAAAAGTCAGTAAAAACTGCAATTTTGGTCACATTGAGGCTTTAAAAAGTAGGTATTCAACATGAGGCACAATCCAAATGACATTTTGAATCAATTTTTCTACAGTCCAAAAAATCAATTTTCTGATGAAAAACGATGACCCGTGATCTGGCGAACTTTCTCCAGATGGTCAAAAATGGTAATTTTTTAATATTTAATTATTTTGTGACTGTAAATGACTATTGCATGTGAATTATCAATTTTGGAACTAAAATAAGTGTGTTTAGAGTCATTTTAATGCCTGAAATTGGTCAAAATAGAAGCTTCTGAGTAGGAGAAAAAGTCAGTAAAAATTGCAATTTTGGTCACATTGAGGCTTTAAAAAGTGATTATTCAACATGAGGCACAATCCAAATGACATTTTGAATAAATTTTTCTACAGTCCAAAAAATTAATTTTCTGATGAAAAACGATAACCCGTGACCTGTCGAACTTTCTCCATATGGTCAAAAATGGTAATTTTTTTATATTTAATTTTTTGACTGTAAATGACTATTGCATGTGAATTATCACTTTTGGAACAAAAATAAGTGTGTTTAGAGTCATTTTAATGCCTGAAATTGGTCAAAATAGAAGCTTCTGAGTAGGAGAAAAAGTCTGTAATAATGTCAATTTTGGTCACATTGAGGCTTTAAAAAGTGATTATTCAACATGAGGCACAATCCAAATGACATTTTGAATCAATTTTTCTACAGTCCAAAAAATGTATTTTCTGAAGAAAAACGATAACCCGTGACCTGTCGAACTTTCTCCATATGGTCAAAAATGGTATTTTTTTAATATTTAATTTTTGGACTGTAAATGACTATTGCATGTGAATTATCAATTTTGGAACTAAAATAAGTGTGTTTAGAGTCATTTTAATGCCTGAAATTGGTCAAAATAGAAGCTTCTGAGTAGGAGAAAAAGTAAGTAAAAATTGCAATTTTGGTCACATTGAGGCTTTAAAAAGTGATTATTCAACATGAGGCACAATCCAAATGACATTTTGAATCAATTTTTCTACAGTCCAAAAAATCAATTTTCTGATGAAAAACGATGACCAGTGACCTGTCGAACTTTCTCCATATGGTCAAAAATGGTCATTTTTTTATTTTGAATTTTTTGACTGTAAATGACTATTGCATGTGAATGATCACTTTTGGAACAAAAATAAGTGTGTTTAGAGTCATTTTAATTCCCGGAAATGGTCAAAATAAAAGCTTCTGAGTAGGAGAAAAAGTCTGTAAAAATGATAATTTTGGTCACATTGAGGCTTTAAAACGTGATTATTCAACATGAGGCACAATCCAAATGACATTTTGAATCAATTTTTCTACAGTCCAAAAAATCAATTTTCTGATGAAAAACGATGACCCGTGACCTGTCAAACTTTCTCCAGATGGTCAAAAATGGTAATTTTTTAATATTTAAGTTTTTTGACTGTAAATGGCTATTGCATGTGAATTATCACTTCTGGAACTAAAAAAAGTGTGTTTAGAGTCATTTTAATGCCTGAAATTGGTCGATATAGAAGCTTCTGAGTAGGAGAAAAAGTCAGAAAAAATTGCAATTTTGGTCACATTGAGGCTTTAAAAAGTAGTTATTCAACATGAGGCACAATCGAAATGACATTTTGAATCAATTTTTCTACAGTCCAAAAAATCAATTTTCTGATGAAAAACGATGACCCGTGTGACCTGTTAAACTTTCTCCATATGGTCAAAAATGGTAATTTTTTAATATTTAATTTTTTGACTGAAAATGACTGTTGCATGTGAATTAATACTTTTGGAAGAAAAATAAGTGTGTTTATAGTCATTTTAATGCCTGAAATTGGTCAAAATAAAAGCTTCTGAGTAGGAGAAAAAGTCAGTAAAAATTGCAATTTTTGTTCACATTGAGGGTATAAAAAGTAGTTATTCAACATGAGGCACAATCCAAATGACATTTTGAATCAATTTTTCTACAGTCCAAAAAATCAATTTTCTGATGAAACACGATGAGCCGTGATCTGTCGAACTTTCTCCATATGGTCAAAAATTGTAATTTTTTAATATTTAATTTTTTGACTGTAAATGACTATTGCATGTAAATTATCAATTTTGGAACTAAAATAAGTGTGTTTAGAGTCATTTTAATGCCTGAAATTGGTCAAAATAGAAGCTTCTGAGTAGGAGAAAAAGTCAGTAAAAATTGCAATTTTGGTCACATTGAGGCTTTAAAAAGTGATTATTCAACATGAGGCACAATCAAAATGACATATTGAATCAATTTTTCTACTGTCCAAAAAATAATTTTCTGATGAAAAACGATGACTTGTGACCTGTTGAACTTTCTCCATATGGTCAAAAATGGTAATTTTTTAATATTTAATTTTTTGACTGTAAATGACTATTGCATGTGATTTATCACTTTTGGAACTAAAATTAGTGTGTTTAGAGTCATTTTAATGCCTGAAATTGGTCAAAATAGAAGCTTCTGAGTAGGAGAAAAAGTCTGTAATAATGTCAATTTTGGTCACTTTGAGGCTTTAAAAAGTGATTATTCAACATGAGGCACAATCCAAATGACATTTTGAATCAATTTTCTGATGAAAAATGATGACCCGTTACCTGTTGACCTTTCTCCATATGGTCAAAAATGGTAATTTTGTAATATTAAATTTTTTGACTGTAAATGACTATTGCATGTGAATTATCACTTTTGGAACTAAAATGAGTGTGTTTAGAGTCATTTTAATGCCTGAAATCGGTCAAAATAGAAGCTTCTGAGTAGGAGAAAAAGTCAGTAAAAATTGCAATTTTGGTCACATTGAGGCTTTAAAAAGTAGTTATTCAACATGAGGCACAATCGAAATGACATTTTGAATCAATTTTTCTACAGTCCAAAAAATCAATTTTCTGATGAAAAACGATGACCCGTGATCTGTCGAACTTTCTCCAGATGGTCAAAAATAGTAATTTTTAAATATTTAATTTTTGGACTGTAAATGACTATTGCATGTGAATTATCAATTTTGGAACTAAAATAAGTGTGTTTAGAGTCATTTTAATGCCTGAAATTGGTCAAAATAGAAGCTTCTGAGTAGGAGAAAAAGTCAGTAAAAACTGCAATTTTGGTCATATTGAGGCTTTAAAAAGTGATTATTCAACATGAGGCACAATCCAAATGACATTTTGAATCAATTTTTCTACAGTCCAAAAAATTAATTTTCTGATGAAAAACGATAACCCGTGACCTGTCGAACTTTCTCCATATGGTCAAAAATGGTAATTTTTTAATATTTAATTATTTTGTGACTGTAAATGACTATTGCATGTGAATTATCAATTTTGGAACTAAAATAAGTGTGTTTAGAGTCATTTTAATGCCTGAAATTGGTCAAAATAGAAGCTTCTGAGTAGGAGAAAAAGTCAGTAAAAATTGCAATTTTGGTCACATTGAGGCTTTAAAAAGTGATTATTCAACATGAGGCACAATCCAAATGACATTTTGAATCAATTTTTCTACAGTCCAAAAAATTAATTTTCTGATGAAAAACGATAACCCGTGACCTGTCGAACTTTCTCCATATGGTCAAAAATGGTAATTTTTTTATATTTAATTTTTTGACTGTAAATGACTATTGCATGTGAATTATCACTTTTGGAACAAAAATAAGTATGTTTAGAGTCATTTTAATGCCTGAAATTGGTCAAAATAGAAGCTTCTGAGTAGGAGAAAAAGTCTGTAATAATGTCAATTTTGGTCACATTGAGGCTTTAAAAAGTGATTATTCAACATGAGGCACAATCCAAATGACATTTTGAATCAATTTTTCTACAGTCCAAAAAATTAATTTTCTGAAGAAAAACGATAACCCGTGACCTGTCGAACTTTCTCCATATGGTCAAAAATGGTATTTTTTTAATATTTAATTTTTTGACTGTAAATGACTATTGCATGTGAATTATCACTTTTGGAACAAAAATAAGTGTGTTTAGAGTCATTTTAATGCCTGAAATTGGTCAAAATAGAAGCTTCTGAGTAGGAGAAAAAGTCTGTAAAAATGTCAATTTTGGTCACATCGAGGCTTTAAAAAGTAGGTATTCAACATGAGGCACAATCCAAATGACATTTTGAATCAATTTTTCTACAGTCCGAAAAATCAATTTTCTGATGAAAAACGATAACCCGTGACCTGTCGAACTTTCTCCATATGGTCAAAAATGGTAATTTTTTTATATTTAATTTTTTGACTGTAAATGACTATTGCATGTGAATTATCACTTTTGGAACAAAAATAAGTGTGTTTAGAGTCATTTTAATGCCTGAAATTGGTCAAAATAGAAGCTTCTGAGTAGGAGAAAAAGTCTGTAATAATGTCAATTTTGGTCACATTGAGGCTTTAAAAAGTGATTATTCAACATGAGGCACAATCCAAATGACATTTTGAATCAATTTTTCTACAGTCCAAAAAATTAATTTTCTGAAGAAAAACGATAACCCGTGACCTGTCGAACTTTCTCCATATGGTCAAAAATGGTATTTTTTTAATATTTAATTTTTTGACTGTAAATGACTATTGCATGTGAATTATCACTTTTGGAACAAAAATAAGTGTGTTTAGAGTCATTTTAATGCCTGAAATTGGTCAAAATAGAAGCTTCTGAGTAGGAGAAAAAGTCTGTAAAAATGTCAATTTTGGTCACATTGAGGCTTTAAAAAGTGATTATTCAACATGAGGCACAATCCAAATGACATTTTGAATCAATTTTCTGATGAAAAACGATGACCTGTTACCTGTTGACCTTTCTCCATATGGTCAAAAATGGTAATTTTGTAATATTACATTTTTTGACTGTAAATGACTATTGCATGTGAATTATCACTTTTGGAACTAAAATGAGTGTGTTTAGAGTCATTTTAATGCCTGAAATCGGTCAAAATAGAAGCTTCTGAGTAGGAGAAAAAGTCAGTAAAAATTGCAATTTTGGTCACATTGAGGCTTTAAAAAGTAGTTATTCAACATGAGGCACAATCGAAATGACATTTTGAATCAATTTTTCTACAGTCCAAAAAATCAATTTTCTGATGAAAAACGATGACCCGTGATCTGTCGAACTTTCTCCATATGGTCAAAAATTGTAATTTTTTAATATTTAATTTTTTGACTGTAAATGACTATTGCATGTGAATTATCAATTTTGGAACTAAAATAAGTGTGTTTAGAGTCATTTTAATGCCTGAAATTGGTCAACATAGAAGCTTCTGAGTAGGAGAAAAAGTAAGTAAAAATTGCAATTTTGGTCACATTGAGGCTTTAAAAAGTGATTATTCAACATGAGGCACAATCCAAATGACATTTTGAATCAATTTTTCTACAGTCCAAAAAATCAATTTTCTGATGAAAAACGATGACCAGTGACCTGTCGAACTTTCTCCATATGGTCAAAAATGGTAATTTTTTTATTTTGAATTTTTTGACTGTAAATGACTATTGCATGTGAATGATCACTTTTTGAACAAAAATAATTGTGTTTAGAGTCATTTTAATTCCCGGAAATGGTCAAAATAAATGCTTCTGAGTAGGAGAAAAAGTCTGTAAAAATGATAATTTTGGTCACATTGAGGCTTTAAAACGTGATTATTCAACATGAGGCACAATCCAAATGACATTTTGAATCAATTTTTCTACAGTCCAAAAAATCAATTTTCTGATGAAAAACGATGACCCGTGACCTGTCGAATTTTCACAAGATGGTCAAAAATGGTGAATTGTTAATATTTAATTTTTTGACTGTAAATGACTTTTGCATGTGAATTATCACTTCTGGAGCTAAAATAAGTGTGTTTAGAGTCATTTTATTGCCTGAAATTGGTCAACATAGAAGCTTCTGAGTAGGATAAAAAGTCAGTAAAAATTGCTATTTTGGTCACATAGAGGCTTTAAAAAGTGATTATTCAACATGAGGCACAATCAAAATGACATATTGAATCAATTTTTCTACTGTCCAAAAAATTAATTTTCTGATGAAAAACGATGACCATTGACCTGTCGAACTTTCTCCATATGGTCAAAAATGGTAATTTTTTTATATTTAATTTTTTGACTGTAAATGACTATTGCATGTGAATTATCACTTTTGGAACAAAAATAAGTGTGTTTTGAGTCATTTTAATGCCTGAAATTGGTCAAAATAAAAGCTTCTGAGTAGGAGAAAAAGTCTGTAAAAATGTCAATTTTGGTCACATTGAGGCTTTAAAACGTGATTATTCAACATGAGGCACAATCCAAATGACATTTTGAATCAATTTTTCTACAGTCCAAAAAATCAATTTTCTGATGAAAAACGATGACCCGTGACCTGTCGAATTTTCACAAGATGGTCAAAAATGGTGAATTGTTAATATTTCATTTTTTGACTGTAAATGACTATTGCATGTGAATTATCACTTCTGGAGCTAAAATAAGTGTGTTTAGAGTCATTTTAATGCCTGAAATTGGTCAAAATAGAAGCTTCTGAGTAGGAGAAAAAGTCAGTAAAAATTGCAATTTTGGTCACATTGAGGCTTTAAAAAGTGATTATTCAACATGAGGCACAATCCAAATGACATTTTGAATCAATTTTCTGATGAAAAACGATGACCCGTGACCTGTTGAACTTTCTCCATATGGTCAAAAATGGTAATTTTTTAATATTTAATTTTTTGACTGTAAATGACTATTGCATATGAATTATCACTTTTGGAACTAAAATTAGTGTGTTTAGAGTCATTTTAATGCCTGAAATTGGTCAAAATAGAAGCTTCTGAGTAGGAGAAAAAGTCAGTAAAAACTGCAATTTTGGTCACATTGAGGCTTTAAAAAGTAGTTATTCAACATGAGGCACAATCCAAATGACATTTTGAATCAATTTTTCTAGAGTCCAAAAAATCAATTTTCTGATGAAAAACGATGACCCGTGATCTGTCGAACTTTCTCCAGATGGTCAAAAATGGGAATTATTTAATATTTAATTTTTTGACTGTAAATGACTATTGCATGTGAATTATCAATTTTGGAACTAAAATGAGTGTGTTTAGAGTCATTTTAATGCCTGAAATTGGTCAAAATAGAAGCTTCTGAGTAGGAGAAAAAGTCAGTAAAAATTGCAATTTTGGTCACATTGAGGCTTTAAAAAGTCGTTATTCAACATGAGGCACAATCCAAATGACATTTTGAATCAATTTTTCCACAGTCCAAAAAAATCAATTTTCTGATGAAAAATGATGACCCGTGATCTGTCGAACTTTCTCCAGGTGGTCAAAAACGGTAATTTTTTAATATTTAATTTTTTGACTGTAAATGACTATTGCATGTGATTTATCACTTTTGGAACTAAAATTAGTGTGTTTAGAGTCATTTTAATGCCTGAAATTGGTCAAAATAGAAGCTTCTGAGTAGGAGAAAAAGTCTGTAATAATGTCAATTTTGGTCACATTGAGGCTTTAAAAAGTGATTATTCAACATGAGGCACAATCCAAATGACATTTTGAATCAATTTTCTGATGAAAAATGATGACCCGTTACCTGTTGACCTTTCTCCATATGGTCAAAAATGGTAATTTTGAAATATTAAATTTTTTGACTGTAAATGACTATTGCATGTGAATTATCACTTTTGGAACTAAAATGAGTGTGTTTAGAGTCATTTTAATGCCTGAAATCGGTCAAAATAGAAGCTTCTGAGTAGGAGAAAAAGTCAGTAAAAATTGCAATTTTGGTCACATTGAGGCTTTAAAAAGTAGTTATTCAACATGAGGCACAATCGAAATGACATTTTGAATCAATTTTTCTACAGTCCAAAAAATCAATTTTCTGATGAAAAACGATGACCCGTGATCTGTCGAACTTTCTCCAGATGGTCAAAAATAGTAATTTTTAAATATTTAATTTTTGGACTGTAAATGACTATTGCATGTGAATTATCAATTTTGGAACTAAAATAAGTGTGTTTAGAGTCATTTTAATGCCTGAAATTGGTCAAAATAGAAGCTTCTGAGTAGGAGAAAAAGTCAGTAAAAACTGCAATTTTGGTCATATTGAGGCTTTAAAAAGTGATTATTCAACATGAGGCACAATCCAAATGACATTTTGAATCAATTTTTCTACAGTCCAAAAAATTAATTTTCTGATGAAAAACGATAACCCGTGACCTGTCGAACTTTCTCCATATGGTCAAAAATGGTAATTTTTTAATATTTAATTATTTTGTGACTGTAAATGACTATTGCATGTGAATTATCAATTTTGGAACTAAAATAAGTGTGTTTAGAGTCATTTTAATGCCTGAAATTGGTCAAAATAGAAGCTTCTGAGTAGGAGAAAAAGTCAGTAAAAATTGCAATTTTGGTCACATTGAGGCTTTAAAAAGTGATTATTCAACATGAGGCACAATCCAAATGACATTTTGAATCAATTTTTCTACAGTCCAAAAAATTAATTTTCTGATGAAAAACGATAACCCGTGACCTGTCGAACTTTCTCCATATGGTCAAAAATGGTAATTTTTTTATATTTAATTTTTTGACTGTAAATGACTATTGCATGTGAATTATCACTTTTGGAACAAAAATAAGTGTGTTTAGAGTCATTTTAATGCCTGAAATTGGTCAAAATAGAAGCTTCTGAGTAGGAGAAAAAGTCTGTAATAATGTCAATTTTGGTCACATTGAGGCTTTAAAAAGTGATTATTCAACATGAGGCACAATCCAAATGACATTTTGAATCAATTTTTCTACAGTCCAAAAAATTAATTTTCTGAAGAAAAACGATAACCCGTGACCTGTCGAACTTTCTCCATATGGTCAAAAATGGTATTTTTTTAATATTTAATTTTTTGACTGTAAATGACTATTGCATGTGAATTATCACTTTTGGAACAAAAATAAGTGTGTTTAGAGTCATTTTAATGCCTGAAATTGGTCAAAATAGAAGCTTCTGAGTAGGAGAAAAAGTCTGTAAAAATGTCAATTTTGGTCACATCGAGGCTTTAAAAAGTAGGTATTCAACATGAGGCACAATCCAAATGACATTTTGAATCAATTTTTCTACAGTCCGAAAAATCAATTTTCTGATGAAAAACGATAACCCGTGACCTGTCGAACTTTCTCCATATGGTCAAAAATGGTAATTTTTTTATATTTAATTTTTTGACTGTAAATGACTATTGCATGTGAATTATCACTTTTGGAACAAAAATAAGTGTGTTTAGAGTCATTTTAATGCCTGAAATTGGTCAAAATAGAAGCTTCTGAGTAGGAGAAAAAGTCTGTAATAATGTCAATTTTGGTCACATTGAGGCTTTAAAAAGTGATTATTCAACATGAGGCACAATCCAAATGACATTTTGAATCAATTTTTCTACAGTCCAAAAAATTAATTTTCTGAAGAAAAACGATAACCCGTGACCTGTCGAACTTTCTCCATATGGTCAAAAATGGTATTTTTTTAATATTTAATTTTTTGACTGTAAATGACTATTGCATGTGAATTATCACTTTTGGAACAAAAATAAGTGTGTTTAGAGTCATTTTAATGCCTGAAATTGGTCAAAATAGAAGCTTCTGAGTAGGAGAAAAAGTCTGTAAAAATGTCAATTTTGGTCACATTGAGGCTTTAAAAAGTGATTATTCAACATGAGGCACAATCCAAATGACATTTTGAATCAATTTTCTGATGAAAAACGATGACCTGTTACCTGTTGACCTTTCTCCATATGGTCAAAAATGGTAATTTTGTAATATTACATTTTTTGACTGTAAATGACTATTGCATGTGAATTATCACTTTTGGAACTAAAATGAGTGTGTTTAGAGTCATTTTAATGCCTGAAATCGGTCAAAATAGAAGCTTCTGAGTAGGAGAAAAAGTCAGTAAAAATTGCAATTTTGGTCACATTGAGGCTTTAAAAAGTAGTTATTCAACATGAGGCACAATCGAAATGACATTTTGAATCAATTTTTCTACAGTCCAAAAAATCAATTTTCTGATGAAAAACGATGACCCGTGATCTGTCGAACTTTCTCCAGATGGTCAAAAAAAGTAATTTTTAAATATTTAATTTTTGGACTGTAAATGACTATTGCATGTGAATTATCAATTTTGGAACTAAAATAAGTGTGTTTAGAGTCATTTTAATGCCTGAAATTGGTCAAAATAGAAGCTTCTGAGTAGGAGAAAAAGTAAGTAAAAATTGCAATTTTGGTCACATTGAGGCTTTAAAAAGTGATTATTCAACATGAGGCACAATCCAAATGACATTTTGAATCAATTTTTCTACAGTCCAAAAAATCAATTTTCTGATGAAAAACGATGACCAGTGACCTGTCGAACTTTCTCCATATGGTCAAAAATGGTAATTTTTTTATTTTGAATTTTTTGACTGTAAATGACTATTGCATGTGAATGATCACTTTTTGAACAAAAATAATTGTGTTTAGAGTCATTTTAATTCCCGGAAATGGTCAAAATAAAAGCTTCTGAGTAGGAGAAAAAGTCTGTAAAAATGATAATTTTGGTCACATTGAGGCTTTAAAACGTGATTATTCAACATGAGGCACAATCCAAATGACATTTTGAATCAATTTTTCTACAGTCCAAAAAATCAATTTTCTGATGAAAAACGATGACCCGAATGTCGAATTTTCACAAGATGGTCAAAAATGGTGAATTGTTAATATTTAATTTTTTGACTGTAAATGACTTTTGCATGTGAATTATCACTTCTGGAGCTAAAATAAGTGTGTTTAGAGTCATTTTATTGCCTGAAATTGGTCAACATAGAAGCTTCTGAGTAGGATAAAAAGTCAGTAAAAATTGCTATTTTGGTCACATAGAGGCTTTAAAAAGTGATTATTCAACATGAGGCACAATCAAAATGACATATTGAATCAATTTTTCTACTGTCCAAAAAATTAATTTTCTGATGAAAAACGATGACCATTGACCTGTCGAACTTTCTCCATATGGTCAAAAATGGTAATTTTTTTATATTTAATTTTTTGACTGTAAATGACTATTGCATGTGAATTATCACTTTTGGAACAAAAATAAGTGTGTTTTGAGTCATTTTAATGCCTGAAATTGGTCAAAATAAAAGCTTCTGAGTAGGAGAAAAAGTCTGTAAAAATGTCAATTTTGGTCACATTGAGGCTTTAAAACGTGATTATTCAACATGAGGCACAATCCAAATGACATTTTGAATCAATTTTTCTACAGTCCAAAAAATCAATTTTCTGATGAAAAACGATGACCCGTGACCTGTCGAATTTTCACAAGATGGTCAAAAATGGTGAATTGTTAATATTTAATTTTTTGACTGTAAATGACTATTGCATGTGAATTATCACTTCTGGAGCTAAAATAAGTGTGTTTAGAGTCATTTTAATGCCTGAAATTGGTCAAAATAGAAGCTTCTGAGTAGGAGAAAAAGTCAGTAAAAATTGCAATTTTGGTCACATTGAGGCTTTAAAAAGTGATTATTCAACATGAGGCACAATCCAAATGACATTTTGAATCAATTTTCTGATGAAAAACGATGACCCGTGACCTGTTGAACTTTCTCCAGGTGGTCAAAAACGGTAATTTTTTAATATTTAATTTTTTGACTGTAAATGACTATTGCATGTGAATTATCAATTTTGGAACTAAAATAAATGTGTTTAGAGTCATTTTAATGCCTGAAATTGGTCAAAATAGAAGCTTCTGAGCAGGAGAAAAAGTCAGTAAAAATTGCAATTTTGGTCACATTGAGGCTTTAAAAAGTGATTATTCAACATGAGGCACAATCCAAATGACATTTTGAATCAATTTTCTGATGAAAAACGATGACCCGTGATCTGTCGAACTTTCTCCAGATGGTCAAAAATAGTAATTTTTAAATATTTAATTTTTGGACTGTAAATGACTATTGCATGTGAATTATCAATTTTGGAACTAAAATAAGTGTGTTTAGAGTCATTTTAATGCCTGAAATTGGTCAAAATAGAAGCTTCTGAGTAGGAGAAAAAGTCAGTAAAAACTGCAATTTTGGTCATATTGAGGCTTTAAAAAGTGATTATTCAACATGAGGCACAATCCAAATGACATTTTGAATCAATTTTTCTACAGTCCAAAAAATTAATTTTCTGATGAAAAACGATAACCCGTGACCTGTCGAACTTTCTCCATATGGTCAAAAATGGTAATTTTTTAATATTTAATTATTTTGTGACTGTAAATGACTATTGCATGTGAATTATCAATTTTGGAACTAAAATAAGTGTGTTTAGAGTCATTTTAATGCCTGAAATTGGTCAAAATAGAAGCTTCTGAGTAGGAGAAAAAGTCAGTAAAAATTGCAATTTTGGTCACATTGAGGCTTTAAAAAGTGATTATTCAACATGAGGCACAATCCAAATGACATTTTGAATCAATTTTTCTACAGTCCAAAAAATTAATTTTCTGATGAAAAACGATAACCCGTGACCTGTCGAACTTTCTCCATATGGTCAAAAATGGTAATTTTTTTATATTTAATTTTTTGACTGTAAATGACTATTGCATGTGAATTATCACTTTTGGAACAAAAATAAGTGTGTTTAGAGTCATTTTAATGCCTGAAATTGGTCAAAATAGAAGCTTCTGAGTAGGAGAAAAAGTCTGTAATAATGTCAATTTTGGTCACATTGAGGCTTTAAAAAGTGATTATTCAACATGAGGCACAATCCAAATGACATTTTGAATCAATTTTTCTACAGTCCAAAAAATTAATTTTCTGAAGAAAAACGATAACCCGTGACCTGTCGAACTTTCTCCATATGGTCAAAAATGGTATTTTTTTAATATTTAATTTTTTGACTGTAAATGACTATTGCATGTGAATTATCACTTTTGGAACAAAAATAAGTGTGTTTAGAGTCATTTTAATGCCTGAAATTGGTCAAAATAGAAGCTTCTGAGTAGGAGAAAAAGTCTGTAAAAATGTCAATTTTGGTCACATCGAGGCTTTAAAAAGTAGGTATTCAACATGAGGCACAATCCAAATGACATTTTGAATCAATTTTTCTACAGTCCGAAAAATCAATTTTCTGATGAAAAACGATAACCCGTGACCTGTCGAACTTTCTCCATATGGTCAAAAATGGTAATTTTTTTATATTTAATTTTTTGACTGTAAATGACTATTGCATGTGAATTATCACTTTTGGAACAAAAATAAGTGTGTTTAGAGTCATTTTAATGCCTGAAATTGGTCAAAATAGAAGCTTCTGAGTAGGAGAAAAAGTCTGTAATAATGTCAATTTTGGTCACATTGAGGCTTTAAAAAGTGATTATTCAACATGAGGCACAATCCAAATGACATTTTGAATCAATTTTTCTACAGTCCAAAAAATTAATTTTCTGAAGAAAAACGATAACCCGTGACCTGTCGAACTTTCTCCATATGGTCAAAAATGGTATTTTTTTAATGTTTAATTTTTTGACTGTAAATGACTATTGCATGTGAATTATCACTTTTGGAACAAAAATAAGTGTGTTTAGAGTCATTTTAATGCCTGAAATTGGTCAAAATAGAAGCTTCTGAGTAGGAGAAAAAGTCTGTAAAAATGTCAATTTTGGTCACATTGAGGCTTTAAAAAGTGATTATTCAACATGAGGCACAATCCAAATGACATTTTGAATCAATTTTCTGATGAAAAACGATGACCTGTTACCTGTTGACCTTTCTCCATATGGTCAAAAATGGTAATTTTGTAATATTACATTTTTTGACTGTAAATGACTATTGCATGTGAATTATCACTTTTGGAACTAAAATGAGTGTGTTTAGAGTCATTTTAATGCCTGAAATCGGTCAAAATAGAAGCTTCTGAGTAGGAGAAAAAGTCAGTAAAAATTGCAATTTTGGTCACATTGAGGCTTTAAAAAGTAGTTATTCAACATGAGGCACAATCGAAATGACATTTTGAATCAATTTTTCTACAGTCCAAAAAATCAATTTTCTGATGAAAAACGATGACCCGTGATCTGTCGAACTTTCTCCAGATGGTCAAAAAAAGTAATTTTTAAATATTTAATTTTTGGACTGTAAATGACTATTGCATGTGAATTATCAATTTTGGAACTAAAATAAGTGTGTTTAGAGTCATTTTAATGCCTGAAATTGGTCAAAATAGAAGCTTCTGAGTAGGAGAAAAAGTAAGTAAAAATTGCAATTTTGGTCACATTGAGGCTTTAAAAAGTGATTATTCAACATGAGGCACAATCCAAATGACATTTTGAATCAATTTTTCTACAGTCCAAAAAATCAATTTTCTGATGAAAAACGATGACCAGTGACCTGTCGAACTTTCTCCATATGGTCAAAAATGGTAATTTTTTTATTTTGAATTTTTTGACTGTAAATGACTATTGCATGTGAATGATCACTTTTTGAACAAAAATAATTGTGTTTAGAGTCATTTTAATTCCCGGAAATGGTCAAAATAAAAGCTTCTGAGTAGGAGAAAAAGTCTGTAAAAATGATAATTTTGGTCACATTGAGGCTTTAAAACGTGATTATTCAACATGAGGCACAATCCAAATGACATTTTGAATCAATTTTTCTACAGTCCAAAAAATCAATTTTCTGATGAAAAACGATGACCCGAATGTCGAATTTTCACAAGATGGTCAAAAATGGTGAATTGTTAATATTTAATTTTTTGACTGTAAATGACTTTTGCATGTGAATTATCACTTCTGGAGCTAAAATAAGTGTGTTTAGAGTCATTTTATTGCCTGAAATTGGTCAACATAGAAGCTTCTGAGTAGGATAAAAAGTCAGTAAAAATTGCTATTTTGGTCACATAGAGGCTTTAAAAAGTGATTATTCAACATGAGGCACAATCAAAATGACATATTGAATCAATTTTTCTACTGTCCAAAAAATTAATTTTCTGATGAAAAACGATGACCATTGACCTGTCGAACTTTCTCCATATGGTCAAAAATGGTAATTTTTTTATATTTAATTTTTTGACTGTAAATGACTATTGCATGTGAATTATCACTTTTGGAACAAAAATAAGTGTGTTTTGAGTCATTTTAATGCCTGAAATTGGTCAAAATAAAAGCTTCTGAGTAGGAGAAAAAGTCTGTAAAAATGTCAATTTTGGTCACATTGAGGCTTTAAAACGTGATTATTCAACATGAGGCACAATCCAAATGACATTTTGAATCAATTTTTCTACAGTCCAAAAAATCAATTTTCTGATGAAAAACGATGACCCGTGACCTGTCGAATTTTCACAAGATGGTCAAAAATGGTGAATTGTTAATATTTAATTTTTTGACTGTAAATGACTATTGCATGTGAATTATCACTTCTGGAGCTAAAATAAGTGTGTTTAGAGTCATTTTAATGCCTGAAATTGGTCAAAATAGAAGCTTCTGAGTAGGAGAAAAAGTCAGTAAAAATTGCAATTTTGGTCACATTGAGGCTTTAAAAAGTGATTATTCAACATGAGGCACAATCCAAATGACATTTTGAATCAATTTTCTGATGAAAAACGATGACCCGTGACCTGTTGAACTTTCTCCAGGTGGTCAAAAACGGTAATTTTTTAATATTTAATTTTTTGACTGTAAATGACTATTGCATGTGAATTATCAATTTTGGAACTAAAATAAATGTGTTTAGAGTCATTTTAATGCCTGAAATTGGTCAAAATAGAAGCTTCTGAGCAGGAGAAAAAGTCAGTAAAAATTGCAATTTTGGTCACATTGAGGCTTTAAAAAGTGATTATTCAACATGAGGCACAATCCAAATGACATTTTGAATCAATTTTTCTACAGTCCAAAAAATCAATTTTCTGATGAAAAACGATGACCAGTGACCTGTCGAACTTTCTCCATATGGTCAAAAATGGTAATTTTTTTATTTTGAATTTTTTGACTGTAAATGACTATTGCATGTGAATGATCACTTTTGGAACAAAAATAAGTGTGTTTAGAGTCATTTTAATTCCCGGAAATGGTCAAAATAAAAGCATCTGAGTAGGAGAAAAAGTCTGTAAAAATGATAATTTTGGTCACATTGAGGCTTTAAAACGTGATTATTCAACATGAGGCACAATCCAAATGACATTTTGAATCAATTTTTCTACAGTCCAAAAAATCAATTTTCTGATGAAAAACGATGACCCGTGACCTGTCAAACTTTCTCCAGATGGTCAAAAATGGTAATTTTTTAATATTTAAGTTTTTTGACTGTAAATGGCTATTGCATGTGAATTATCACTTCTGGAACTAAAAAAAGTGTGTTTAGAGTCATTTTAATGCCTGAAATTGGACGATATAGAAGCTTCTGAGTAGGAGAAAAAGTCAGAAAAAATTGCAATTTTGGTCACATTGAGGCTTTAAAAAGTAGTTATTTAACATGAGGCACAATCCAAATGACATTTTGAATCAATTTTTCTACAGTCCAAAAAATCAATTTTCTGATGAAAAACGATGACCCGTGTGACCTGTTAAACTTTCTCCATATGGTCAAAAATGGTAATTTTTTAATATTTAATTTTTTGACTGAAAATGACTGTTGCATGTGAATTAATACTTTTGGAAGAAAAATAAGTGTGTTTATAGTCATTTTAATGCCTGAAATTGGTCAAAATAAAAGCTTCTGAGTAGGAGAAAAAGTCAGTAAAAATTGCAATTTTTGTTCACATTGAGGGTATAAAAAGTAGTTATTCAACATGAGGCACAATCCAAATGACATTTTGAATCAATTTTTCTACAGTCCAAAAAATCAATTTTCTGATGAAACACGATGAGCCGTGATCTGTCGAACTTTCTCCATATGGTCAAAAATTGTAATTTTTTAATATTTAATTTTTTGACTGTAAATGACTATTGCATGTAAATTATCAATTTTGGAACTAAAATAAGTGTGTTTAGAGTCATTTTAATGCCTGAAATTGGTCAAAATAGAAGCTTCTGAGTAGGAGAAAAAGTCAGTAAAAATTGCAATTTTGGTCACATTGAGGCTTTAAAAAGTGATTATTCAACATGAGGCACAATCAAAATGACATATTGAATCAATTTTTCTACTGTCCAAAAAATTAATTTTCTGATGAAAAACGATGACCCGTGACCTGTTGAACTTTCTCCATATGGTCAAAAATGGTAATTTTTTAATATTTAATTTTTTGACTGTAAATGACTATTGCATGTGATTTATCACTTTTGGAACTAAAATTAGTGTGTTTAGAGTCATTTTAATGCCTGAAATTGGTCAAAATAGAAGCTTCTGAGTAGGAGAAAAAGTCAGTAAAAATTGCAATTTTGGTCACATTGAGGCTTTAAAAAGTAGTTATTCAACATGAGGCACAATCCAAATGACATTTTGAATCACTTTTTCTACAGTCCAAAAAATCAATTTTCTGATGAAAAACGATGACCCGTGATCTGTCGAATTTTCTCCAGATGGTCAAAAAGGGTAATTTTTTAATATTTAATTTTTTGACTGTAAATGACTATTGCATGTGAATTATCACTTCTGGAACTAAAATAAGTGTGTTTAGAGTCATTTTAATGCCTGAAATTGGTCAAAATAGAAGCTTCTGAGTAGGAGAAAAAGTCAGTAAAAATTGCAATTTTGGTCACATTGAGGCTTTAAAAAGTGATTATTCAACATGAGGCACAATCCAAATGACATTTTCAATCAATTTTCTGATGAAAAACGATGACCCGTTACCTGTTGACCTTTCTCCATATGGTCAAAAATGGTAATTTTGTAATATTTAATTTTTTGACTGTAAATGACTATTGCATGTGAATTATCACTTTTGGAACTAAAATGAGTGTGTTTAGAGTCATTTTAATGCCTGAAATCGGTCAAAATAGAAGCTTCTGAGTAGGAGAAAAAGTCAGTAAAAATTGCAATTTTGGTCACATTGAGGCTTTAAAAAGTAGTTATTCAACATGAGGCACAATCAAAATGACATTTTGAATCAATTTTTCTACAGGCCAAAAAATCAATTTTCTGATGAAAAACGATGACCCGTGATCTGTCGAACTTTCTCCAGATGGTCAAAAATGGTAATTTTTTAATATTTAATTTTTGGACTGTAAATGACTATTGCATGTGAATTATCAATTTTGGAACTAAAATAAGTGTGTTTAGAGTCATTTTAATGCCTGAAATTGGTCAAAATAGAAGCTTCTGAGCAGGAGAAAAAGTCAGTAAAAATTGCAATTTTGGTCACATTGAGGCTTTAAAAAGTGATTATTCAACATGAGGCACAATCCAAATGACATTTTGAATCAATTTTTCTACAGTCCAAAAAATCAATTTTCTGATGAAAAACGATGACCAGTGACCTGTCGAACTTTCTCCATATGGTCAAAAATGGTAATTTTGTAATATTTAATTTTTTGACTGAAAATGACTATTGCATGTGAATTATTACTTTTGGAAGAAAAATAGGTGTGTTTAGAGTCATTTTAATGCCTGAAATTGGTCAAAATAAAAGCTTCTGAGTAGGAGAAAAAGTCAGTAAAAATTGCAATTTTGGTCACATTGAGGCTTTAAAAAGTGATTATTCAACATGAGGCACAATTAAAATGACATATTGAATCAATTTTTCTACTGTCCAAAAAATTAATTTTCTGATGAAAAACGATGACCAGTGACCTGTCGAACTTTCTCCATATGGTCAAAAATGGTAATTTTTTTATATTTAATTTTTTGACTGTAAATGACTATTGCATGTAAATTATCACTTTTGGAACAAAAATAAGTGTGTTTTGAGTCATTTTAATGCCTGAAATTGGTCAAAATAAAAGCTTCTGAGTAGGAGAAAAAGTCTGTAAAAATGTCAATTTTGGTCATATTGAGGCTTTAAAAAGTGATTATTCAACATGAGGCACAATCCAAATGACATTTTGAATCAATTTTTCTACAGTCCAAAAAAATCAATTTTCTGATGAAAAACGATGACCCTTGACCTGTCCAATTTTCACAAGATGGTCAAAAATGGTGAATTCTTAATATTTAATTTTTTGACTGTAAATGACTATTGCATTTGAAATTTTCACTTCTGGAACTAAAATAAGTGTGTTTAGAGTCATTTTAATGCCTGAAATTGGTCAAAATAGAAGCTTCTGAGTCGGAGAAAAAGTCAGTAAAAATTGCAATTTTGGTCACATTGAGGTTTTAAAAAGTGATTATTCAACATGAGGCACAATCCAAATGACATTTTGAATCAATTTTCTGATGAAAAACGATGACCTGTGACCTGTTGAACTTTCTCCATATGGTCAAAAATGGTAATTTTTTAATATTTAATTATTTGACTGTAAATGACTATTGCATATGAATTATCACTTTTGGAACTAAAATTAGTGTGTTTAGAGTCATTTTAATGCCTGAAATTGGTCAAAATAGAAGCTTCTGAGTAGGAGAAAAAGTCAGTAAAAACTGCAATTTTGGTCACATTGAGGCTTAAAAAAGTAGTTATTCAACATGAGGCACAATTCAAATGACATTTTGAATCAATTTTTCTACTGTCCAAAAAATTAATTTTCTGATGAAAAACGATGACCAGTGACCTGTCGAACTTTCTCCATATGGTCAAAAATGGTAATTTTTTTATATTTAATTTTTTGACTGTAAATGACTATTGCATGTAAATTATCACTTTTGGAACACAAATAAGTGTGTTTAGAGTCATTTTAATGCCTGAAATTGGTCACAATAGAAGCTTCTGAGTAGGAGAAAAAGTCTGCAAAAATGTCAATTTTGGTCACATTGAGGCTTTAAAAAGTGATTATTCAACATGAGGCACAATCCAAATGACATTTTGAATCAATTTTTCTACCGTCCAAAAAATCCATTTTCTGATGAAAAACGATGACCCGTGACCTGTCGAATTTTCTCCAGATGGTCAAAAAGGGTAATTTTTTAATATTTAATTTTTTGACTGTAAATGACTATTGCATATGAATTATCACTTCTGGAACTAAAATAAGTGTGTTTAGAGTCATTTTAATGCCTGAAATTGGTCAAAATAGAAGCTTCTGAGTAGGAGAAAAAGTCAGTAAAAATTGCAATTTTGGTCACATTGAGGCTTTAAAAAGTGATTATTCAACATGAGGCACAATCCAAATGACATTTTCAATCAATTTTCTGATGAAAAACGATGACCCGTTACCTGTTGACCTTTCTCCATATGGTCAAAAATGGTAATTTTGTAATATTTAATTTTTTGACTGTAAATGACTATTGCATGTGAATTATCACTTTTGGAACTAAAATGAGTGTGTTTAGAGTCATTTTAATGCCTGAAATCGGTCAAAATAGAAGCTTCTGAGTAGGAGAAAAAGTCAGTAAAAATTGCAATTTTGGTCACATTGAGGCTTTAAAAAGTAGTTATTCAACATGAGGCACAATCAAAATGACATTTTGAATCAATTTTTCTACAGTCCAAAAAATCAATTTTCTGATGAAAAACAATGACCCGTGATCTGTCGAACTTTCTCCAGATGGTCAAAAATGGTAATATTTTAATATTTAATTTTTGGACTGTAAATGACAATTGCATGTGAATTATCAATTTTGGAACTAAAATAAGTGTGTTTAGAGTCATTTTAATGCCTGAAATTGGTCAAAATAGAAGCTTCTGAGCAGGAGAAAAAGTCAGTAAAAATTGCAATTTTGGTCACATTGAGGCTTTAAAAAGTGATTATTCAACATGAGGCACAATCCAAATGACATTTTGAATCAATTTTTCTACAGTCCAAAAAATCAATTTTCTGATGAAAAACGATGACCAGTGACCTGTCGAACTTTCTCCATATGGTCAAAAATGGTAATTTTTTTATTTTGAATTTTTTGACTGTAAATGACTATTGCATGTGAATGATCACTTTTGGAACAAAAATAAGTGTGTTTAGAGTCATTTTAATTCCCGGAAATGGTCAAAATAAAAGCTTCTGAGTAGGAGAAAAAGTCTGTAAAAATGATAATTTTGGTCACATTGAGGCTTTAAAACATAATTATTCAACATGAGGCACAATCCAAATGACATTTTGAATCAATTTTTCTACAGTCCAAAAAATCAATTTTCTGATGAAAAACGATGACCCGTGACCTGTCAAACTTTCTCCAGATGGTCAAAAATGGTAATTTTTTAATATTTAAGTTTTTTGACTGTAAATGGCTATTGCATGTGAATTATCACTTCTGGAACTAAAATAAGTGTGTTTAGAGTCATTTTAATGCCTGAAATTCGTCAAAATAGAAGCTTCTGAGTAGGAGAAAAAGTCAGTAAAAATTGCAATTTTGGTCACATTGAGGCTTTAAAAAGTGATTATTCAACATGAGGCACAATCCAAATGACATTTTGAATCAATTTTTCTACAGTCCAAAAAATTAATTTTCTGATGAAAAACGATAACCCGTGACCTGTCGAACTTTCTCCATATGGTCAAAAATGGTAATTTTTTTATATTTAATTTTTTGACTGTAAATGACTATTGCATGCGAATTATCACTTTTGGAACACAAATAAGTGTGTTTAGAGTCATTTTAATGCCTGAAATTGGTCACAATAGAAGCTTCTGAGTAGGAGAAAAAGTCTGTAAAAATGTCAATTTTGGTCACATTGAGGCTTTAAAAAGTGATTATTCAACATGAGGCACAATCCAAATGACATTTTGAATCAATTTTTCTACCGTCCAAAAAATCCATTTTCTGATGAAAAACGATGACCCGTGACCTGTCGAATTTTCTCCAGATGGTCAAAAAGGGTAATTTTTTAATATTTAATTTTTTGACTGTAAATGACTATTGCATATGAATTATCACTTCTGGAACTAAAATAAGTGTGTTTAGAGTCATTTTAATGCCTGAAATTGGTCAAAATAGAAGCTTCTGAGTAGGAGAAAAAGTCAGTAAAAATTGCAATTTTGGTCACATTGAGGCTTTAAAAAGTGATTATTCAACATGAGGCACAATCCAAATGACATTTTCAATCAATTTTCTGATGAAAAACGATGACCCGTTACCTGTTGACCTTTCTCCATATGGTCAAAAATGGTAATTTTGTAATATTTAATTTTTTGACTGTAAATGACTATTGCATGTGAATTATCACTTTTGGAACTAAAATGAGTGTGTTTAGAGTCATTTTAATGCCTGAAATCGGTCAAAATAGAAGCTTCTGAGTAGGAGAAAAAGTCAGTAAAAATTGCAATTTTGGTCACATTGAGGCTTTAAAAAGTGATTATTCAACATGAGGCACAATCCAAATGACATTTTGAATCAATTTTTCTACAGTCCAAAAAATCAATTTTCTGATGAAAAACGATGACCAGTGACCTGTCGAACTTTCTCCATATGGTCAAAAATGGTAATTTTTTTATTTTGAATTTTTTGACTGTAAATGACTATTGCATGTGAATGATCACTTTTGGAACAAAAATAAGTGTGTTTAGAGTCATTTTAATCCCGGAAATGGTCAAAATAAAAGCTTCTGAGTAGGAGAAAAAGTCTGTAAAAATGATAATTTTGGTCACATTGAGGCTTTAAAACATAATTATTCAACATGAGGCACAATCCAAATGACATTTTGAATCAATTTTTCTACAGTCCAAAAAATCAATTTTCTGATGAAAAACGATGACCCGTGACCTGTCGAATTTTCACAAGATGGTCAAAAATGGTGAATTGTTAATATTTAATTTTTTGACTGTAAATGACTATTGCATGTGAATTATCACTTCTGGAGCTAAAATAAGTGTGTTTAGAGTCATTTTAATGCCTGAAATTGGTCAAAATAGAAGCTTCTGAGTAGGAGAAAAAGTCAGTAAAAATTGCAATTTTGGTCACATTGAGGCTTTAAAAAGTGATTATTCAACATGAGGCACAATCCAAATGACATTTTGAATCAGATTTCTGATGAAAAACGATGACCCGTGATCTGTCGAACTTTCTCCAGATGGTCAAAAATGGGAATTTTTTAATATTTAATTTTTTGACTGTAAATGACTATTGCATGTGAATTATCAATTTTGGAACTAAAATGAGTGTGTTTAGAGTCATTTTAATGCCTGAAATTGGTCAAAATAGAAGCTTCTGAGTAGGAGAAAAAGTCAGTAAAAATTGCAATTTTGGTCACATTGAGGCTTTAAAAAGTCGTTATTCAACATGAGGCACAATCCAAATGACATTTTGAATCAATTTTTCCACAGTCCAAAAAAATCAATTTTCTGATGAAAAATGATGACCCGTGATCTGTCGAACTTTCTCCAGGTGGTCAAAAACGGTAATTTTTTAATATTTAATTTTTTGACTGTAAATGACTATTGCATGTGAATTATCAATTTTGGAACTAAAATAAATGTGTTTAGAGTCATTTTAATGCCTGAAATTGGTCAAAATAGAAGCTTCTGAGCAGGAGAAAAAGTCAGTAAAAATTGCAATTTTGGTCACATTGAGGCTTTAAAAAGTGATTATTCAACATGAGGCACAATCCAAATGACATTTTGAATCAATTTTTCTACAGTCCAAAAAATCAATTTTCTGATGAAAAACGATGACCAGTGACCTGTCGAACTTTCTCCAGATGGTCAAAAATGGTAATTTTTTTATTTTGAATTTTTTGACTGTAAATGACTATTGCATGTGAATGATCACTTTTGGAACAAAAATAAGTGTGTTTAGAGTCATTTTAATTCCCGGAAATGGTCAAAATAAAAGCATCTGAGTAGGAGAAAAAGTCTGTAAAAATGATAATTTTGGTCACATTGAGGCTTTAAAACGTGATTATTCAACATGAGGCACAATCCAAATGACATTTTGAATCAATTTTTCTACAGTCCAAAAAATCAATTTTCTGATGAAAAACGATGACCCGTGACCTGTCAAACTTTCTCCAGATGGTCAAAAATGGTAATTTTTTAATATTTAAGTTTTTTGACTGTAAATGGCTATTGCATGTGAATTATCACTTCTGGAACTAAAAAAGTGTGTTTAGAGTCATTTTAATGCCTGAAATTGGTCGATATAGAAGCTTCTGAGTAGGAGAAAAAGTCAGAAAAAATTGCAATTTTGGTCACATTGAGGCTTTAAAAAGTAGTTATTCAACATGAGGCACAATCCAAATGACATTTTGAATCAATTTTTCTACAGTCCAAAAAATCAATTTTCTGATGAAAAACGATGACCCGTGTGACCTGTTAAACTTTCTCCATATGGTCAAAAATGGTAATTTTTTAATATTTAATTTTTTGACTGAAAATGACTGTTGCATGTGAATTAATACTTTTGGAAGAAAAATAAGTGTGTTTATAGTCATTTTAATGCCTGAAATTGGTCAAAATAAAAGCTTCTGAGTAGGAGAAAAAGTCAGTAAAAATTGCAATTTTTGTTCACATTGAGGGTATAGAAAGTAGTTATTCAACATGAGGCACAATCCAAATGACATTTTGAATCAATTTTTCTACAGTCCAAAAAATCAATTTTCTGATGAAACACGATGAGCCGTGATCTGTCGAACTTTCTCCATATGGTCAAAAATTGTAATTTTTTAATATTTAATTTTTTGACTGTAAATGACTATTGCATGTAAATTATCAATTTTGGAACTAAAATAAGTGTGTTTAGAGTCATTTTAATGCCTGAAATTGGTCAAAATAGAAGCTTCTGAGTAGGAGAAAAAGTCAGTAAAAATTGCAATTTTGGTCACATTGAGGCTTTAAAAAGTGATTATTCAACATGAGGCACAATCAAAATGACATATTGAATCAATTTTTCTAAAGTCCAAAAAATTAATTTTCTGATGAAAAACGATAACCCGTGACCTGTCGAACTTTCTCCATATGGTCAAAAATGGTAATTTTTTTATATTTAATTTTTTGACTGTAAATGACTATTGCATGTGAATTATCACTTTTGGAACAAAAATAAGTGTGTTTAGAGTCATTTTAATGCCTGAAATTGGTCAAAATAGAAGCTTCTGAGTAGGAGAAAAAGTCTGTAAAAATGTCAATTTTGGTCACATTGAGGCTTTAAAAAGTGATTATTCAACATGAGGCACAATCCAAATGACATTTTGAATCAATTTTTCTACCGTCCAAAAAATCCATTTCCTGATGAAAAACGATGACCCGTGACCTGTCGAATTTTCTCCAGATGGTCAAAAAGGGTAATTTTTTAATATTTAATTTTTTGACTGTAAATGACTATTGCATGTGAATTATCACTTCTGGAACTAAAATAAGTGTGTTTAGAGTCATTTTAATGCCTGAAATTGGTCAAAATAAAAGCTTCTGAGTAGGAGAAAAAGTCAGTAAAAATTGCAATTTTGGTCACATTGAGGCTTTAAAAAGTGATTATTCAACATGAGGCACAATTAAAATGACATATTGAATCAATTTTTCTACTGTCCAAAAAATTAATTTTCTGATGAAAAACGATGACCAGTGACCTGTCGAACTTTCTCCATATGGTCAAAAATGGTAATTTTTTTATATTTAATTTTTTGACTGTAAATGACTATTGCATGTAAATTATCACTTTTGGAACAAAAATAAGTGTCTTTTGAGTCATTTTAATGCCTGAAATTGGTCAAAATAAAAGCTTCTGAGTAGGAGAAAAAGTCTGTAAAAATGTCAATTTTGGTCATATTGAGGCTTTAAAAAGTGATTATTCAACATGAGGCACAATCCAAATGACATTTTGAATCAATTTTTCTACAGTCCAAAAAATCAATTTTCTGATGAAAAACGATGACCCTTGACCTGTCGAATTTTCACAAGATGGTCAAAAATGGTGAATTCTTAATATTTAATTTTTTGACTGTAAATGACTATTGCATGTGAATTATCACTTCTGGAACTAAAATAAGTGTGTTTAGAGTCCTTTTAATGCCTGAAATTTGTCAAAATAGAAGCTTCTGAGTCGGAGAAAAAGTCAGTAAAAATTGCAATTTTGGTCACATTGAGGTTTTAAAAAGTGATTATTCAACATGAGGCACAATCCAAATGACATTTTGAATCAATTTTCTGATGAAAAACGATGACCTGTGACCTGTTGAACTTTCTCCATGTGGTCAAAAATGGTAATTTTTTAATATTTAATTATTTGACTGTAAATGACTATTGCATATGAATTATCACTTTTGGAACTAAAATTAGTGTGTTTAGAGTCATTTTAATGCCTGAAATTGGTCAAAATAGAAGCTTCTGAGTAGGAGAAAAAGTCAGTAAAAACTGCAATTTTGGTCACATTGAGGCTTTAAAAAGTAGTTATTCAACATGAGGCACAATCCAAATGACATTTTGAATCCATTTTTCTACAGTCCAAAAAATCAATTTTCTGATGAAAAACGATGACCCGTGACCTGTTGAACTTTCTCCATATGGTCAAAAATGGTAATTTTTTTATATTTAATTTTTTGACTGTAAATGACTATTGCATGTGAATTATCACTTTTGGAACACAAATAAGTGTGTTTAGAGTCATTTTAATGCCTGAAATTGGTCACAATAGAAGCTTCTGAGTAGGAGAAAAAGTCTGTAAAAATGTCAATTTTGGTCACATTGAGGCTTTAAAAAGTGATTATTCAACATGAGGCACAATCCAAATGACATTTTGAATCAATTTTTCTACCGTCCAAAAAATCCATTTTCTGATGAAAAACGATGACCCGTGACCTGTCGAATTTTCTCCAGATGGTCAAAAAGGGTAATTTTTTAATATTTAATTTTTTGACTGTAAATGACTATTGCATATGAATTATCACTTCTGGAACTAAAATAAGTGTGTTTAGAGTCATTTTAATGCCTGAAATTGGTCAAAATAGAAGCTTCTGAGTAGGAGAAAAAGTCAGTAAAAATTGCAATTTTGGTCACATTGAGGCTTTAAAAAGTGATTATTCAACATGAGGCACAATCCAAATGACATTTTCAATCAATTTTCTGATGAAAAACGATGACCCGTTACCTGTTGACCTTTCTCCATATGGTCAAAAATGGTAATTTTGTAATATTTAATTTTTTGACTGTAAATGACTATTGCATGTGAATTATCACTTTTGGAACTAAAATGAGTGTGTTTAGAGTCATTTTAATGCCTGAAATCGGTCAAAATAGAAGCTTCTGAGTAGGAGAAAAAGTCAGTAAAAATTGCAATTTTGGTCACATTGAGGCTTTAAAAAGTAGTTATTCAACATGAGGCACAATCAAAATGACATTTTGAATCAATTTTTCTACAGTCCAAAAAATCAATTTTCTGATGAAAAACGATGACCCGTGATCTGTCGAACTTTCTCCAGATGGTCAAAAATGGTAATATTTTAATATTTAATTTTTGGACTGTAAATGACAATTGCATGTGAATTATCAATTTTGGAACTAAAATAAGTGTGTTTAGAGTCATTTTAATGCCTGAAATTGGTCAAAATAGAAGCTTCTGAGCAGGAGAAAAAGTCAGTAAAAATTGCAATTTTGGTCACATTGAGGCTTTAAAAAGTGATTATTCAACATGAGGCATAATCCAAATGACATTTTGAATACATTTTTCTACAGTCCAAAAAATCAATTTTCTGATGAAAAACGATGACCAGTGACCTGTCAAACTTTCTCCATATGGTCAAAAATGGTAATTTTTTTATATTTAATTTTTTGACTGTAAATGACTATTGCATGTGAATGATCACTTTTGGAACAAAAATAAGTGTGTTTAGAGTCATTTTAATTCCCGGAAATGGTCAAAATAAAAGCTTCTGAGTAGGAGAAAAAGTCTGTAAAAATGATAATTTTGGTCACATCGAGGCTTTAAAAAGTAGGTATTCAACATGAGGCACAATCCAAATGACATTTTGAATCAATTTTTCTACAGTCCGAAAAATCAATTTTCTGATGAAAAACGATGACCCGTGACCTGTCGAATTTTCTCCAGATGGTCAAAAATGGTGATTTTTTAATATTTAATTTTTTGACTGTAAATGACTATTGCATGTGAATTATCACTTTTGGAACAAAAATAAGTGTGTTTAGAGTCATTTTAATGCCTGAAATTGGTCAAAATAAAAGCTTCTGAGTAGGAGAAAAAGTCTGTAAAAATGTCAATTTTGGTCACATTGAGGCTTTAAAAAGTAGGTATTCAACATGAGGCACAATCCAAATGACATTTTGAATCAATTTTTCTACAGTCCAAAAAATCAATTTTCTGATGAAAAACGATGACCCGTGACCTGTCGAATTTTCTCCAGATGGTCAAAAAGGGTAATTTTTTAATATTTAATTTTTTGACTGTAAATGACTATTGCATGTGAATTATCACTTTTGGAACAAAAATATGTGTGTTGAGAGTCATTTTAATGCCTGAAATTGGTCAAAATAAAAGCTTCTGAGTAGGAGAAAAAGTCTGTATAAATGTCAATTTTGGTCACATCGAGGCTTTAAAAAGTAGGTATTCAACATGAGGCACAATCCAAATGACATTTTGAATCAATTTTTCTACAGTCCGAAAAATCAATTTTCTGATGAAAAACGATGACCCGTGACCTGTCGAATTTTCTCCAGATGGTCAAAAAGGGTAATTTTTTAATATTTAATTTTTTGTCTGTAAATGACTATTGCATGTGAATTATCACTATTGGAACACAAATAAGTGTGTTTAGAGTCATTTTAATGCCTGAAATTGATCAAAATAAAAGCTTCTGAGTAGGAAAAAAAGTCTGTAAAAATGATAATTTTGCTCAGATTGAGGCTTTAAAAAGTGAATATTAAACATGAGGCACAATCCAAATGAAATTTTGAATCAATTTATCTACAGTCCAAAAAATCTATTTTCTGATGAAAAAAGATGACCCGTGACCTGTCGAATTTTCTCCAGATGGTCAAAAAGGGTAATTTTTTAATATTTAATTTTTTGACTGTAAATGACTATTGCACGTGAATTATCACTTTTGGAACAAAAATAAGTGTGTTTAGAGTCATTTTAATGCCTGAAATTGGTCAAAATAAAAGCTTATGAGTAGGAGAAAAAGTCTGTAAAAATGTCAATCTTGGTCACATTGAGGCTTTAAAAAGTGTTTATTCAACATGAGGCACAATCCAAATGACATTTTGAATCAATTTTTCTACAGTCCAGAAAATCAATTTTCTGATGAAAAACGATGACCCGTGACCTGTCGAACTTTCTCCACATGGTCAAAAATGGTAATTTTTTAAATATTTACGTTTTTGACTGTAAATGACTATTGCATGTGAATTATCACGTTTGGAACAAAAATAAGTGTGTTTAGAGTCATTTTAATGCCTGAAATTGGTCAAAATAAAAGCTTATGAGTAGGAGAAAAAGTCTGTAAAAATGTCAATTTTGGTCACAATGAGGCTTTAAAAAGTGTTTATTCAACATGAGGCACAATCCAAATGACATTTTGATTCAATTTTTCTACAGTCCAAAAAAACAATTTTCTGATGAAAAACGATGACCCGTGACCTGTCGAACTTTCTCCATATGGTCAAAAATGGTAATTTTTTTATATTTAATTTTTTGACTATAAATGACTATTGCATGTGAATGATCACTTTTGGAACAAAAATAGGTGTGTTTAGAGTCATTTTAATCCTGAAATTGGTCAAAATAAAAGCTTCTGAGTAGGAGAAAAAGTCTGTAAAAATTATAATTTTGGTCACATTGAGGCTTTAAAAAGTGATTATTCAACATGAGGCACAATCCAAATGACATTTTGAATCAATTTTTCTACAGTCCAAAAAATCAATTTTCTGATGCAAACGATGACCCGTCACCTGTCGAATTTTCACCAGGTGGTCAAAAATGGTGATTGTTTAATATTTAATTTTTTGACTGTAAATGACTATTGCATGTGAATTATCACTTCTGGAGCTAAAATAAGTATGTTTAGAGTCATTTTAATGCCTGAAATTGGTCGAAATAGAAGCTTCTGAGTAGTAGAAAAAGCCTGTAAAAATGTCAATTTTGGTCACATTGAGGCTTCAAAAAGTAGTTATTCAACATGAGGCACAATCCAAATGACATTTTGAATCAATTTTTCTACAGTCCAAAAAATCAATTTTCTGATGAAAAACGATGACCCGTGACCTGTCGAATTTTCACCAGATGGTCAAAAATGGTGATTTTTTAATATTAAATTTTTTGACCGTAAATGACTATTGCATGTAAATTATCACTTTTGGAACTAAAATAAGTGTGTTTACAGTCATGTTAATGCCTGAAATTGGTCAAAATAAAAGCTTCTGAGTAGGAGAAAAAGTCTGTAAAAATGTCAATTTTGGTCACATTGAGGCTTTAAAAAGTAGGTATTCAACATGAGGCACAATCCAAATGACATTTTGAATCAATTTTTCTACAGTCCAAAAAATCAATTTTCTGATGAAAAACGATGACCCGTGACCTGTCGAATTTTCTCCAGATGGTCAAAAAGGGTAATTTTTGAATATTTAATTTTTTGACTGTAAATGACTATTGCATGTGAATTATCACTTTTGGAACAAAAATATGTGTGTTGAGAGTCATTTTAATGCCTGAAATTGGTCAAAATAAAAGCTTCTGAGTAGGAGAAAAAGTCTGTATAAATGTCTATTTTGGTCACATCGAGGCTTTAAAAAGTAGGTATTCAACATGAGGCACAATCCAAATGACATTTTGAATCAATTTTTCTACAGTCCGAAAAATCAATTTTCTGATGAAAAACGATGACCCGTGACCTGTCGAATTTTCTCCAGATGGTCAAAAAGGGTAATTTTTTAATATTTAATTTTTGGACTGTAAATGACTATTGCACGCGAATTATCACTTTTGGAACAAAAATAAGTGTGTTTAGAGTCATTTTAATGCCTGAAATTGGTCAAAATAAAAGCTTATGAGTAGGAGAAAAAGTCTGTAAAAATGTCAATTTTGGTCACATTGAGGCTTTAAAAAGTGTTTATTCAACATGAGGCACAATCCAAATGACATTTTGAATCAATTTTTCTACAGTCCAGAAAATCAATTTTCTGATGAAAAACGATGACCCGTGACCTGTCGAACTTTCTCCACATGGTCAAAAATGGTAATTTTTTTAATATTTACGTTTTTGACTGTAAATGACTATTGCATGTGAATTATCACTTTTGGAACAAAAATAAGTGTGTTTAGAGTCATTTTAATGCCTGAAATTGGTCAAAATAAAAGCTTATGAGTAGGAGAAAAAGTCTGTAAAAATGTCAATTTTGGTCACATTGAGGCTTTAAAAAGTAGTTATTCAACATGAGGCACAATCCAAATGACATTTTGAATCAATTTTTCTACAGTCCAAAACATCAATTTTCTGATGAAAAACGATGACCCGTGACCTGTCGAATTTTCACCAGATGGTCAAAAATGGTGATTTTTTAATATTAAATTTTTTGACCGTAAATGACTATTGCATGCAAATTATCACTTTTGGAACTAAAATAAGTGTGTTTACAGTCCTGTTAATGCCTGAAATTGGTCAAAATAAAAGCTTCTGAGTAGGAGAAAAAGTCTGTAAAAATGTCAATTTTGGTCACATTGAGGCTTTAAAAAGTAGGTATTCAACATGAGGCACAATCCAAATGACATTTTGAATCAATTTTTCTACAGTGCAAAAAATCAATTTTCTGATGAAAAACGATGACCCGTGACCTGTCGAACTTTCTCCACATGGTCAAAAATGGTAATTTTTTTAATATTTACGTTTTTGACTGTAAATGACTATTGCATGTGAATTATCACTTTTGGAACAAAAATAAGTGTGTTTAGAGTCATTTTAATGCCTGAAATTGGTCAAAATAAAAGCTTATGAGTAGGAGAAAAAGTCTGTAAAAATGTCAATTTTGGTCACAATGAGGCTTTAAAAAGTGTTTATTCAACATGAGGCACAATCCAAATGACATTTTGATTCAATTTTTCTACAGTCCAAAAAAACAATTTTCTGATGAAAAACGATGACCCGTGACCTGTCGAACTTTCTCCATATGGTCAAAAATGGTAATTTTTTTATATTTAATTTTTTGACTATAAATGACTATTGCATGTGAATGATCACTTTTGGAACAAAAATAGGTGTGTTTAGAGTCATTTTAATCCTGAAATTGGTCAAAATAAAAGCTTCTGAGTAGGAGAAAAAGTCTGTAAAAATTATAATTTTGGTCACATTGAGGCTTTAAAAAGTGATTATTCAGCATGAGGCACAATCCAAATGACATTTTGAATCAATTTTTCTACAGTCCAAAAAATCAATTTTCTGATGCAAACGATGACCCGTGTCCTGTCGAATTTTCACTAGATGGTCAAAAATGGTGATTTTTTAATATTTAATTTTTTGACTGTAAATGACTATTGCATGTGAATTATCACTTCTGGAGCTAAAATAAGTATGTTTAGAGTCATTTTAATGCCTGAAATTGGTCGAAATAGAAGCTTCTGAGTAGTAGAAAAAGTCTGTAAAAATGTCAATTTTGGTCACATTGCGGCTTTAAAAAGTAGTTATTCAACATGAGGCACAATCCAAATGACATTTTGAATCAATTTTTCTACAGTCCAAAACATCAATTTTCTGATGAAAAACGATGACCCGTGACCTGTCGAATTTTCACCAGATGGTCAAAAATGGTGATTTTTTAATATTAAATTTTTTGACCGTAAATGACTATTGCATGCAAATTATCACTTTTGGAACTAAAATAAGTGTGTTTACAGTCATGTTAATGCCTGAAATTGGTCAAAATAAAAGCTTCTGAGTAGGAGAAAAAGTCTGTAAAAATGTCAATTTTGGTCACATTGAGGCTTTAAAAAGTAGGTATTCAACATGAGGCACAATCCAAATGACATTTTGAATCAATTTTTCTACAGTCCAAAAAATCAATTTTCTGATAAAAAACGATGACCCGTGACCTGTCGAATTTTCTCCAGATGGTCAAAAAGGGTAATTTTTTAATATTTAATTTTTTTACTGTAAATGACTATTGCATGTGAATTATCACTTTTGGAACAAAAATATGTGTGTTGAGAGTCATTTTAATGCCTGAAATTGGTCAAAATAAAAGCTTCTGAGTAGGAGAAAAAGTCTGTATAAATGTCAATTTTGGTCACATCGAGGCTTTAAAAAGTAGGTATTCAACATGAGGCACAATCCAAATGACATTTTGAATCAATTTTTCTACAGTCCGAAAAATCAATTTTCTGATGAAAAACGATGACCCGTGACCTGTCGAATTTTCTCCAGATGGTCAAAAAGGGTAATTTTTTAATATTTAATTTTTTGACTGTAAATGACTATTGCATGTGAATTATCACTATCGGAACAAAAATAAGTGTGTTTAGAGTCATTTTAATGCCTGAAATTGATCAAAATAAAAGCTTCTGAGTAGGAAAAAAAGTCTGTAAAAATGATAATTTTGCTCACATTGAGGCTTTAAAACGTGATTATTAAACATGAGGCACAATCCAAATGAAATTTTGAATCAATTTATCTACAGTCCAAAAAATCTATTTTCTGATGAAAAAAGATGACCCGTGACCTGTCGAATTTTCTCCAGATGGTCAAAAAGGGTAATTTTTTAATATTTAATTTTTTGACTGTAAATGACTATTGCACGTGAATTATCACTTTTGGAACAAAAATAAGAGTGTTTAGAGTCATTTTAATGCCTGAAATTGGTCAAAATAAAAGCTTATGAGTAGGAGAAAAAGTCTGTAAAAATGTCAATTTTGGTCACAATGAGGCTTTAAAAAGTGTTTATTCAACATGAGGCACAATCCAAATGACATTTTGATTCAATTTTTCTACAGTCCAAAAAACAATTTTCTGATGAAAAACGACCCGTGACCTGTCGAACTTTCTCCATATGGACAAAAATGGTAATTTTTTTATATTTAATTTTTTGACTATAAATGACTATTGCATGTGAATGATCACTTTTGGAACAAAAATAGGTGTGTTTAGAGTCATTTTAATCCTGAAATTGGTCAAAATAAAAGCTTCTGATTAGGAGAAAAAGTCTGTAAAAATTATAATTTTGGTCACATTGAGGCTTTAAAAAGTGATTATTTAACATGAGGCACAATCCAAATGACATTTTGAATCAATTTTTCTACAGTTCAAAAAAACAATTTTCTGATGCAAACGATGACCCGTGACCTGTCGAATTTTCACCAGATGGTCAAAAATGGTGATTTTTTAATATTTAATTTTTTGACTGTAAATGACTATTGCATGTGAATTATCACTTCTGGAGCTAAAATAAGTATGTTTAGAGTCATTTTAATGCCTGAAATTGGTCGAAATAGAAGCTTCTGAGTAGTAGAAAAAGTCTGTAAAAATGTCAATTTTGGTCACATTGAGGCTTTAAAAAGTAGTTATTCAACATGAGGCACAATCCAAATGACATTTTGAATCAATTTTTCTACAGTCCAAAAAATCAATTTTCTGATGAAAAACGATGACCCGTGACCTGTCGAATTTTCACCAGAGGGTCAAAAATGGTGATTTTTTAATATTAAATTTTTTGACCGTAAATGACTATTGCATGTAAATTATCACTTTTGGAACTAAAATAAGTGTGTTTACAGTCATGTTAATGCCTGAAATTGGTCAAAATAAAAGCTTCTGAGTAGGAGAAAAAGTCTGTAAAAATGTCAATTTTGGTCACATTGAGGCTTTAAAAGGTAGGTATTCAACATGAGGCACAATCCAAATGACATTTTGAATCAATTTTTCTACAGTCCAAAAAAATCAATTTTCTGTTGAAAAACGATGACCCGTGACCTGTCGAATTTTCTCCAGATGGTCAAAAAGGGTAATTTTTTAATATTTAATTTTTTGACTGTAAATGACTATTGCATGTGAATTATCACTTTTGGAACAAAAATATGTGTGTTGAGAGTCATTTTAATGCCTGAAATTGGTCAAAATAAAAGCTTCTGAGTAGGAGAAAAAGTATGTATAAATGTCAATTTTGGTCACATCGAGGCTTTAAAAAGTAGGTATTCAACATGAGGCACAATCCAAATGACATTTTGAATCAATTTTTCTACAGTCCGAAAAATCAATTCTCTGATGAAAAACGATGACCCGTGACCTGTCGAATTTTCTCCAGATGGTCAAAAAGGGTAATTTTTTAATATTTAATTTTTTGACTGTAAATGACTATTGCATGTGAATTATCACTATCGGAACAAAAATAAGTGTGTTTAGAGTCATTTTAATGCCTGAAATTGGTCAAAATAAAAGCTTATGAGTAGGAGAAAAAGTCTGTAAAAAAGTCAATTTTGGTCACAATGAGGCTTTAAAAAGTGTTTATTCAACATGAGGCACAATCCAAATGACATTTTGATTCAATTTTTCTACAGTCCAAAAAAACATATTTCTGATGAAAAACGATGACCCGTGACCTGTCGAACTTTCTCCATATGGTCAAAAATGGTGATTTTTTAATATTTAATTTTTTGACTGTAAATGACTATTGCATGTGAATGATCACTCTTGGAACAAAAATAAGTGTGTTTAGAGTCATTTTAATGCCTGAAATTGGTCAAAATAAAAGCTTCAGAGTAGGAGAAAAAGTCTGTAAAAATGTCATTTTTGGTCACATTGAGGCTTTAAAAAGTTATTATTCAACATGAGGCACAATCCAAATGACATTTTGAATCAATTTTTCTACAGTCCAAAAAATCAATTTTCTGATGAAAAACTATGACCCGTGACCTGTCGAACTTTCTCCATATGGTCAAAAATGGTAATTTTTTTATATTAAATTTTTTGACTATAAATGACTATTGCATGTGAATGATCACTTTTGGAACAAAAATAGGTGTGTTTAGAGTCATTTTAATGCCTGAAATTGGTCAAAATAAAAGCTTCTGAGTAGGAGAAAAAGTCTGTAAAAATGTCAATTTTGGTCACATTGAGGCTTTAAAAAGTAGGTATTTAACATGAGGCACAATCCAAATGACATTTTGAATCAATTTTTCTACAGTCCAAAAAATCAATTTTCTGATGAAAAACGATGACCCGTGACCTGTCGAATTTTCTCCAGATGGTCAAAAAGGGTAATTTTTTAATATTTAATTTTTTGACTGTAAATGACTATTGCATGTGAATTATCACTTTTGGAACAAAAATATGTGTGTTGAGAGTCATTTTAATGCCTGAAATTGGTCGAAATAAAAGCTTCTGAGTAGGAGAAAAAGTCTGTATAAATGTCAATTTTGGTCACATCGAGGCTTTAAAAAGTAGGTATTCAACATGAGGCACAATCCAAATGACATTTTGAATCAATTTTTCTACAGTCCGAAAAATCAATTTTCTGATGAAAAACGATGACCCGTGACCTGTCGAATTTTCTCCAGATGGTCAAAAAGGGTAATTTTTTAATATTTAATTTTTTGACTGTAAATGACTATTGCATGTGAATTATCACTATTGGAACAAAAATAAGTGTGTTTAGAGTCATTTTAATGCCTGAAATCGATCAAAATAAAAGCTTCTGAGTAGGAAAAAAAGTCTGTAAAAATGATAATTTTGCTCAGATTGAGGCTTTAAAAAGTGAATATTAAACATGAGGCACAATCCAAATGAAATTTTGAATCAATTTATCTACAGTCCAAAAAATCTATTTTCTGATGAAAAAAGATGACCCGTGACCTGTCGAATTTTCTCCAGATGGTCAAAAAGGGTAATTTTTTAATATTTAATTTTTTGACTGTAAATGACTATTGCACGTGAATTATCACTTTTGGAACAAAAATAAGTGTGTTTAGAGTCATTTTAATGCCTGAAATTGGTCAAAATAAAAGCTTATGAGTAGGAGAAAAAGTCTGTAAAAATGTCAATTTTGGTCACATTGAGGCTTTAAAAAGTGTTTATTCAACATGAGGCACAATCCAAATGACATTTTGAATCAATTTTTCTACAGTCCAGAAAATCAATTTTCTGATGAAAAACGATGACCCGTGACCTGTCGAACTTTCTCCACATGGTCAAAAATGGTAATTTTTTAAATATTTACGTTTTTGACTGTAAATGACTATTGCATGTGAATTATCACTTTTGGAACAAAAATAAGTGTGTTTAGAGTCATTTTAATGCCTGAAATTGGTCAAAATAAAAGCTTATGAGTAGGAGAAAAAGTCTGTAAAAATGTCAATTTTGGTCACAATGAGGCTTTAAAAAGTGTTTATTCAACATGAGGCACAATCCAAATGACATTTTGATTCAATTTTTCTACAGTCCAAAAAAACAATTTTCTGATGAAAAACGATGACCCGTGACCTGTCGAACTTTCTCCATATGGTCAAAAATGGTATTTTTTTTATATTTATTTTTTGACTATAAATGACTATTGCATGTGAATGATCACTTTTGGAACAAAAATAGGTGTGTTTAGAGTCATTTTAATCCTGAAATTGGTCAAAATAAAAGCTTCTGAGTAGGAGAAAAAGTCTGTAAAAATTATAATTTTGGTCACATTGAGGCTTTAAAAAGTGATTATTCAAGATGAGGCACAATCCAAATGACATTTTGAATCAATTTTTCTACAGTCCAAAAAATCAATTTTCTGATGCAAACGATGACCCGTCACCTGTCGAATTTTCACCAGGTGGTCAAAAATGGTGATTTTTTAATATTTAATTTTTTGACTGTAAATGACTATTGCATGTGAATTATCACTTCTGGAGCTAAAATAAGTATGTTTAGAGTCATTTTAATGCCTGAAATTGGTCGAAATAGAAGCTTCTGAGTAGTAGAAAAAGCCTGTAAAAATGTCAATTTTGGTCACATTGAGGCTTTAAAAAGTAGTTATTCAACATGAGGCACAATCCAAATGACATTTTGAATCAATTTTTCTACAGTCCAAAAAATCAATTTTCTGATGAAAAACGATGACCCGTGACCTGTCGAATTTTCACCAGATGGTCAAAAATGGTGATTTTTTAATATTAAATTTTTTGACCGTAAATGACTATTGCATGTAAATTATCACTTTTGGAACTAAAATAAGTGTGTTTACAGTCATGTTAATGCCTGAAATTGGTCAAAATAAAAGCTTCTGAGTAGGAGAAAAAGTCTGTAAAAATGTCAATTTTGGTCACATTGAGGCTTTAAAAAGTAGGTATTCAACATGAGGCACAATCCAAATGACATTTTGAATCAATTTTTCTACAGTCCAAAAAATCAATTTTCTGATGAAAAACGATGACCCGTGACCTGTCGAATTTTCTCCAGATGGTCAAAAAGGGTAATTTTTGAATATTTAATTTTTTGACTGTAAATGACTATTGCATGTGAATTATCACTTTTGGAACAAAAATATGTGTGTTGAGAGTCATTTTAATGCCTGAAATTGGTCAAAATAAAAGCTTCTGAGTAGGAGAAAAAGTCTGTATAAATGTCTATTTTGGTCACATCGAGGCTTTAAAAAGTAGGTATTCAACATGAGGCACAATCCAAATGACATTTTGAATCAATTTTTCTACAGTCCGAAAAATCAATTTTCTGATGAAAAACGATGACCCGTGACCTGTCGAATTTTTTCCAGATGGTCAAAAAGGGTAATTTTTTAATATTTAATTTTTGGACTGTAAATGACTATTGCACGCGAATTATCACTTTTGGAACAAAAATAAGTGTGTTTAGAGTCATTTTAATGCCTGAAATTGGTCAAAATAAAAGCTTATGAGTAGGAGAAAAAGTCTGTAAAAATGTCAATTTTGGTCACATTGAGGCTTTAAAAAGTGTTTATTCAACATGAGGCACAATCCAAATGACATTTTGAATCAATTTTTCTACAGTCCAGAAAATCAATTTTCTGATGAAAAACGATGACCCGTGACCTGTCGAACTTTCTCCACATGGTCAAAAATGGTAATTTTTTTAATATTTACGTTTTTGACTGTAAATGACTATTGCATGTGAATTATCACTTTTGGAACAAAAATAAGTGTGTTTAGAGTCATTTTAATGCCTGAAATTGGTTAAAATAAAAGCTTATGAGTAGGAGAAAAAGTCTGTAAAAATGTCAATTTTGGTCACATTGAGGCTTTAAAAAGTAGTTATTCAACATGAGGCACAATCCAAATGACATTTTGAATCAATTTTTCTACAGTCCAAAACATCAATTTTCTGATGAAAAACGATGACCCGTGACCTGTCGAATTTTCACCAGATGGTCAAAAATGGTGATTTTTTAATATTAAATTTTTTGACCGTAAATGACTATTGCATGCAAATTATCACTTTTGGAACTAAAATAAGTGTGTTTACAGTCATGTTAATGCCTGAAATTGGTCAAAATAAAAGCTTCTGAGTAGGAGAAAAAGTCTGTAAAAATGTCAATTTTGGTCACATTGAGGCTTTAAAAAGTAGGTATTCAACATGAGGCACAATCCAAATGACATTTTGAATCAATTTTTCTACAGTGCAAAAAATCAATTTTCTGATGAAAAACGATGACCCGTGACCTGTCGAACTTTCTCCACATGGTCAAAAATGGTAATTTTTTTAATATTTACGTTTTTGACTGTAAATGACTATTGCATGTGAATTATCACTTTTGGAACAAAAATAAGTGTGTTTAGAGTCATTTTAATGCCTGAAATTGGTCAAAATAAAAGCTTATGAGTAGGAGAAAAAGTCTGTAAAAATGTCAATTTTGGTCACAATGAGGCTTTAAAAAGTGTTTATTCAACATGAGGCACAATCCAAATGACATTTTGATTCAATTTTTCTACAGTCCAAAAAAACAATTTTCTGATGAAAAACGATGACCCGTGACCTGTCGAACTTTCTCCATATGGTCAAAAATGGTAATTTTTTTATATTTAATTTTTTGACTATAAATGACTATTGCATGTGAATGATCACTTTTGGAACAAAAATAGGTGTGTTTAGAGTCATTTTAATCCTGAAATTGGTCAAAATAAAAGCTTCTGAGTAGGAGAAAAAGTCTGTAAAAATTATAATTTTGGTCACATTGAGGCTTTAAAAAGTGATTATTCAGCATGAGGCACAATCCAAATGACATTTTGAATCAATTTTTCTACAGTCCAAAAAATCAATTTTCTGATGCAAACGATGACCCGTGTCCTGTCGAATTTTCACTAGATGGTCAAAAATGGTGATTTTTTAATATTTAATTTTTTGACTGTAAATGACTATTGCATGTGAATTATCACTTCTGGAGCTAAAATAAGTATGTTTAGAGTCATTTTAATGCCTGAAATTGGTCGAAATAGAAGCTTCTGAGTAGTAGAAAAAGTCTGTAAAAATGTCAATTTTGGTCACATTGCGGCTTTAAAAAGTAGTTATTCAACATGAGGCACAATCCAAATGACATTTTGAATCAATTTTTCTACAGTCCAAAACATCAATTTTCTGATGAAAAACGATGACCCGTGACCTGTCGAATTTTCACCAGATGGTCAAAAATGGTGATTTTTTAATATTAAATTTTTTGACCGTAAATGACTATTGCATGCAAATTATCACTTTTGGAACTAAAATAAGTGTGTTTACAGTCATGTTAATGCCTGAAATTGGTCAAAATAAAAGCTTCTGAGTAGGAGAAAAAGTCTGTAAAAATGTCAATTTTGGTCACATTGAGGCTTTAAAAAGTAGGTATTCAACATGAGGCACAATCCAAATGACATTTTGAATCAATTTTTCTACAGTCCAAAAAATCAATTTTCTGATAAAAAACGATGACCCGTGACCTGTCGAATTTTCTCCAGATGGTCAAAAAGGGTAATTTTTTAATATTTAATTTTTTTACTGTAAATGACTATTGCATGTGAATTATCACTTTTGGAACAAAAATATGTGTGTTGAGAGTCATTTTAATGCCTGAAATTGGTCAAAATAAAAGCTTCTGAGTAGGAGAAAAAGTCTGTATAAATGTCAATTTTGGTCACATCGAGGCTTTAAAAAGTAGGTATTCAACATGAGGCACAATCCAAATGACATTTTGAATCAATTTTTCTACAGTCCGAAAAATCAATTTTCTGATGAAAAACGATGACCCGTGACCTGTCGAATTTTCTCCAGATGGTCAAAAAGGGTAATTTTTTAATATTTAATTTTTTGACTGTAAATGACTATTGCATGTGAATTATCACTATCGGAACAAAAATAAGTGTGTTTAGAGTCATTTTAATGCCTGAAATTGATCAAAATAAAAGCTTCTGAGTAGGAAAAAAAGTCTGTAAAAATGATAATTTTGCTCACATTGAGGCTTTAAAACGTGATTATTAAACATGAGGCACAATCCAAATGAAATTTTGAATCAATTTATCTACAGTCCAAAAAATCTATTTTCTGATGAAAAAAGATGACCCGTGACCTGTCGAATTTTCTCCAGATGGTCAAAAAGGGTAATTTTTTAATATTTAATTTTTTGACTGTAAATGACTATTGCACGTGAATTATCACTTTTGGAACAAAAATAAGTGTGTTTAGAGTCATTTTAATGCCTGAAATTGGTCAAAATAAAAGCTTATGAGTAGGAGAAAAAGTCTGTAAAAATGTCAATTTTGGTCACAATGAGGCTTTAAAAAGTGTTTATTCAACATGAGGCACAATCCAAATGACATTTTGATTCAATTTTTCTACAGTCCAAAAAACAATTTTCTGATGAAAAACGACCCGTGACCTGTCGAACTTTCTCCATATGGACAAAAATGGTAATTTTTTTATATTTAATTTTTTGACTATAAATGACTATTGCATGTGAATGATCACTTTTGGAACAAAAATAGGTGTGTTTAGAGTCATTTTAATCCTGAAATTGGTCAAAATAAAAGCTTCTGATTAGGAGAAAAAGTCTGTAAAAATTATAATTTTGGTCACATTGAGGCTTTAAAAAGTGATTATTTAACATGAGGCACAATCCAAATGACATTTTGAATCAATTTTTCTACAGTTCAAAAAAACAATTTTCTGATGCAAACGATGACCCGTGACCTGTCGAATTTTCACCAGATGGTCAAAAATGGTGATTTTTTAATATTTAATTTTTTGACTGTAAATGACTATTGCATGTGAATTATCACTTCTGGAGCTAAAATAAGTATGTTTAGAGTCATTTTAATGCCTGAAATTGGTCGAAATAGAAGCTTCTGAGTAGTAGAAAAAGTCTGTAAAAATGTCAATTTTGGTCACATTGAGGCTTTAAAAAGTAGTTATTCAACATGAGGCACAATCCAAATGACATTTTGAATCAATTTTTCTACAGTCCAAAAAATCAATTTTCTGATGAAAAACGATGACCCGTGACCTGTCGAATTTTCACCAGAGGGTCAAAAATGGTGATTTTTTAATATTAAATTTTTTGACCGTAAATGACTATTGCATGTAAATTATCACTTTTGGAACTAAAATAAGTGTGTTTACAGTCATGTTAATGCCTGAAATTGGTCAAAATAAAAGCTTCTGAGTAGGAGAAAAAGTCTGTAAAAATGTCAATTTTGGTCACATTGAGGCTTTAAAAGGTAGGTATTCAACATGAGGCACAATCCAAATGACATTTTGAATCAATTTTTCTACAGTCCAAAAAAATCAATTTTCTGTTGAAAAACGATGACCCGTGACCTGTCGAATTTTCTCCAGATGGTCAAAAAGGGTAATTTTTTAATATTTAATTTTTTGACTGTAAATGACTATTGCATGTGAATTATCACTTTTGGAACAAAAATATGTGTGTTGAGAGTCATTTTAATGCCTGAAATTGGTCAAAATAAAAGCTTCTGAGTAGGAGAAAAAGTCTGTATAAATGTCAATTTTGGTCACATCGAGGCTTTAAAAAGTAGGTATTCAACATGAGGCACAATCCAAATGACATTTTGAATCAATTTTTCTACAGTCCGAAAAATCAATTCTCTGATGAAAAACGATGACCCGTGACCTGTCGAATTTTCTCCAGATGGTCAAAAAGGGTAATTTTTTAATATTTAATTTTTTGACTGTAAATGACTATTGCATGTGAATTATCACTATCGGAACAAAAATAAGTGTGTTTAGAGTCATTTTAATGCCTGAAATTGGTCAAAATAAAAGCTTATGAGTAGGAGAAAAAGTCTGTAAAAATGTCAATTTTGGTCACAATGAGGCTTTAAAAAGTGTTTATTCAACATGAGGCACAATCCAAATGACATTTTGATTCAATTTTTCTACAGTCCAAAAAAACATATTTCTGATGAAAAACGATGACCCGTGACCTGTCGAACTTTCTCCATATGGTCAAAAATGGTGATTTTTTAATATTTAATTTTTTGACTGTAAATGACTATTGCATGTGAATGATCACTCTTGGAACAAAAATAAGTGTGTTTAGAGTCATTTTAATGCCTGAAATTGGTCAAAATAAAAGCTTCAGAGTAGGAGAAAAAGTCTGTAAAAATGTCATTTTTGGTCACATTGAGGCTTTAAAAAGTTATTATTCAACATGAGGCACAATCCAAATGACATTTTGAATCAATTTTTCTACAGTCCAAAAAATCAATTTTCTGATGAAAAAGTATGACCCGTGACCTGTCGAACTTTCTCCATATGGTCAAAAATGGTAATTTTTTTATATTAAATTTTTTGACTTTAAATGACTATTGCATGTGAATGATCACTTTTGGAACAAAAATAGGTGTGTTTAGAGTCATTTTAATCCTGAAATTGGTCAAAATAAAAGCTTCTGAGTAGGAGAAAAAGTCTGTAAAAATTATAATTTTGGTCACATTGAGGCCTTAAAAAGTGATTATTCAACATGAGGCACAATCCAAATGACATTTTGAATCAATTTTTCTACAGTCCAAAAAAACAATTTTCTGATGCAAACGATGACCCGTGACCTGTCGAATTTTCACCAGATGGTCAAAAATGGTGATTTTTTAATATTTAATTTTTTGACTGTAAATGACTATTGCATGTGAATTATCACTTCTGGAGCTAAAATAAGTATGTTTAGAGTCATTGTAATGCCTGAAATTGGTCGAAATAGAAGCTTCTGAGTAGTAGAAAAAGTCTGTAAAAATGTCAATTTTGGTCACATTGAGGCTTTAAAAAGTAGTTATTCAACATGAGGCACAATCCAAATGACATTTTGAATCAATTTTTCTACAGTCCAAAAAATCAATTTTCTGATGAAAAACGATGACCCGTGACCTGTCGAATTTTCACCAGAGGGTCAAAAATGGTGATTTTTTAATATTAAATTTTTTGACCGTAAATGACTATTGCATGTAAATTATCACTTTTGGAACTAAAATAAGTGTGTTTACAGTCATGTTAATGCCTGAACTTGGTCAAAATAAAAGCTTCTGAGTAGGAGAAAAAGTCTGTAAAAATGTCAATTTTGGTCACATTGAGGCTTTAAAAAGTGATTATTCAACATGAGACACAATCCAAATGACATTTTGAATCAATTTTTCTACAGTCCAAAAAATGGATTTTCTGATGAAAAACGATGACCCGTGACCTGTCGAATTTTCTCCAGATGGTCAAAAAGGGTAATTTTGTAATATTAAATTTTTTGACTGTAAATGACTATTGCATGTGAATTATCACTTTTGGAACAAAAATAAGTGTGTTTAGGGTCATTTTAATGCCTGAAATTAGTCGAAATAAAAGCTTATGAGTAGGAGAAAAAGTCTGTAAAAATGTCAATTTTGGTCACATTGAGGCTTTAAAAAGTAGTTATTCAACATGAGGCACAATCCAAATGACATTTTGAATCAATTTTTCTACAGTTCAAATAATCAATTTTCTGATGAAAAACGATGACCATTGACCTGTCGAACTTTCTCCATATGGTCAAAAATGGTAATTTTTTTATATTTAATTTTTTGACTGTAAATGACTATTGCATGTGAATTATCACTTCTGGAGCTAAAATAAGTGTGTTTAGAGTCATTTTAATGCCTGAAATTGGTCAAAATAGAAGCTTCTGAGTAGGAGAAAAAGTCAGTAAAAATTGCAATTTTGGTCACATTGAGGCTTTAAAAAGTGATTATTCAACATGAGGCACAATTCAAATGACATTTTGAATCAATTTTTCTACAGTCCAAAAAATCAATTTTCTGATGAAAAACGATGAGCCGTGATCTGTCGAACTTTCTCCATATGGTCAAAAATTGTAATTTTTTAATATTTAATTTTTTGACTGTAAATGACTATTGCATGTGAATTATCAATTTTGGAACTAAAATAAGTGTGTTTAGAGTCATTTTAATGCCTGAAATTGGTCAACATAGAAGCTTCTGAGTAGGATAAAAAGTCAGTAAAAATTGCTATTTTGGTCACATAGAGGCTTTAAAAAGTGATTATTCAACATGAGGCACAATCAAAATGACATATTGAATCAATTTTTCTACTGTCCAAAAAATTAATTTTCTGATGAAAAACGATGACCATTGACCTGTCGAACTTTCTCCATATGGTCAAAAATGGTAATTTTTTTATATTTAATTTTTTGACTGTAAATGACTATTGCATGTGAATTATCACTTCTGGAGCTAAAATAAGTGTGTTTAGAGTCATTTTAATGCCTGAAATTGGTCAAAATAGAAGCTTCTGAGTAGGAGAAAAAGTCAGTAAAAATTGCAATTTTGGTCACATTGAGGCTTTAAAAAGTGATTATTCAACATGAGGCACAATTCAAATGACATTTTGAATCAATTTTTCTACAGTCCAAAAAATTAATTTTCTGAAGAAAAACGATAACCCGTGACCTGTCGAACTTTCTCCATATGGTCAAAAATGGTAATTTTTTAATATTTAATTTTTTGACTGTAAATGACTATTGCATGTGAATTATCACTTTTGGAACAAAAATAAGTGTGTTTAGAGTCATTTTAATGCCTGAAATTGGTCAAAATAGAAGCTTCTGAGTAGGAGAAAAAGTCTGTAAAAATGTCAATTTTGGTCACATTGAGGCTTTAAAAAGTGATTATTCAACATGAGGCACAATCCAAATGACATTTTGAATCAATTTTCTGATGAAAAACGATGACCCGTTACCTGTTGACCTTTCTCCATATGGTCAAAAATAGTAATTTTTAAATATTTAATTTTTGGACTGTAAATGACTATTGCATGTGAATTATCACTATCGGAACAAAAATAAGTGTGTTTAGAGTCATTTTAATGCCTGAAATTGGTCAAAATAGAAGCTTCTGAGTAGGAGAAAAAGTCAGTAAAAATTGCAATTTTGGTCACATTGAGGCTTTAAAACGTGATTATTCAACATGAGGCACAATCCAAATGACATTTTGAATCAATTTTTCTACAGTCCAAAAAATTCTATTTTCTGATGAAAAACGATGACCCGTGACCTGTCAAACTTTCTCCAGATGGTCAAAAATGGTAATTTTTTATTTTAAGTTTTTTGACTGTAAATGGCTATTGCATGTGAATTATCACTTCTGGAACTAAAATAAGTGTGTTTAGAGTCATTTTAATGCCTGAAATTGGTTGATATAGAAGCTTCTGAGTAGGAGAAAAAGTCAGAAAAAATTGCAATTTTGGTCACATTGAGGCTTTAAAAAGTAGTTATTCAACATGAGGCACAATCCAAATGACATTTTGAATCAATTTTTCTACAGTCCAAAAAATCAATTTTCTGATGAAAAACGATGACCCGTGTGACCTGTTGAACTTTCTCCATATGGTCAAAAATAGTAATTTTTTAATATTATTTTTTTGACTGAAAATGACTATTGCATGTGAATTAATACTTTTGGAAGAAAAATAAGTGTGTTTATAGTCATTTTAATGCCTGAAATTGGTCAAAATAAAACCTTCTGAGTAGGAGAAAAAGTCAGTAAAAATTGCAATTTTTGTTCACATTGAGGGTATAAAAAGTAGTTATTCAACATGAGGCACAATCCAAATGACATTTTGAATCAATTTTTCTACAGTCCAAAAAATCAATTTTCTGATGAAAAACGATGAGCCGTGATCTGTCGAACTTTCTCCATATGGTCAAAAATTGTAATTTTTTAATATTTAATTTTTTGACTGTAAATGACTATTGCATGTAAATTATCAATTTTGGAACTAAAATAAGTGTGTTTAGAGTCATTTTAATGTCTGAAATTGGTCAAAATAGAAGCTTCTGAGTAGGAGAAAAAGTCAGTAAAAATTGCAATTTTGGTCACATTGAGGCTTTAAAAAGTGATTATTCAACATGAGGCACAATCAAAATGACATATTGAATCAATTTTTCTACTGTCCAAAAAATTAATTTTCTGATGAAAAACGATGACCCGTGACCTGTTGAACTTTCTCCATATGGTCAAAAATGGTAATTTTTTAATATTTAATTTTTTGACTGTAAATGACTATTGCATGTGATTTATCACTTTTGGAACTAAAATTAGTGTGTTTAGAGTCATTTTAATGCCTGAAATTGGTCAAAATAGAAGCTTCTGAGCAGGAGAAAAAGTCAGTAAAAATTGCAATTTTGGTCACATTGAGGCTTTAAAAAGTGATTATTCAACATGAGGCATAATCCAAATGACATTTTGAATACATTTTTCTACAGTCCAAAAAATCAATTTTCTGATGAAAAACGATGACCAGTGACCTGTCGAACTTTCTCCATATGGTCAAAAATGGTAATTTTTTTATTTTGAATTTTTTGACTGTAAATGACTATTGCATGTGAATGATCACTTTTGGAACAAAAATAAGTGTGTTTAGAGGCATTTTAATTCCCGGAAATTGTCAAAATAAAAGCTTCTGAGTAGGAGAAAAAGTCTGTAAAAATGATAATTTTGGTCACATTGAGGCTTTAAAACATAATTATTCAACATGAGGCACAATCCAAATGACATTTTGAATCAATTTTTCTACAGTCCAAAAAATCAATTTTCTGATGAAAAACGATGACCCGTGACCTGTCAAACTTTCTCCAGATGGTCAAAAATGGTAATTTTTTAATATTTAAGTTTTTTGACTGTAAATGGCTATTGCATGTGAATTATCACTTCTGGAACTAAAATAAGTGTGTTTAGAGTCATTTTAATGCCTGAAATTGGTCAAAATAGAAGCTTCTGAGTAGGAGAAAAAGTCAGTAAAAATTGCAATTTTGGTCACATTGAGGCTTTAAAAAGTAGTTATTCAACATGAGGCACAATCCAAATGACATTTTGAATCACTTTTTCTACAGTCCAAAAAATCAATTTTCTGATGAAAAACGATGACCCGTGATTTGTCGAATTTTCTCCAGATGGTCAAAAATGGTAATTTTTTAATATTTAATTTTTTGACTGTAAATGACTATTGCATGTGAATTATCAATTTTGGAACTAAAATAAGTGTGTTTAGAGTCATTTTAATGCCTGAAATTGGTCAAAAATAGAAGCTTCTGAGTAGGAGAAAAAGTCAGTAAAAATTGCAATTTTGGTCACATTGAGGCTTTAAAAAGTGATTATTCAACATGAGGCACAATCCAAATGACATTTTGAATCAATTTTTCTACAGTCCAAAAAATTAATTTTCTGATGAAAAACGATAACCCGTGACCTGTCGAACTTTCTCCATATGGTCAAAAATGGTAATTTTTTTATATTTAATTTTTTGACTGTAAATGACTATTGCATGTGAATTATCACTTTTGGAACAAAAATAAGTGTGTTTAGAGTCATTTTAATGCCTGAAATTGGTCAAAATAGAAGCTTCTGAGTAGGAGAAAAAGTCTGTAAAAATGTCAATTTTGATCACATTGAGGCTTTAAAAAGAGATTATTCAACATGAGGCACAATCCAAATGACATTTTGAATCAATTTTTCTACCGTCCAAAAAATCCATTTTCTGATGAAAAACGATGACCCGTGACCTGTCGAATTTTCTCCAGATGGTCAAAAAGGGTAATTTTTTAATATTTATTTTTTGACTGTAAATGACTATTGCATGTGAATTATCACTTCTGGAACTAAAATAAGTGTGTTTAGAGTTATTTTAATGCCTGAGATTGGTCAAAATAGAAGCTTCTGAGTAGGAGAAAAAGTCAGTAAAAATTGCAATTTTGGTCACATTGAGGCTTTAAAAAGTGATTATTCAACATGAGGCACAATCCAAATTACATTTTCTATCAATTTTCTGATGAAAAACGATGACCCGTTACCTGTTGACCTTTCTCCATATGGTCAAAAATGGTAATTTTGTAATATTTAATTTTTTGACTGTAAATGACTATTGCATGTGAATTATCACTTTTGGAACTAAAATGAGTGTGTTTAGAGTAATTTTAATGCCTGAAATCGGTCAAAATAGAAGCTTCTGAGTAGGAGAAAAAGTCAGTAAAAATTGCAATTTTGGTCACATTGAGGCTTTAAAAAGTAGTTATTCAACATGAGGCACAATCAAAATGACATTTTGAATCAATTTTTCTACAGTCCAAAAAATCAATTTTCTGATGAAAAACGATGACCCGTGATCTGTCGAACTTTCTCCAGATGGTCAAAAATGGTAATTTTTTAATATTTAGTTTTTGGACTGTAAATGACTATTGCATGTGAATGATCACTTTTGGAACAAAAATAAGTGTGTTTAGAGTCATTTTAATTCCCGGAAATGGTCAAAATAAAAGCTTCTGAGTAGGAGAAAAAGTCTGTAAAAATGATAATTTTGGTCACATTGAGGCTTTAAAACGTGATTATTCAACATGAGGCACAATCCAAATGACATTTTGAATCAATTTTTCTACAGTCCAAAAAATCAATTTTCTGATGAAAAACGATGACCTGTGACCTGTCAAACTTTCTCCAGATGGTCAAAAATGGTAATTTTTTAATATTTAAGTTTTTTGACTGTAAATGGCTATTGCATGTGAATTATCACTTCTGGAACTAAAATAAGTGTGTTTAGAGTCATTTTAATGCCTGAAATTGGTCGATATAGAAGCTTCTGAGTAGGAGAAAAAGTCAAAAAAAATTGCAATTTTGGTCACATTGAGGCTTTAAAAAGTAGTTATTCAACATGAGGCACAATCCAAATGACATTTTGAATCAATTTTTCTACAGTCCAAAAAATCAATTTTCTGATGAAAAACGATGACCAGTGACCTGTCGAACTTTCTCCATATGGTCAAAAATGGTAATTTTTTAATATTTAATTTTTTGACTGAAAATGACTATTGCATGTGAATTATTACTTTTGGAAGAAAAATAAGTGTGTTTAGAGTCATTTTAATGCCTGAAATTGGTCAAAATAAAAGCTTCTGAGTAGGAGAAAAAGTCAGTAAAAATTGCAATTTTGGTCACATTGAGGCTTTAAAAAGTGATTATTCAACATGAGGCACAATTAAAATGACATATTGAATCAATTTTTCTACTGTCCAAAAAATAATTTTCTGATGAAAAATGATGACCAGTGACCTGTCGAACTTTCTCCATATGGTCAAAAATGGTAATTTTTTTATATTTAATTTTTTGACTGTAAATGACTATTGCATGTAAATTATCACTTTTGGAACAAAAATAAGTGTGTTTTGAGTCATTTTAATGCCTGAAATTGGTCAAAATAAAAGCTTCTGAGTAGGAGAAAAAGTCTGTAAAAATGTCAATTTTGGTCACATTGAGGCTTTAAAAAGTGATTATTCAACATGAGGCACAATCCAAATGACATTTTGAATCAATTTTTCTACAGTCCAAAAAATCAATTTTCTGATGAAAAACGATGACCAGTGACCTGTCGAACTTTCTCTATATGGTCAAAAATGGTAATTTTTTTATTTTGAATTTTTTGACTGTAAATGACTATTGCATGTGAATGATCACTTTTGGAACAAAAATAAGTGTGTTTAGAGTCATTTTAATTCCCGTAAATGGTCAAAATAAAAGCTTCTGAGTAGGAGAAAAAGTCTGTAAAAATGATAATTTTGGTCACATTGAGGCTTTAAAACGTGATTATTCAACATGAGGCACAATCCAAATGACATTTTGAATCAATTTTTCTACAGTCCAAAAAATCGATTTTCTGATGAAAAACGATGACCCGTGACCTGTCAAACTTTCTCCAGATGGTCAAAATTGGTAATTTTTTAATATTTAAGTTTTTTGACTGTAAATGGCTATTGCATGTGAATTATCACTTCTGGAACTAAAATAAGTGTGTTTAGAGTCATTTTAATGCCTGAAATTGGTCAAAATAGAAGCTTCTGAGCAGGAGAAAAAGTCAGTAAAAATTGCAATTTTGGTTACATTGAGGCTTTAAAAAGTGATTATTCAACATGAGGCACAATCCAAATGACATTTTGAATCAATTTTCTGATGAAAAACGATGACCCGTGACCTGTTGAACTTTCTCCATATGGTCAAAAATGGTAATTTTTTAATATTTAATTTTTTGACTGGAAATGACTATTGCATGTGAATTATCCCTTTTGGAACTAAAATTAGTGTGTTTAGAGTCATTTTAATGCCTGAAATTGGTCAAAATAGAAGCTTCTGAGTAAGAGAAAAAGTCAGTAAAAATTGCAATTTTGGTCACATTGAGGCTTTAAAAAGTGATTATTCAACATGAGGCACAATCCAAATGACATTTTGAATCAATTTTTCTACAGTCCAAAAAATCGATTTTCTGATGAAAAACGATGACCCGTGACCTGTCGAATTTTTACAAGATGGTCAAAAATGGTGAATTTTTAATATTTAATTTTTTGACTGTAAATGACTATTGCATGTGAATTATCACTTCTGGAACTAAAATAAGTGTGTTTAGAGTCATTTTAATGCCTGAAATTGGTCAAAATAGAAGCTTCTGAGTAGGAGAAAAAGTCAGTAAAAATTGCAATTTTGGTCACATTGAGGCTTTAAAAAGTGATTATTCAACATGAGGCACAATCCAAATGACATTTTGAATCAATTTTCTGATGAAAAACGATGACCCGTGACCTGTTGAACTTTCTCCATATGGTCAAAAATGGTAATTTTTTAATATTTAATTTTTTGACTGTAAATGACTATTGCATGTGATTTATCACTTTTGGAACTAAAATTAGGGTGTTTAGAGTCATTTTAATGCCTGAAATTGGTCAAAATAGAAGCTTCTGAGTAGGAGAAAAAGTGAGTAAAAATTGCAATTTTGGTCACATTGAGGCTTTAAAAAGTAGTTATTCAACATGATGCACAATCCAAATGACATTTTGAATCACTTTTTCTACAGTCCAAAAAATCAATTTTCTGATGAAAAACGATGACCCGTGATCTGTCGAACTTTCTCCAGATGGTCAAAAATGGTAATTTTTTAATATTTAATTTTTTGACTGTAAATGACTATTGCATGTGAATTATCAATTTTGGAACTAAAATAAGTGTGTTTAGAGTCATTTTAATGCCTGAAATTGGTCAAAAATAGAAGCTTCTGAGTAGGAGAAAAAGTCAGTAAAAATTGCAATTTTGGTCACATTGAGGCTTTAAAAAGTGATTATTCAACATGAGGCACAATCCAAATGACATTTTGAATCAATTTTTCTACAGTCCAAAAAATCAATTTTCTGATGAAAAACGATGACCAGTAACCTGTCGAACTTTCTCTATATGGTCAAAAATGGTAATTTTTTTATTTTGAATTTTTTGACTGTAAATGACTATTGCATGTGAATGATCACTTTTGGAACAAAAATAAGTGTGTTTAGAGTCATTTTAATTCCCGTAAATGGTCAAAATAAAAGCTTCTGAGTAGGAGAAAAAGTCTGTAAAAATGATAATTTTGGTCACATTGAGGCTTTAAAACGTGATTATTCAACATGAGGCACAATCCAAATGACATTTTGAATCAATTTTTCTACAGTCCAAAAAATCGATTTTCTGATGAAAAACGATGACCCGTGACCTGTCAAACTTTCTCCAGATGGTCAAAATTGGTAATTTTTTAATATTTAAGTTTTTTGACTGTAAATGGCTATTGCATGTGAATTATCACTTCTGGAACTAAAATAAGTGTGTTTAGAGTCATTTTAATGCCTGAAATTGGTTGATATAGAAGCTTCTGAGTAGGAGAAAAAGTCAGAAAAAATTGCAATTTTGGTCACATTGAGGCTTTAAAAAGTAGTTATTCAACATGAGGCACAATCCAAATGACATTTTGAATCAATTTTTCTACAGTCCAAAAAATCAATTTTCTGATGAAAAACGATGACCCGTGTGACCTGTTGAACTTTCTCCATATGGTCAAAAATAGTAATTTTTTAATATTATTTTTTTGACTGAAAATGACTATTGCATGTGAATTATTACTCTTGGAAGAAAAATAAGTGTGTTTAGAGTCATTTTAATGCCTGAAATTGGTCAAAATAAAAGCTTCTGAGTAGGAGAAAAATTCAGTAAAAATTGCAATTTTTGTTCACATTGAGGATTTAAAAAGTAGTTATTCAACATGAGGCACAATCCAAATTACATTTTGAATCAATTTTTCTACAGTCCAAAAAATCAATTTTCTGATGAAAAACGATGAGCCGTGATCTGTCGAACTTTCTCCATATGGTCAAAAATTGTAATTTTTTAATATTTAATTTTTTGACTGTAAATGACTATTGCATGTGAATTATCAATTTTGGAACTAAAATAAGTGTGTTTAGAGTCATTTTAATGCCTGAAATTGGTCAACATAGAAGCTTCTGAGTAGGATAAAAAGTCAGTAAAAATTGCTATTTTGGTCACATTGAGGCTTTAAAACGTGATTATTCAACATGAGGCACAATCCAAATGACATTTTGAATCAATTTATCTACAGTCCAAAAAATCAATTTTCTGATGAAAAACGATGACCCGTGACCTGTCGAATTTTCACAAGATGGTCAAAAATGGTGAATTGTTAATATTTAATTTTTTGACTGTAAATGACTATTGCATGTGAATTATCACTTCTGGAGCTAAAATAAGTGTGTTTAGAGTCATTTTAATGCCTGAAATTGGTCAAAATAGAAGCTTCTGAGTAGGAGAAAAAGTCAGTAAAAATTGCAATTTTGGTCACATTGAGGCTTTAAAAAGTGATTATTCAACATGAGGCACAATTCAAATAACATTTTGAATCAATTTTTCTACAGTCCAAAAAATTAATTTTCTGAAGAAAAACGATAACCCGTGACCTGTCGAACTTTCTCCATATGGTCAAAAATGGTAATTTTTTAATATTTAATTTTTTGACTGTAAATGACTATTGCATGTGAATTATCACTTTTGGAACAAAAATAAGTGTGTTTAGAGTCATTTTAATGCCTGAAATTGGTCAAAATAGAAGCTTCTGAGTAGGAGAAAAAGTCTGTAAAAATGTCAATTTTGGTCACATTGAGGCTTTAAAAAGTGATTATTCAACATGAGGCACAATCCAAATGACATTTTGAATCAATTTTCTGATGAAAAACGATGACCCGTTACCTGTTGACCTTTCTCCATATGGTCAAAAATGGTAATTTTGTAATATTAAATTTTTTGACTGTAAATGACTATTGCATGTGAATTATCACTTTTGGAACTAAAATGAGTGTGTTTAGAGTCATTTTAATGCCTGAAATCGGTCAAAATAGAAGCTTCTGAGTAGGAGAAAAAGTCAGTAAAAATTGCAATTTTGGTCACATTGAATCTTTAAAAAGTAGTTATTCAACATGAGGCACAATCGAAATGACATTTTGAATCAATTTTTCTACAGTCCAAAAAATCAATTTTCTGATGAAAAACGATGACCCGTGATCTGTCGAACTTTCTCCAGATGGTCAAAAATAGTAATTTTTAAATATTTAATTTTTGGACTGTAAATGACTATTGCATGTGAATTATCAATTTTGGAACTAAAATAAGTGTGTTTAGAGTCATTTTAATGCCTGAAATTGGTCAAAATAGAAGCTTCTGAGTAGGAGAAAAAGTCAGTAAAAATTGCAATTTTGGTCACATTGAGGCTTTAAAAAGTGATTATTCAACATGAGGCACAATCCAAATGACATTTTGAATCAATTTTTCTACAGTCCAAAAAATCAATTTTCTGATGAAAAACGATGACCAGTGACCTGTCGAACTTTCTCCATATGGTCAAAAATGGTAATTTTTTTATTTTGAATTTTTTGACTGTAAATGACTATTGCATGTGAATGATCACTTTTGGAACAAAAATAATTGTGTTTAGAGTCATTTTAATTCCCGGAAATGGTCAAAATAAAAGCTTCTGAGTAGGAGAAAAAGTCTGTAAAAATGATAATTTTGGTCACATTGAGGCTTTAAAACGTGATTATTCAACATGAGGCACAATCCAAATGACATTTTGAATCAATTTTTCTACAGTCCAAAAAATCAATTTTCTGATGAAAAACGATGACCCGTGACCTGTCAAACTTTCTCCAGATGGTCAAAAATGGTAATTTTTTAATATTTAAGTTTTTTGACTGTAAATGGCTATTGCATGTGAATTATCACTTCTGGAACTAAAATAAGTGTGTTTAGAGTCATTTTAATGCCTGAAATTGGTTGATATAGAAGCTTCTGAGTAGGAGAAAAAGTCAGAAAAAATTGCAATTTTGGTCACATTGAGGCTTTAAAAAGTAGTTATTCAACATGAGGCACAATCCAAATGACATTTTGAATCAATTTTTCTACAGTCCAAAAAATCAATTTTCTGATGAAAAACGATGACCCGTGTGACCTGTTAAACTTTCTCCATATGGTCAAAAATAGTAATTTTTTAATATTATTTTTTTGACTGAAAATGACTATTGCATGTGAATTAATACTTTTGGAAGAAAAATAAGTGTGTTTATAGTCATTTTAATGCCTGAAATTGGTCAAAATAAAAGCTTCTGAGTAGGAGAAAAAGTCAGTAAAAATTGCAATTTTTGTTCACATTGAGGGTATAAAAAGTAGTTATTCAACATGATGCACAATCCAAATGACATTTTGAATCAATTTTTCTACAGTCCAAAAAATCAATTTTCTGATGTAAAACGATGAGCCGTGATCTGTCGAACTTTCTCCATATGGTCAAAAATTGTAATTTTTTAATATTTAATTTTTTGACTGTAAATGACTATTGCATGTAAATTATCAATTTTGGAACTAAAATAAGTGTGTTTAGAGTCATTTTAATGTCTGAAATTGGTCAAAATAGAAGCTTCTGAGTAGGAGAAAAAGTCAGTAAAAATTGCAATTTTGGTCACATTGAGGCTTTAAAAAGTGATTATTCAACATGAGGCATAATCCAAATGACATTTTGAATACATTTTTCTACAGTCCAAAAAATCAATTTTCTGATGAAAAACGATGACCAGTGACCTGTCGAACTTTCTCCATATGGTCAAAAATGGTAATTTTTTTATTTTGAATTTTTTGACTGTAAATGACTATTGCATGTGAATGATCACTTTTGGAACAAAAATAAGTGTGTTTAGAGTCATTTTAATTCCCGGAAATGGTCAAAATAAAAGCTTCTGAGTAGGAGAAAAAGTCTGTAAAAATGATAATTTTGGTCACATTGAGGCTTTAAAACATAATTATTCAACATGAGGCACAATCCAAATGACATTTTGAATCAATTTTTCTACAGTCCAAAAAATCAATTTTCTGATGAAAAACGATGACCCGTGACCTGTCAAACTTTCTCCAGATGGTCAAAAATGGTAATTTTTTAATATTTAAGTTTTTTGACTGTAAATGGCTATTGCATGTGAATTATCACTTCTGGAACTAAAATAAGTGTGTTTAGAGTCATTTTAATGCCTGAAATTGGTCAAAATAGAAGCTTCTGAGTAGGAGAAAAAGTCAGTAAAAATTGCAATTTTGGTCACATTGAGGCTTTAAAAAGTAGTTATTCAACATGAGGCACAATCCAAATGACATTTTGAATCACTTTTTCTACAGTCCAAAAAATCAATTTTCTGATGAAAAACGATGACCCGTGATCTGTCGAATTTTCTCCAGATGGTCAAAAATGGTAATTTTTTAATATTTAATTTTTTGACTGTAAATGACTATTGCATGTGAATTATCAATTTTGGAACTAAAATAAGTGTGTTTAGAGTCATTTTAATGCCTGAAATTGGTCAAAAATAGAAGCTTCTGAGTAGGAGAAAAAGTCAGTAAAAATTGCAATTTTGGTCACATTGAGGCTTTAAAAAGTGATTATTCAACATGAGGCACAATCCAAATGACATTTTGAATCAATTTTTCTACAGTCCAAAAAATTAATTTTCTGATGAAAAACGATAACCCGTGACCTGTCGAACTTTCTCCATATGGTCAAAAATGGTAATTTTTTTATATTTAATTTTTTGACTGTAAATGACTATTGCATGTGAATTATCACTTTTGGAACAAAAATAAGTGTGTTTAGAGTCATTTTAATGCCTGAAATTGGTCAAAATAGAAGCTTCTGAGTAGGAGAAAAAGTCTGCAAAAATGTCAATTTTGATCACATTGAGGCTTTAAAAAGAGATTATTCAACATGAGGCACAATCCAAATGACATTTTGAATAAATTTTTCTACCGTCCAAAAAATCCATTTTCTGATGAAAAACGATGACCCGTGACCTGTCGAATTTTCTCCAGATGGTCAAAAAGGGTAATTTTTTAATATTTAATTTTTTGACTGTAAATGACTATTGCATGTGAATTATCACTTCTGGAACTAAAATAAGTGTGTTTAGAGTCATTTTAATGCCTGAGATTGGTCAAAATAGAAGCTTCTGAGTAGGAGAAAAAGTCAGTAAAAATTGCAATTTTGGTCACATTGAGGCTTTAAAAAGTGATTATTCAACATGAGGCACAATCCAAATGACATTTTCAATCAATTTTCTGATGAAAAACGATGACCCGTTACCTGTTGACCTTTCTCCATATGGTCAAAAATGGTAATTTTGTAATATTTAATTTTTGGACTGTAAATGACTATTGCATGTGAATTATCACTTTTGGAACTAAAATGAGTGTGTTTAGAGTCATTTTAATGCCTGAAATTGGTCAAAATAAAAGCTTCTGAGTAGGAGACAAAGTAAAAAAAAATTGCAATTTTGGTCACATTGAGGCTTTAAAAAGTAGTTATTCAACATGAGGCACAATCCAAATGACATTTTGAATCAATTTTTCTACAGTCCAAAAAATCAATTTTCTGATGAAAAAACGATGACCAGTGACCTGTCGAACTTTCTCCATATGGTCAAAAATGGTAATTTTTTAATATTTAATTTTTTGACTGAAAATGACTATTGCATGTGAATTATTACTTTTGGAAGAAAAATAAGTGTGTTTAGAGTCATTTTAATGCCTGAAATTGGTCAAAATAGAAGCTTCTGAGTAGGAGAAAAAGTCAGTAAAAATTGCAATTTTGGTCACATTGAGGCTTTAAAAAGTGATTATTCAACATGAGGCACAATTAAAATGACATATTGAATCAATTTTTCTACTGTCCAAAAAATAATTTTCTGATGAAAAACGATGACCAGTGACCTGTCGAACTTTCTCCATATGGTCAAAAATGGTAATTTTTTTATATTTAATTTTTTGACTGTAAATGACTATTGCATGTAAATTATCACTTTTGGAACAAAAATAAGTGTGTTTTGAGTCATTTTAATGCCTGAAATTGGTCAAAATAAAAGCTTCTGAGTAGGAGAAAAAGTCTGTAAAAATGTCAATTTTGGTCACATTGAGGCTTTAAAAAGTGATTATTCAACATGAGGCACAATCCAAATGACATTTTGAATCAATTTTTCTACAGTCCAAAAAATCAATTTTCTGATGAAAAACGATGACCCGTGACCTGTCGAATTTTCTCCAGATGGTCAAAAATGGTGAATTCTTAATATTTAATTTTTTGACTGTAAATGACTATTGCATGTGAATTATCACTTCTGGAACTAAAATAAGTGTGTTTAGAGTCATTTTAATGCCTGAAATTGGTCAAAATAGAAGCTTCTGAGTCGGAGAAAAAGTCAGTAAAAATTGCAATTTTGGTCACATTGAGGTTTTAAAAAGTGATTATTCAACATGAGGCACAATCCAAATGACGTTTTGAATCAATTTTCTGATGAAAAACGATGACCCGTTACCTGTTGACCTTTCTCCATATGGTCAAAAATGGTAATTTTGTAATATTTAATTTTTTGACTGTAAATGACTATTGCATGTGAATTATCACTTTTGGAACTAAAATGAGTGTGTTTAGAGTAATTTTAATGCCTGAAATCGGTCAAAATAGAAGCTTCTGAGTAGGAGAAAAAGTCAGTAAAAATTGCAATTTTGGTCACATTGAGGCTTTAAAAAGTAGTTATTCAACATGAGGCACAATCAAAATGACATTTTGAATCAATTTTTCTACAGTCCAAAAAATCAATTTTCTGATGAAAAACGATGACCCGTGATCTGTCGAACTTTCTCCAGATGGTCAAAAATGGTAATTTTTTAATATTTAGTTTTTGGACTGTAAATGACTATTGCATGTGAATGATCACTTTTGGAACAAAAATAAGTGTGTTTAGAGTCATTTTAATTCCCGGAAATGGTCAAAATAAAAGCTTCTGAGTAGGAGAAAAAGTCTGTAAAAATGATAATTTTGGTCACATTGAGGCTTTAAAACGTGATTATTCAACATGAGGCACAATCCAAATGACATTTTGAATCAATTTTTCTACAGTCCAAAAAATCAATTTTCTGATGAAAAACGATGACCTGTGACCTGTCAAACTTTCTCCAGATGGTCAAAAATGGTAATTTTTTAATATTTAAGTTTTTTGACTGTAAATGGCTATTGCATGTGAATTATCACTTCTGGAACTAAAATAAGTGTGTTTAGAGTCATTTTAATGCCTGAAATTGGTCGATATAGAAGCTTCTGAGTAGGAGAAAAAGTCAAAAAAAATTGCAATTTTGGTCACATTGAGGCTTTAAAAAGTAGTTATTCAACATGAGGCACAATCCAAATGACATTTTGAATCAATTTTTCTACAGTCCAAAAAATCAATTTTCTGATGAAAAACGATGACCAGTGACCTGTCGAACTTTCTCCATATGGTCAAAAATGGTAATTTTTTAATATTTAATTTTTTGACTGAAAATGACTATTGCATGTGAATTATTACTTTTGGAAGAAAAATAAGTGTGTTTAGAGTCATTTTAATGCCTGAAATTGGTCAAAATAAAAGCTTCTGAGTAGGAGAAAAAGTCAGTAAAAATTGCAATTTTGGTCACATTGAGGCTTTAAAAAGTGATTATTCAACATGAGGCACAATTAAAATGACATATTGAATCAATTTTTCTACTGTCCAAAAAATAATTTTCTGATGAAAAACGATGACCAGTGACCTGTCGAACTTTCTCCATATGGTCAAAAATGGTAATTTTTTTATATTTAATTTTTTGACTGTAAATGACTATTGCATGTAAATTATCACTTTTGGAACAAAAATAAGTGTGTTTTGAGTCATTTTAATGCCTGAAATTGGTCAAAATAAAAGCTTCTGAGTAGGAGAAAAAGTCTGTAAAAATGTCAATTTTGGTCACATTGAGGCTTTAAAAAGTGATTATTCAACATGAGGCACAATCCAAATGACATTTTGAATCAATTTTTCTACAGTCCAAAAAATCAATTTTCTGATGAAAAACGATGACCCGTGACCTGTCGAATTTTCACAAGATGGTCAAAAATGGTGAATTCTTAATATTTAATTTTTTGACTGTAAATGACTATTGCATGTGAATTATCACTTCTGGAACTAAAATAAGTGTGTTTAGAGTCATTTTAATGCCTGAAATTGGTCAAAATAGAAGCTTCTGATTTGGAGAAAAAGTCAGTAAAAATTGCAATTTTGGTCACATTGAGGTTTTAAAAAGTGATTATTCAACATGAGGCACAATCCAAATGACATTTTGAATCAATTTTCTGATGAAAAACGAGGACCTGTGACCTGTTGAACTTTCTCCATATGGTCAAAAATGGTAATTTTTTAATATTTAATTATTTGACTGTAAATGACTATTGCATATGAATTATCACTTTTGGAACTAAAATTAGTGTGTTTAGAGTCATTTTAATGCCTGAAATTGGTCAAAATAGAAGCTTCTGAGTAGGAGAAAAAGTCAGTAAAAACTGCAATTTTGGTCACATTGAGGCTTTAAAAAGTAGTTATTCAACATGAGGCACAATCCAAATGACATTTTGAATCAATTTTTCTACAGTCCAAAAAATCAATTTTCTGATGAAAAACGATGACCCGTGATCTGGCGAACTTTCTCCAGATGGTCAAAAATGGTAATTTTTTAATATTTAATTATTTTGTGACTGTAAATGACTATTGCATGTGAATTATCAATTTTGGAACTAAAATAAGTGTGTTTAGAGTCATTTTAATGCCTGAAATTGGTCAAAATAGAAGCTTCTGAGTAGGAGAAAAAGTCTGTAATAATGTCAATTTTGGTCACATTGAGGCTTTAAAAAGTGATTATTCAACATGAGGCACAATCCAAATGACATTTTGAATCAATTTTTCTACAGTCCAAAAAATTAATTTTCTGAAGAAAAACGATAACCCGTGACCTGTCGAACTTTCTCCATATGGTCAAAAATGGTATTTTTTTAATATTTAATTTTTTGACTGTAAATGACTATTGCATGTGAATTATCACTTTTGGAACAAAAATAAGTGTGTTTAGAGTCATTTTAATGCCTGAAATTGGTCAAAATAGAAGCTTCTGAGTCGGAGAAAAAGTCTGTAAAAATGTCAATTTTGGTCACATTGAGGCTTTAAAAAGTGATTATTCAACATGAGGCACAATCCAAATGACATTTTGAATCAATTTTCTGATGAAAAACGATGACCTGTTACCTGTTGACCTTTCTCCATATGGTCAAAAATGGTAATTTTGTAATATTACATTTTTTGACTGTAAATGACTATTGCATGTGAATTATCACTTTTGGATTTAAAATGAGTGTGTTTAGAGTCATTTTAATGCCTGAAATCGGTCAAAATAGAAGCTTCTGAGTAGGAGAAAAAGTCAGTAAAAATTGCAATTTTGGTCACATTGAGGCTTTAAAAAGTAGTTATTCAACATGAGGCACAATCGAAATGACATTTTGAATCAATTTTTCTACAGTCCAAAAAATCAATTTTCTGATGAAAAACGATGACCCGTGATCTGTCGAACTTTCTCCAGATGGTCAAAAATAGTAATTTTTAAATATTTAATTTTTGGACTGTAAATGACTATTGCATGTGAATTATCAATTTTGGAACTAAAATAAGTGTGTTTAGAGTCATTTTAATGCCTGAAATTGGTCAAAATAGAAGCTTCTGAGTAGGAGAAAAAGTAAGTAAAAATTGCAATTTTGGTCACATTGAGGCTTTAAAAAGTGATTATTCAACATGAGGCACAATCCAAATGACATTTTGAATCAATTTTTCTACAGTCCAAAAAATCAATTTTCTGATGAAAAACGATGACCAGTGACCTGTCGAACTTTCTCCATATGGTCAAAAATGGTAATTTTTTTATTTTGAATTTTTTGACTGTAAATGACTATTGCATGTGAATGATCACGTTTGGAACAAAAATAATTGTGTTTAGAGTCATTTTAATTCCCGGAAATGGTCAAAATAAAAGCTTCTGAGTAGGAGAAAAAGTCTGTAAAAATGATAATTTTGGTCACATTGAGGCTTTAAAACGTGATTATTCAACATGAGGCACAATCCAAATGACATTTTGAATCAATTTTTCTACAGTCCAAAAAATCAATTTTCTGATGAAAAACGATGACCCGTGACCTGTCGAATTTTCACAAGATGGTCAAAAATGGTGAATTGTTATTATTTAATTTTTTGACTGTAAATGACTTTTGCATGTGAATTATCACTTCTGGAGCAAATAAGTGTGTTTAGAGTCATTTTATTGCCTGAAATTGGTCAACATAGAAGCTTCTGAGTAGGATAAAAAGTCAGTAAAAATTGCTATTTTGGTCACATAGAGGCTTTAAAAAGTGATTATTCAACATGAGGCACAATCAAAATGACATATTGAATCAATTTTTCTACTGTCCAAAAAATTAATTTTCTGATGAAAAACGATGACCATTGACCTGTCGAACTTTCTCCATATGGTCAAAAATGGTAATTTTTTTATATTTAATTTTTTGACTGTAAATGACTATTGCATGTGAATTATCACTTTTGGAACAAAAATAAGTGTGTTTTGAGTCATTTTAATGCCTGAAATTGGTCAAAATAAAAGCTTCTGAGTAGGAGAAAAAGTCTGTAAAAATGTCAATTTTGGTCACATTGAGGCTTTAAAACGTGATTATTCAACATGAGGCACAATCCAAATGACATTTTGAATCAATTTTTCTACAGTCCAAAAAATCAATTTTCTGATGAAAAACGATGACCCGTGACCTGTCGAATTTTCACAAGATGGTCAAAAATGGTGAATTGTTAATATTTAATTTTTTGACTGTAAATGACTATTGCATGTGAATTATCACTTCTGGAGCTAAAATAAGTGTGTTTAGAGTCATTTTAATGCCTGAAATTGGTCAAAATAGAAGCTTCTGAGTAGGAGAAAAAGTCAGTAAAAATTGCAATTTTGGTCACATTGAGGCTTTAAAAAGTGATTATTCAACATGAGGCACAATCCAAATGACATTTTGAATCAATTTTCTGATGAAAAACGATGACCCGTGACCTGTTGAACTTTCTCCATATGGTCAAAAATGGTAATTTTTTAATATTTAATTTTTTGACTGTAAATGACTATTGCATATGAATTATCACTTTTGGAACTAAAATTAGTGTGTTTAGAGTCATTTTAATGCCTGAAATTGGTCAAAATAGAAGCTTCTGAGTAGGAGAAAAAGTCAGTCAAAACTGCAATTTTGGTCACATTGAGGCTTTAAAAAGTAGTTATTCAACATGAGGCACAATCCAAATGACATTTTGAATCAATTTTTCTAGAGTCCAAAAAATCAATTTTCTGATGAAAAACGATGACCCGTGATCTGTCGAACTTTCTCCAGATGGTCAAAAATGGGAATTTTTTAATATTTAATTTTTTGACTGTAAATGACTATTGCATGTGAATGATCAATTTTGGAACTAAAATGAGTGTGTTTAGAGTCATTTTAATGCCTGAAATTGGTCAAAATAGAAGCTTCTGAGTAGGAGAAAAAGTCAGTAAAAATTGCAATTTTGGTCACATTGAGGCTTTAAAAAGTCGTTATTCAACATGAGGCACAATCCAAATGACATTTTGAATCAATTTTTCCACAGTCCAAAAAAATCAATTTTCTGATGAAAAATGATGACCCGTGATCTGTCGAACTTTCTCCAGGTGGTCAAAAACGGTAATTTTTTAATATTTAATTTTGTGACTGTAAATGACTATTGCATGTGAATTATCAATTTTGGAACTAAAATAAATGTGTTTAGAGTCATTTTAATGCCTGAAATTGGTCAAAATAGAAGCTTCTGAGCAGGAGAAAAAGTCAGTAAAAATTGCAATTTTGGTCACATTGAGGCTTTAAAAAGTGATTATTCAACATGAGGCACAATCCAAATGACATTTTGAATCAATTTTCTGATGAAAAACGATGACCCGTGACCTGTTGAACTTTCTCCATATGGTCAAAAATGGTAATTTTTTAATATTTAATTTTTTGACTGGAAATGACTATTGCATGTGAATTATCCCTTTTGGAACTAAAATTAGTGTGTTTAGAGTCATTTTAATGCCTGAAATTGGTCAAAATAGAAGCTTCTGAGTAAGAGTAAAAGTCAGTAAAAATTGCAATTTTGGTCACATTGAGGCTTTAAAAAGTGATTATTCAACATGAGGCACAATCCAAATGACATTTTGAATTAATTTTTCTACAGTCCAAAAAATCGATTTTCTGATGAAAAACGATGACCCGTGACCTGTCGAATTTTTACAAGATGGTCAAAAATGGTGAATTTTTAATATTTAATTTTTTGACTGTAAATGACTATTGCATGTGAATTATCACTTCTGGAACTAAAATAAGTGTGTTTAGAGTCATTTTAATGCCTGAAATTGGTCAAAATAGAAGCTTCTGAGTAGGAGAAAAAGTCAGTAAAAATTGCAATTTTGGTCACATTGAGGCTTTAAAAAGTGATTATTCAACATGAGGCACAATCCAAATGACATTTTGAATCAATTTTCTGATGAAAAACGATGACCCGTGACCTGTTGAACTTTCTCCATATGGTCAAAAATGGTAATTTTTTAATATTTAACTTTTTTGACTGTAAATGACTATTGCATGTGATTTATCACTTTTGGAACTAAAATTAGGGTGTTTAGAGTCATTTTAATGCCTGAAATTGGTCAAAATAGAAGCTTCTGAGTAGGAGAAAAAGTGAGTAAAAATTGCAATTTTGGTCACATTGAGGCTTTAAAAAGTAGTTATTCAACATGAGGCACAATCCAAATGACATTTTGAATCACTTTTTCTACAGTTCAAAAAATCAATTTTCTGATGAAAAACGATGACCCGTGATCTGTCGAACTTTCTCCAGATGGTCAAAAATGGTAATTTTTTAATATTTAATTTTTTGACTGTAAATGACTATTGCATGTGAATTATCAATTTTGGAACTAAAATAAGTGTGTTTAGAGTCATTTTAATGCCTGAAATTGGTCAAAAATAGAAGCTTCTGAGTAGGAGAAAAAGTCAGTAAAAATTGCAATTTTGGTCACATTGAGGCTTTAAAAAGTGATTATTCAACATGAGGCACAATCCAAATGACATTTTGAATCAATTTTTCTACAGTCCAAAAAATCAATTTTCTGATGAAAAACGATGACCAGTGACCTGTCGAACTTTCTCTATATGGTCAAAAATGGTAATTTTTTTATTTTGAATTTTTTGACTGTAAATGACTATTGCATGTGAATGATCACTTTTGGAACAAAAATAAGTGTGTTTAGAGTCATTTTAATTCCCGTAAATGGTCAAAATAAAAGCTTCTGAGTAGGAGAAAAAGTCTGTAAAAATGATAATTTTGGTCACATTGAGGCTTTAAAACGTGATTATTCAACATGAGGCACAATCCAAATGACATTTTGAATCAATTTTTCTACAGTCCAAAAAATCGATTTTCTGATGAAAAACGATGACCCGTGACCTGTCAAACTTTCTCCAGATGGTCAAAATTGGTAATTTTTTAATATTTAAGTTTTTTGACTGTAAATGGCTATTGCATGTGAATTATCACTTCTGGAACTAAAATAAGTGTGTTTAGAGTCATTTTAATGCCTGAAATTGGTTGATATAGAAGCTTCTGAGTAGGAGAAAAAGTCAGAAAAAATTGCAATTTTGGTCACATTGAGGCTTTAAAAAGTAGTTATTCAACATGAGGCACAATCCAAATGACATTTTGAATCAATTTTTATACAGTCCAAAAAATCAATTTTCTGATGAAAAACGACGACCCGTGTGACCTGTTGAACTTTCTCCATATGGTCAAAAATAGTAATTTTTTAATATTATTTTTTTGACTGAAAATGACTATTGCATGTGAATTATTACTTTTGGAAGAAAAATAAGTGTGTTTAGAGTCATTTTAATGCCTGAAATTGGTCAAAATAAAAGCTTCTGAGTAGGAGAAAAATTCAGTAAAAATTGCAATTTTTGTTCACATTGAGGGTTTAAAAAGTAGTTATTCAACATGAGGCACAATCCAAATTACATTTTGAATCAATTTTTCTACAGTCCAAAAAATCAATTTTCTGATGAAAAACGATGAGCCGTGATCTGTCGAACTTTCTCCATATGGTCAAAAATTGTAATTTTTTAATATTTAATTTTTTGACTGTAAATGACTATTGCATGTGAATTATCAATTTTGGAACTAAAATAAGTGTGTTTAGAGTCATTTTAATGCCTGAAATTGGTCAACACAGAAGCTTCTGAGTAGGATAAAAAGTCAGTAAAAATTGCTATTTTGGTCACATTGAGGCTTTAAAACGTGATTATTCAACATGAGGCACAATCCAAATGACATTTTGAATCAATTTATCTACAGTCCAAAAAATCAATTTTCTGATGAAAAACGATGACCCGTGACCTGTCGAATTTCCACAAGATGGTCAAAAATGGTGAATTGTTAATATTTAATTTTTTGACTGTAAATGACTATTGCATGTGAATTATCACTTCTGGAGCTAAAATAAGTGTGTTTAGAGTCATTTTAATGCCTGAAATTGGTCAAAATAGAAGCTTCTGAGTAGGAGAAAAAGTCAGTAAAAATTGCAATTTTGGTCACATTGAGGCTTTAAAAAGTGATTATTCAACATGAGGCACAATTCAAATAACATTTTTAATCAATTTTTCTACAGTCCAAAAAATTAATTTTCTGAAGAAAAACGATAACCCGTGACCTGTCGAACTTTCTCCATATGGTCAAAAATGGTAATTTTTTAATATTTAATTTTTTGACTGTAAATGACTATTGCATGTGAATTATCACTTTTGGAACAAAAATAAGTGTGTTTAGAGTCATTTTAATGCCTGAAATTGGTCAAAATAGAAGCTTCTGAGTAGGAGAAAAAGTCTGTAAAAATGTCAATTTTGGTCACATTGAGGCTTTAAAAAGTGATTATTCAACATGAGGCACAATCCAAATGACATTTTGAATCAATTTTCTGATGAAAAACGATGACCCGTTACCTGTTGACCTTTCTCCATATGGTCAAAAATGGTAATTTTGTAATATTAAATTTTTTGACTGTAAATGACTATTGCATGTGAATTATCACTTTTGGAACTAAAATGAGTGTGTTTAGAGTCATTTTAATGCCTGAAATCGGTCAAAATAGAAGCTTCTGAGTAGGAGAAAAAGTCAGTAAAAATTGCAATTTTGGTCACATTGAATCTTTAAAAAGTAGTTATTCAACATGAGGCACAATCGAAATGACATTTTGAATCAATTTTTCTACAGTCCAAAAAATCAATTTTCTGATGAAAAACGATGACCCGTGATCTGTCGAACTTTCTCCAGATGGTCAAAAATAGTAATTTTTAAATATTTAATTTTTGGACTGTAAATGACTATTGCATGTGAATTATCAATTTTGGAACTAAAATAAGTGTGTTTAGAGTCATTTTAATGCCTGAAATTGGTCAAAATAGAAGCTTCTGAGTAGGAGAAAAAGTCAGTAAAAATTGCAATTTTGGTCACATTGAGGCTTTAAAAAGTGATTATTCAACATGAGGCACAATCCAAATGACATTTTGAATCAATTTTTCTACAGTCCAAAAAATCAATTTTCTGATGAAAAACGATGACCAGTGACCTGTCGAACTTTCTCCATATGGTCAAAAATGGTAATTTTTTTATTTTGAATTTTTTGACTGTAAATGACTATTGCATGTGAATGATCACTTTTGGAACAAAAATAATTGTGTTTAGAGTCATTTTAATTCCCGGAAATGGTCAAAATAAAAGCTTCTGAGTAGGAGAAAAAGTCTGTAAAAATGATAATTTTGGTCACATTGAGGCTTTAAAACGTGATTATTCAACATGAGGCACAATCCAAATGACATTTTGAATCAATTTTTCTACAGTCCAAAAAATCAATTTTCTGATGAAAAACGATGACCCGTGACCTGTCAAACTTTCTCCAGACGGTCAAAAATGGTAATTTTTTAATATTTAAGTTTTTTGACTGTAAATGGCTATTGCATGTGAATTATCACTTCTGGAACTAAAATAATTGTGTTTAGAGTCATTTTAATGCCTGAAATTGGTTGATATAGAAGCTTCTGAGTAGGAGAAAAAGTCAGAAAAAATTGCAATTTTGGTCACATTGAGGCTTTAAAAAGTAGTTATTCAACATGAGGCACAATCCAAATGACATTTTGAATCAATTTTTCTACAGTCCAAAAAATCAATTTTCTGATGAAAAACGATGACCCGTGTGACCTGTTAAACTTTCTCCATATGGTCAAAAATAGTAATTTTTTAATATTATTTTTTTGACTGAAAATGACTATTGCATGTGAATTAATACTTTTGGAAGAAAAATAAGTGTGTTTATAGTCATTTTAATGCCTGAAATTGGTCAAAATAAAAGCTTCTGAGTAGGAGAAAAAGTCAGTAAAAATTGCAATTTTTGTTCACATTGAGGGTATAAAAAGTAGTTATTCAACATGATGCACAATCCAAATGACATTTTGAATCAATTTTTCTACAGTCCAAAAAATCAATTTTCTGATGTAAAACGATGAGCCGTGATCTGTCGAACTTTCTCCATATGGTCAAAAATTGTAATTTTTTAATATTTAATTTTTTGACTGTAAATGACTATTGCATGTAAATTATCAATTTTGGAACTAAAATAAGTGTGTTTAGAGTCATTTTAATGTCTGAAATTGGTCAAAATAGAAGCTTCTGAGTAGGAGAAAAAGTCAGTAAAAATTGCAATTTTGGTCACATTGAGGCTTTAAAAAGTGATTATTCAACATGAGGCATAATCCAAATGACATTTTGAATACATTTTTCTACAGTCCAAAAAATCAATTTTCTGATGAAAAACGATGACCAGTGACCTGTCGAACTTTCTCCATATGGTCAAAAATGGTAATTTTTTTATTTTGAATTTTTTGACTGTAAATGACTATTGCATGTGAATGATCACTTTTGGAACAAAAATAAGTGTGTTTAGAGTCATTTTAATTCCCGGAAATGGTCAAAATAAAAGCTTCTGAGTAGGAGAAAAAGTCTGTAAAAATGATAATTTTGGTCACATTGAGGCTTTAAAACATAATTATTCAACATGAGGCACAATCCAAATGACATTTTGAATCAATTTTTCTACAGTCCAAAAAATCAATTTTCTGATGAAAAACGATGACCCGTGACCTGTCAAACTTTCTCCAGATGGTCAAAAATGGTAATTTTTTAATATTTAAGTTTTTTGACTGTAAATGGCTATTGCATGTGAATTATCACTTCTGGAACTAAAATAAGTGTGTTTAGAGTCATTTTAATGCCTGAAATTGGTCAAAATAGAAGCTTCTGAGTAGGAGAAAAAGTCAGTAAAAATTGCAATTTTGGTCACATTGAGGCTTTAAAAAGTAGTTATTCAACATGAGGCACAATCCAAATGACATTTTGAATCACTTTTTCTACAGTCCAAAAAATCAATTTTCTGATGAAAAACGATGACCCGTGATCTGTCGAATTTTCTCCAGATGGTCAAAAATGGTAATTTTTTAATATTTAATTTTTTGACTGTAAATGACTATTGCATGTGAATTATCAATTTTGGAACTAAAATAAGTGTGTTTAGAGTCATTTTAATGCCTGAAATTGGTCAAAAATAGAAGCTTCTGAGTAGGAGAAAAAGTCAGTAAAAATTGCAATTTTGGTCACATTGAGGCTTTAAAAAGTGATGATTCAACATGAGGCACAATCCAAATGACATTTTGAATCAATTTTTCTACAGTCCAAAAAATTAATTTTCTGATGAAAAACGATAACCCGTGACCTGTCGAACTTTCTCCATATGGTCAAAAATGGTAATTTTTTTATATTTAATTTTTTGACTGTAAATGACTATTGCATGTGAATTATCACTTTTGGAACAAAAATAAGTGTGTTTAGAGTCATTTTAATGCCTGAAATTGGTCAAAATAGAAGCTTCTGAGTAGGAGAAAAAGTCTGTAAAAATGTCAATTTTGATCACATTGAGGCTTTAAAAAGAGATTATTCAACATGAGGCACAATCCAAATGACATTTTGAATAAATTTTTCTACCGTCCAAAAAATCCATTTTCTGATGAAAAACGATGACCCGTGACCTGTCGAATTTTCTCCAGATGGTCAAAAAGGGTAATTTTTTAATATTTAATTTTTTGACTGTAAATGACTATTGCATGTGAATTATCACTTCTGGAACTAAAATAAGTGTGTTTAGAGTCATTTTAATGCCTGAGATTGGTCAAAATAGAAGCTTCTGAGTAGGAGAAAAAGTCAGTAAAAATTGCAATTTTGGTCACATTGAGGCTTTAAAAAGTGATTATTCAACATGAGGCACAATCCAAATGACATTTTCAATCAATTTTCTGATGAAAAACGATGACCCGTTACCTGTTGACCTTTCTCCATATGGTCAAAAATGGTAATTTTGTAATATTTAATTTTTTGACTGTAAATGACTATTGCATGTGAATTATCACTTTTGGAACTAAAATGAGTGTGTTTAGAGTCATTTTAATGCCTGAAATTGGTCAAAATAAAAGCTTCTGAGTAGGAGACAAAGTAAAAAAAAATTGCAATTTTGGTCACATTGAGGCTTTAAAAAGTAGTTATTCAACATGAGGCACAATCCAAATGACATTTTGAATCAATTTTTCTACAGTCCAAAAAATCAATTTTCTGATGAAAAACGATGACCAGTGACCTGTCGAACTTTCTCCATATGGTCAAAAATGGTAATTTTTTAATATTTAATTTTTTGACTGAAAATGACTATTGCATGTGAATTATTACTTTTGGAAGAAAAATAAGTGTGTTTAGAGTCATTTTAATGCCTGAAATTGGTCAAAATAAAAGCTTCTGAGTAGGAGAAAAAGTCAGTAAAAATTGCAATTTTGGTCACATTGAGGCTTTAAAAAGTGATTATTCAACATGAGGCACAATTAAAATGACATATTGAATCAATTTTTCTACTGTCCAAAAAATAATTTTCTGATGAAAAACGATGACCAGTGACCTGTCGAACTTTCTCCATATGGTCAAAAATGGTAATTTTTTTATATTTAATTTTTTGACTGTAAATGACTATTGCATGTAAATTATCACTTTTGGAACAAAAATAAGTGTGTTTTGAGTCATTTTAATGCCTGAAATTGGTCAAAATAAAAGCTTCTGAGTAGGAGAAAAAGTCTGTAAAAATGTCAATTTTGGTCACATTGAGGCTTTAAAAAGTGATTATTCAACATGAGGCACAATCCAAATGACATTTTGAATCAATTTTTCTACAGTCCAAAAAATCAATTTTCTGATGAAAAACGATGACCCGTGACCTGTCGAATTTTCACAAGATGGTCAAAAATGGTGAATTCTTAATATTTAATTTTTCGACTGTAAATGACTATTGCATGTGAATTATCACTTCTGGAACTAAAATAAGTGTGTTTAGAGTCATTTTAATGCCTGAAATTGGTCAAAATAGAAGCTTCTGAGTCGGAGAAAAAGTCAGTAAAAATTGCAATTTTGGTCACATTGAGGTTTTAAAAAGTGATTATTCAACATGAGGCACAATCCAAATGACGTTTTGAATCAATTTTCTGATGAAAAACGAGGACCTGTGACCTGTTGAACTTTCTCCATATGGTCAAAAATGGTAATTTTTTAATATTTAATTATTTGACTGTAAATGACTATTGCATATGAATTATCACTTTTGGAACTAAAATTAGTGTGTTTAGAGTCATTTTAATGCCTGAAATTGGTCAAAATAGAAGCTTCTGAGTAGGAGAAAAAGTCAGTAAAAACTGCAATTTTGGTCACATTGAGGCTTTAAAAAGTAGGTATTCAACATGAGGCACAATCCAAATGACATTTTGAATCAATTTTTCTACAGTCCAAAAAATCAATTTTCTGATGAAAAACGATGACCCGTGATCTGGCGAACTTTCTCCAGATGGTCAAAAATGGTAATTTTTTAATATTTAATTATTTTGTGACTGTAAATGACTATTGCATGTGAATTATCAATTTTGGAACTAAAATAAGTGTGTTTAGAGTCATTTTAATGCCTGAAATTGGTCAAAATAGAAGCTTCTGAGTAGGAGAAAAAGTCAGTAAAAATTGCAATTTTGGTCACATTGAGGCTTTAAAAAGTGATTATTCAACATGAGGCACAATCCAAATGACATTTTGAATAAATTTTTCTACAGTCCAAAAAATTAATTTTCTGATGAAAAACGATAACCCGTGACCTGTCGAACTTTCTCCATATGGTCAAAAATGGTAATTTTTTTATATTTAATTTTTTGACTGTAAATGACTATTGCATGTGAATTATCACTTTTGGAACAAAAATAAGTGTGTTTAGAGTCATTTTAATGCCTGAAATTGGTCAAAATAGAAGCTTCTGAGTAGGAGAAAAAGTCTGTAATAATGTCAATTTTGGTCACATTGAGGCTTTAAAAAGTGATTATTCAACATGAGGCACAATCCAAATGACATTTTGAATCAATTTTTCTACAGTCCAAAAAATTTATTTTCTGAAGAAAAACGATAACCCGTGACCTGTCGAACTTTCTCCATATGGTCAAAAATGGTATTTTTTTAATATTTAATTTTTGGACTGTAAATGACTATTGCATGTGAATTATCAATTTTGGAACTAAAATAAGTGTGTTTAGAGTCATTTTAATGCCTGAAATTGGTCAAAATAGAAGCTTCTGAGTAGGAGAAAAAGTAAGTAAAAATTGCAATTTTGGTCACATTGAGGCTTTAAAAAGTGATTATTCAACATGAGGCACAATCCAAATGACATTTTGAATCAATTTTTCTACAGTCCAAAAAATCAATTTTCTGATGAAAAACGATGACCAGTGACCTGTCGAACTTTCTCCATATGGTCAAAAATGGTAATTTTTTTATTTTGAATTTTTTGACTGTAAATGACTATTGCATGTGAATGATCACTTTTGGAACAAAAATAAGTGTGTTTAGAGTCATTTTAATTCCCGGAAATGGTCAAAATAAAAGCTTCTGAGTAGGAGAAAAAGTCTGTAAAAATGATAATTTTGGTCACATTGAGGCTTTAAAACGTGATTATTCAACATGAGGCACAATCCAAATGACATTTTGAATCAATTTTTCTACAGTCCAAAAAATCAATTTTCTGATGAAAAACGATGACCCGTGACCTGTCAAACTTTCTCCAGATGGTCAAAAATGGTAATTTTTTAATATTTAAGTTTTTTGACTGTAAATGGCTATTGCATGTGAATTATCACTTCTGGAACTAAAAAAAGTGTGTTTAGAGTCATTTTAATGCCTGAAATTGGTCGATATAGAAGCTTCTGAGTAGGAGAAAAAGTCAGAAAAAATTGCAATTTTGGTCACATTGAGGCTTTAAAAAGTAGTTATTCAACATGAGGCACAATCGAAATGACATTTTGAATCAATTTTTCTACAGTCCAAAAAATCAATTTTCTGATGAAAAACGATGACCCGTGTGACCTGTTAAACTTTCTCCATATGGTCAAAAATGGTAATTTTTTAATATTTAATTTTTTGACTGAAAATGACTGTTGCATGTGAATTAATACTTTTGGAAGAAAAATAAGTGTGTTTATAGTCATTTTAATGCCTGAAATTGGTCAAAATAAAAGCTTCTGAGTAGGAGAAAAAGTCAGTAAAAATTGCAATTTTTGTTCACATTGAGGGTATAAAAAGTAGTTATTCAACATGAGGCACAATCCAAATGACATTTTGAATCAATTTTTCTACAGTCCAAAAAATCAATTTTCTGATGAAACACGATGAGCCGTGATCTGTCGAACTTTCTCCATATGGTCAAAAATTGTAATTTTTTAATATTTAATTTTTTGACTGTAAATGACTATTGCATGTAAATTATCAATTTTGGAACTAAAATAAGTGTGTTTAGAGTCATTTTAATGCCTGAAATTGGTCAAAATAGAAGCTTCTGAGTAGGAGAAAAAGTCAGTAAAAATTGCAATTTTGGTCACATTGAGGCTTTAAAAAGTGATTATTCAACATGAGGCACAATCAAAATGACATATTGAATCAATTTTTCTACTGTCCAAAAAATTAATTTTCTGATGAAAAACGATGACTTGTGACCTGTTGAACTTTCTCCATATGGTCAAAAATGGTAATTTTTTAATATTTAATTTTTTGACTGTAAATGACTATTGCATGTGATTTATCACTTTTGGAACTAAAATTAGTGTGTTTAGAGTCATTTTAATGCCTGAAATTGGTCAAAATAGAAGCTTCTGAGTAGGAGAAAAAGTCTGTAATAATGTCAATTTTGGTCACATTGAGGCTTTAAAAAGTGATTATTCAACATGAGGCACAATCCAAATGACATTTTGAATCAATTTTCTGATGAAAAATGATGACCCGTTACCTGTTGACCTTTCTCCATATGGTCAAAAATGGTAATTTTGTAATATTAAATTTTTTGACTGTAAATGACTATTGCATGTGAATTATCACTTTTGGAACTAAAATGAGTGTGTTTAGAGTCATTTTAATGCCTGAAATCGGTCAAAATAGAAGCTTCTGAGTAGGAGAAAAAGTCAGTAAAAATTGCAATTTTGGTCACATTGAGGCTTTAAAAAGTAGTTATTCAACATGAGGCACAATCGAAATGACATTTTGAATCAATTTTTCTACAGTCCAAAAAATCAATTTTCTGATGAAAAACGATGACCCGTGATCTGTCGAACTTTCTCCAGATGGTCAAAAATAGTAATTTTTAAATATTTAATTTTTGGACTGTAAATGACTATTGCATGTGAATTATCAATTTTGGAACTAAAATAAGTGTGTTTAGAGTCATTTTAATGCCTGAAATTGGTCAAAATAGAAGCTTCTGAGTAGGAGAAAAAGTCAGTAAAAACTGCAATTTTGGTCATATTGAGGCTTTAAAAAGTGATTATTCAACATGAGGCACAATCCAAATGACATTTTGAATCAATTTTTCTACAGTCCAAAAAATTAATTTTCTGATGAAAAACGATAACCCGTGACCTGTCGAACTTTCTCCATATGGTCAAAAATGGTAATTTTTTAATATTTAATTATTTTGTGACTGTAAATGACTATTGCATGTGAATTATCAATTTTGGAACTAAAATAAGTGTGTTTAGAGTCATTTTAATGCCTGAAATTGGTCAAAATAGAAGCTTCTGAGTAGGAGAAAAAGTCAGTAAAAATTGCAATTTTGGTCACATTGAGGCTTTAAAAAGTGATTATTCAACATGAGGCACAATCCAAATGACATTTTGAATCAATTTTTCTACAGTCCAAAAAATTAATTTTCTGATGAAAAACGATAACCCGTGACCTGTCGAACTTTCTCCATATGGTCAAAAATGGTAATTTTTTTATATTTAATTTTTTGACTGTAAATGACTATTGCATGTGAATTATCACTTTTGGAACAAAAATAAGTATGTTTAGAGTCATTTTAATGCCTGAAATTGGTCAAAATAGAAGCTTCTGAGTAGGAGAAAAAGTCTGTAATAATGTCAATTTTGGTCACATTGAGGCTTTAAAAAGTGATTATTCAACATGAGGCACAATCCAAATGACATTTTGAATCAATTTTTCTACAGTCCAAAAAATTAATTTTCTGAAGAAAAACGATAACCCGTGACCTGTCGAACTTTCTCCATATGGTCAAAAATGGTATTTTTTTAATATTTAATTTTTTGACTGTAAATGACTATTGCATGTGAATTATCACTTTTGGAACAAAAATAAGTGTGTTTAGAGTCATTTTAATGCCTGAAATTGGTCAAAATAGAAGCTTCTGAGTAGGAGAAAAAGTCTGTAAAAATGTCAATTTTGGTCACATCGAGGCTTTAAAAAGTAGGTATTCAACATGAGGCACAATCCAAATGACATTTTGAATCAATTTTTCTACAGTCCGAAAAATCAATTTTCTGATGAAAAACGATAACCCGTGACCTGTCGAACTTTCTCCATATGGTCAAAAATGGTAATTTTTTTATATTTAATTTTTTGACTGTAAATGACTATTGCATGTGAATTATCACTTTTGGAACAAAAATAAGTGTGTTTAGAGTCATTTTAATGCCTGAAATTGGTCAAAATAGAAGCTTCTGAGTAGGAGAAAAAGTCTGTAATAATGTCAATTTTGGTCACATTGAGGCTTTAAAAAGTGATTATTCAACATGAGGCACAATCCAAATGACATTTTGAATCAATTTTTCTACAGTCCAAAAAATTAATTTTCTGAAGAAAAACGATAACCCGTGACCTGTCGAACTTTCTCCATATGGTCAAAAATGGTATTTTTTTAATATTTAATTTTTTGACTGTAAATGACTATTGCATGTGAATTATCACTTTTGGAACAAAAATAAGTGTGTTTAGAGTCATTTTAATGCCTGAAATTGGTCAAAATAGAAGCTTCTGAGTAGGAGAAAAAGTCTGTAAAAATGTCAATTTTGGTCACATTGAGGCTTTAAAAAGTGATTATTCAACATGAGGCACAATCCAAATGACATTTTGAATCAATTTTCTGATGAAAAACGATGACCTGTTACCTGTTGACCTTTCTCCATATGGTCAAAAATGGTAATTTTGTAATATTACATTTTTTGACTGTAAATGACTATTGCATGTGAATTATCACTTTTGGAACTAAAATGAGTGTGTTTAGAGTCATTTTAATGCCTGAAATCGGTCAAAATAGAAGCTTCTGAGTAGGAGAAAAAGTCAGTAAAAATTGCAATTTTGGTCACATTGAGGCTTTAAAAAGTAGTTATTCAACATGAGGCACAATCGAAATGACATTTTGAATCAATTTTTCTACAGTCCAAAAAATCAATTTTCTGATGAAAAACGATGACCCGTGATCTGTCGAACTTTCTCCAGATGGTCAAAAAAAGTCATTTTTAAATATTTAATTTTTGGACTGTAAATGACTATTGCATGTGAATTATCAATTTTGGAACTAAAATAAGTGTGTTTAGAGTCATTTTAATGCCTGAAATTGGTCAAAATAGAAGCTTCTGAGTAGGAGAAAAAGTAAGTAAAAATTGCAATTTTGGTCACATTGAGGCTTTAAAAAGTGATTATTCAACATGAGGCACAATCCAAATGACATTTTGAATCAATTTTTCTACAGTCCAAAAAATCAATTTTCTGATGAAAAACGATGACCAGTGACCTGTCGAACTTTCTCCATATGGTCAAAAATGGTAATTTTTTTATTTTGAATTTTTTGACTGTAAATGACTATTGCATGTGAATGATCACTTTTTGAACAAAAATAATTGTGTTTAGAGTCATTTTAATTCCCGGAAATGGTCAAAATAAAAGCTTCTGAGTAGGAGAAAAAGTCTGTAAAAATGATAATTTTGGTCACATTGAGGCTTTAAAACGTGATTATTCAACATGAGGCACAATCCAAATGACATTTTGAATCAATTTTTCTACAGTCCAAAAAATCAATTTTCTGATGAAAAACGATGACCCGTGACCTGTCGAATTTTCACAAGATGGTCAAAAATGGTGAATTGTTAATATTTAATTTTTTGACTGTAAATGACTTTTGCATGTGAATTATCACTTCTGGAGCTAAAATAAGTGTGTTTAGAGTCATTTTATTGCCTGAAATTGGTCAACATAGAAGCTTCTGAGTAGGATAAAAAGTCAGTAAAAATTGCTATTTTGGTCACATAGAGGCTTTAAAAAGTGATTATTCAACATGAGGCACAATCAAAATGACATATTGAATCAATTTTTCTACTGTCCAAAAAATTAATTTTCTGATGAAAAACGATGACCATTGACCTGTCGAACTTTCTCCATATGGTCAAAAATGGTAATTTTTTTATATTTAATTTTTTGACTGTAAATGACTATTGCATGTGAATTATCACTTTTGGAACAAAAATAAGTGTGTTTTGAGTCATTTTAATGCCTGAAATTGGTCAAAATAAAAGCTTCTGAGTAGGAGAAAAAGTCTGTAAAAATGTCAATTTTGGTCACATTGAGGCTTTAAAACGTGATTATTCAACATGAGGCACAATCCAAATGACATTTTGAATCAATTTTTCTACAGTCCAAAAAATCAATTTTCTGATGAAAAACGATGACCCGTGACCTGTCGAATTTTCACAAGATGGTCAAAAATGGTGAATTGTTAATATTTAATTTTTTGACTGTAAATGACTATTGCATGTGAATTATCACTTCTGGAGCTAAAATAAGTGTGTTTAGAGTCATTTTAATGCCTGAAATTGGTCAAAATAGAAGCTTCTGAGTAGGAGAAAAAGTCAGTAAAAATTGCAATTTTGGTCACATTGAGGCTTTAAAAAGTGATTATTCAACATGAGGCACAATCCAAATGACATTTTGAATCAATTTTCTGATGAAAAACGATGACCCGTGACCTGTTGAACTTTCTCCATATGGTCAAAAATGGTAATTTTTTAATATTTAATTTTTTGACTGTAAATGACTATTGCATATGAATTATCACTTTTGGAACTAAAATTAGTGTGTTTAGAGTCATTTTAATGCCTGAAATTGGTCAAAATAGAAGCTTCTGAGTAGGAGAAAAAGTCAGTAAAAACTGCAATTTTGGTCACATTGAGGCTTTAAAAAGTAGTTATTCAACATGAGGCACAATCCAAATGACATTTTGAATCAATTTTTCTAGAGTCCAAAAAATCAATTTTCTGATGAAAAACGATGACCCGTGATCTGTCGAACTTTCTCCAGATGGTCAAAAATGGGAATTATTTAATATTTAATTTTTTGACTGTAAATGACTATTGCATGTGAATTATCAATTTTGGAACTAAAATGAGTGTGTTTAGAGTCATTTTAATGCCTGAAATTGGTCAAAATAGAAGCTTCTGAGTAGGAGAAAAAGTCAGTAAAAATTGCAATTTTGGTCACATTGAGGCTTTAAAAAGTCGTTATTCAACATGAGGCACAATCCAAATGACATTTTGAATCAATTTTTCCACAGTCCAAAAAAATCAATTTTCTGATGAAAAATGATGACCCGTGATCTGTCGAACTTTCTCCAGGTGGTCAAAAACGGTAATTTTTTAATATTTAATTTTTTGACTGTAAATGACTATTGCATGTGATTTATCACTTTTGGAACTAAAATTAGTGTGTTTAGAGTCATTTTAATGCCTGAAATTGGTCAAAATAGAAGCTTCTGAGTAGGAGAAAAAGTCTGTAATAATGTCAATTTTGGTCACATTGAGGCTTTAAAAAGTGATTATTCAACATGAGGCACAATCCAAATGACATTTTGAATCAATTTTCTGATGAAAAATGATGACCCGTTACCTGTTGACCTTTCTCCATATGGTCAAAAATGGTAATTTTGTAATATTAAATTTTTTGACTGTAAATGACTATTGCATGTGAATTATCACTTTTGGAACTAAAATGAGTGTGTTTAGAGTCATTTTAATGCCTGAAATCGGTCAAAATAGAAGCTTCTGAGTAGGAGAAAAAGTCAGTAAAAATTGCAATTTTGGTCACATTGAGGCTTTAAAAAGTAGTTATTCAACATGAGGCACAATCGAAATGACATTTTGAATCAATTTTTCTACAGTCCAAAAAATCAATTTTCTGATGAAAAACGATGACCCGTGATCTGTCGAACTTTCTCCAGATGGTCAAAAATAGTAATTTTTAAATATTTAATTTTTGGACTGTAAATGACTATTGCATGTGAATTATCAATTTTGGAACTAAAATAAGTGTGTTTAGAGTCATTTTAATGCCTGAAATTGGTCAAAATAGAAGCTTCTGAGTAGGAGAAAAAGTCAGTAAAAACTGCAATTTTGGTCATATTGAGGCTTTAAAAAGTGATTATTCAACATGAGGCACAATCCAAATGACATTTTGAATCAATTTTTCTACAGTCCAAAAAATTAATTTTCTGATGAAAAACGATAACCCGTGACCTGTCGAACTTTCTCCATATGGTCAAAAATGGTAATTTTTTAATATTTAATTATTTTGTGACTGTAAATGACTATTGCATGTGAATTATCAATTTTGGAACTAAAATAAGTGTGTTTAGAGTCATTTTAATGCCTGAAATTGGTCAAAATAGAAGCTTCTGAGTAGGAGAAAAAGTCAGTAAAAATTGCAATTTTGGTCACATTGAGGCTTTAAAAAGTGATTATTCAACATGAGGCACAATCCAAATGACATTTTGAATCAATTTTTCTACAGTCCAAAAAATTAATTTTCTGATGAAAAACGATAACCCGTGACCTGTCGAACTTTCTCCATATGGTCAAAAATGGTAATTTTTTTATATTTAATTTTTTGACTGTAAATGACTATTGCATGTGAATTATCACTTTTGGAACAAAAATAAGTGTGTTTAGAGTCATTTTAATGCCTGAAATTGGTCAAAATAGAAGCTTCTGAGTAGGAGAAAAAGTCTGTAATAATGTCAATTTTGGTCACATTGAGGCTTTAAAAAGTGATTATTCAACATGAGGCACAATCCAAATGACATTTTGAATCAATTTTTCTACAGTCCAAAAAATTAATTTTCTGAAGAAAAACGATAACCCGTGACCTGTCGAACTTTCTCCATATGGTCAAAAATGGTATTTTTTTAATATTTAATTTTTTGACTGTAAATGACTATTGCATGTGAATTATCACTTTTGGAACAAAAATAAGTGTGTTTAGAGTCATTTTAATGCCTGAAATTGGTCAAAATAGAAGCTTCTGAGTAGGAGAAAAAGTCTGTAAAAATGTCAATTTTGGTCACATCGAGGCTTTAAAAAGTAGGTATTCAACATGAGGCACAATCCAAATGACATTTTGAATCAATTTTTCTACAGTCCGAAAAATCAATTTTCTGATGAAAAACGATAACCCGTGACCTGTCGAACTTTCTCCATATGGTCAAAAATGGTAATTTTTTTATATTTAATTTTTTGACTGTAAATGACTATTGCATGTGAATTATCACTTTTGGAACAAAAATAAGTGTGTTTAGAGTCATTTTAATGCCTGAAATTGGTCAAAATAGAAGCTTCTGAGTAGGAGAAAAAGTCTGTAATAATGTCAATTTTGGTCACATTGAGGCTTTAAAAAGTGATTATTCAACATGAGGCACAATCCAAATGACATTTTGAATCAATTTTTCTACAGTCCATAAAAATTAATTTTCTGAAGAAAAACGATAACCCGTGACCTGTCGAACTTTCTCCATATGGTCAAAAATGGTATTTTTTTAATATTTAATTTTTTGACTGTAAATGACTATTGCATGTGAATTATCACTTTTGGAACAAAAATAAGTGTGTTTAGAGTCATTTTAATGCCTGAAATTGGTCAAAATAGAAGCTTCTGAGTAGGAGAAAAAGTCTGTAAAAATGTCAATTTTGGTCACATTGAGGCTTTAAAAAGTGATTATTCAACATGAGGCACAATCCAAATGACATTTTGAATCAATTTTCTGATGAAAAACGATGACCTGTTACCTGTTGACCTTTCTCCATATGGTCAAAAATGGTAATTTTGTAATATTACATTTTTTGACTGTAAATGACTATTGCATGTGAATTATCACTTTTGGAACTAAAATGAGTGTGTTTAGAGTCATTTTAATGCCTGAAATCGGTCAAAATAGAAGCTTCTGAGTAGGAGAAAAAGTCAGTAAAAATTGCAATTTTGGTCACATTGAGGCTTTAAAAAGTAGTTATTCAACATGAGGCACAATCGAAATGACATTTTGAATCAATTTTTCTACAGTCCAAAAAATCAATTTTCTGATGAAAAACGATGACCCGTGATCTGTCGAACTTTCTCCAGATGGTCAAAAAAAGTAATTTTTAAATATTTAATTTTTGGACTGTAAATGACTATTGCATGTGAATTATCAATTTTGGAACTAAAATAAGTGTGTTTAGAGTCATTTTAATGCCTGAAATTGGTCAAAATAGAAGCTTCTGAGTAGGAGAAAAAGTAAGTAAAAATTGCAATTTTGGTCACATTGAGGCTTTAAAAAGTGATTATTCAACATGAGGCACAATCCAAATGACATTTTGAATCAATTTTTCTACAGTCCAAAAAATCAATTTTCTGATGAAAAACGATGACCAGTGACCTGTCGAACTTTCTCCATATGGTCAAAAATGGTAATTTTTTTATTTTGAATTTTTTGACTGTAAATGACTATTGCATGTGAATGATCACTTTTTGAACAAAAATAATTGTGTTTAGAGTCATTTTAATTCCCGGAAATGGTCAAAATAAAAGCTTCTGAGTAGGAGAAAAAGTCTGTAAAAATGATAATTTTGGTCACATTGAGGCTTTAAAACGTGATTATTCAACATGAGGCACAATCCAAATGACATTTTGAATCAATTTTTCTACAGTCCAAAAAATCAATTTTCTGATGAAAAACGATGACCCGAATGTCGAATTTTCACAAGATGGTCAAAAATGGTGAATTGTTAATATTTAATTTTTTGACTGTAAATGACTTTTGCATGTGAATTATCACTTCTGGAGCTAAAATAAGTGTGTTTAGAGTCATTTTATTGCCTGAAATTGGTCAACATAGAAGCTTCTGAGTAGGATAAAAAGTCAGTAAAAATTGCTATTTTGGTCACATAGAGGCTTTAAAAAGTGATTATTCAACATGAGGCACAATCAAAATGACATATTGAATCAATTTTTCTACTGTCCAAAAAATTAATTTTCTGATGAAAAACGATGACCATTGACCTGTCGAACTTTCTCCATATGGTCAAAAATGGTAATTTTTTTATATTTAATTTTTTGACTGTAAATGACTATTGCATGTGAATTATCACTTTTGGAACAAAAATAAGTGTGTTTTGAGTCATTTTAATGCCTGAAATTGGTCAAAATAAAAGCTTCTGAGTAGGAGAAAAAGTCTGTAAAAATGTCAATTTTGGTCACATTGAGGCTTTAAAACGTGATTATTCAACATGAGGCACAATCCAAATGACATTTTGAATCAATTTTTCTACAGTCCAAAAAATCAATTTTCTGATGAAAAACGATGACCCGTGACCTGTCGAATTTTCACAAGATGGTCAAAAATGGTGAATTGTTAATATTTAATTTTTTGACTGTAAATGACTATTGCATGTGAATTATCACTTCTGGAGCTAAAATAAGTGTGTTTAGAGTCATTTTAATGCCTGAAATTGGTCAAAATAGAAGCTTCTGAGTAGGAGAAAAAGTCAGTAAAAATTGCAATTTTGGTCACATTGAGGCTTTAAAAAGTGATTATTCAACATGAGGCACAATCCAAATGACATTTTGAATCAATTTTCTGATGAAAAACGATGACCCGTGACCTGTTGAACTTTCTCCATATGGTCAAAAATGGTAATTTTTTAATATTTAATTTTTTGACTGTAAATGACTATTGCATATGAATTATCACTTTTGGAACTAAAATTAGTGTGTTTAGAGTCATTTTAATGCCTGAAATTGGTCAAAATAGAAGCTTCTGAGTAGGAGAAAAAGTCAGTAAAAACTGCAATTTTGGTCACATTGAGGCTTTAAAAAGTAGTTATTCAACATGAGGCACAATCCAAATGACATTTTGAATCAATTTTTCTAGAGTCCAAAAAATCAATTTTCTGATGAAAAACGATGACCCGTGATCTGTCGAACTTTCTCCAGATGGTCAAAAATGGGAATTATTTAATATTTAATTTTTTGACTGTAAATGACTATTGCATGTGAATTATCAATTTTGGAACTAAAATGAGTGTGTTTAGAGTCATTTTAATGCCTGAAATTGGTCAAAATAGAAGCTTCTGAGTAGGAGAAAAAGTCAGTAAAAATTGCAATTTTGGTCACATTGAGGCTTTAAAAAGTCGTTATTCAACATGAGGCACAATCCAAATGACATTTTGAATCAATTTTTCCACAGTCCAAAAAAATCAATTTTCTGATGAAAAATGATGACCCGTGATCTGTCGAACTTTCTCCAGGTGGTCAAAAACGGTAATTTTTTAATATTTAATTTTTTGACTGTAAATGACTATTGCATGTGAATTATCAATTTTGGAACTAAAATAAATGTGTTTAGAGTCATTTTAATGCCTGAAATTGGTCAAAATAGAAGCTTCTGAGCAGGAGAAAAAGTCAGTAAAAATTGCAATTTTGGTCACATTGAGGCTTTAAAAAGTGATTATTCAACATGAGGCACAATCCAAATGACATTTTGAATCAATTTTTCTACAGTCCAAAAAATCAATTTTCTGATGAAAAACGATGACCAGTGACCTGTCGAACTTTCTCCATATGGTCAAAAATGGTAATTTTTTTATTTTGAATTTTTTGACTGTAAATGACTATTGCATGTGAATGATCACTTTTGGAACAAAAATAAGTGTGTTTAGAGTCATTTTAATTCCCGGAAATGGTCAAAATAAAAGCATCTGAGTAGGAGAAAAAGTCTGTAAAAATGATAATTTTGGTCACATTGAGGCTTTAAAACGTGATTATTCAACATGAGGCACAATCCAAATGACATTTTGAATCAATTTTTCTACAGTCCAAAAAATCAATTTTCTGATGAAAAACGATGACCCGTGACCTGTCAAACTTTCTCCAGATGGTCAAAAATGGTAATTTTTTAATATTTAAGTTTTTTGACTGTAAATGGCTATTGCATGTGAATTATCACTTCTGGAACTAAAAAAAGTGTGTTTAGAGTCATTTTAATGCCTGAAATTGGACGATATAGAAGCTTCTGAGTAGGAGAAAAAGTCAGAAAAAATTGCAATTTTGGTCACATTGAGGCTTTAAAAAGTAGTTATTTAACATGAGGCACAATCCAAATGACATTTTGAATCAATTTTTCTACAGTCCAAAAAATCAATTTTCTGATGAAAAACGATGACCCGTGTGACCTGTTAAACTTTCTCCATATGGTCAAAAATGGTAATTTTTTAATATTTAATTTTTTGACTGAAAATGACTGTTGCATGTGAATTAATACTTTTGCAAGAAAAATAAGTGTGTTTATAGTCATTTTAATGCCTGAAATTGGTCAAAATAAAAGCTTCTGAGTAGGAGAAAAAGTCAGTAAAAATTGCAATTTTTGTTCACATTGAGGGTATAAAAAGTAGTTATTCAACATGAGGCACAATCCAAATGACATTTTGAATCAATTTTTCTACAGTCCAAAAAATCAATTTTCTGATGAAACACGATGAGCCGTGATCTGTCGAACTTTCTCCATATGGTCAAAAATTGTAATTTTTTAATATTTAATTTTTTGACTGTAAATGACTATTGCATGTAAATTATCAATTTTGGAACTAAAATAAGTGTGTTTAGAGTCATTTTAATGCCTGAAATTGGTCAAAATAGAAGCTTCTGAGTAGGAGAAAAAGTCAGTAAAAATTGCAATTTTGGTCACATTGAGGCTTTAAAAAGTGATTATTCAACATGAGGCACAATCAAAATGACATATTGAATCAATTTTTCTACTGTCCAAAAAATTAATTTTCTGATGAAAAACGATGACCCGTGACCTGTTGAACTTTCTCCATATGGTCAAAAATGGTAATTTTTTAATATTTAATTTTTTGACTGTAAATGACTATTGCATGTGATTTATCACTTTTGGAACTAAAATTAGTGTGTTTAGAGTCATTTTAATGCCTGAAATTGGTCAAAATAGAAGCTTCTGAGTAGGAGAAAAAGTCAGTAAAAATTGCAATTTTGGTCACATTGAGGCTTTAAAAAGTAGTTATTCAACATGAGGCACAATCCAAATGACATTTTGAATCACTTTTTCTACAGTCCAAAAAATCAATTTTCTGATGAAAAACGATGACCCGTGATCTGTCGAATTTTCTCCAGATGGTCAAAAAGGGTAATTTTTTAATATTTAATTTTTTGACTGTAAATGACTATTGCATGTGAATTATCACTTCTGGAACTAAAATAAGTGTGTTTAGAGTCATTTTAATGCCTGAAATTGGTCAAAATAGAAGCTTCTGAGTAGGAGAAAAAGTCAGTAAAAATTGCAATTTTGGTCACATTGAGGCTTTAAAAAGTGATTATTCAACATGAGGCACAATCCAAATGACATTTTCAATCAATTTTCTGATGAAAAACGATGACCCGTTACCTGTTGACCTTTCTCCATATGGTCAAAAATGGTAATTTTGTAATATTTAATTTTTTGACTGTAAATGACTATTGCATGTGAATTATCAATTTTGGAACTAAAATAAGTGTGTTTAGAGTCATTTTAATGCCTGAAATTGGTCAAAATAGAAGCTTCTGAGCAGGAGAAAAAGTCAGTAAAAATTGCAATTTTGGTCACATTGAGGCTTTAAAAAGTGATTATTCAACATGAGGCACAATCCAAATGACATTTTGAATCAATTTTTCTACAGTCCAAAAAATCAATTTTCTGATGAAAAACGATGACCAGTGACCTGTCGAACTTTCTCCATATGGTCAAAAATGGTAATTTTGTAATATTTAATTTTTTGACTGAAAATGACTATTGCATGTGAATTATTACTTTTGGAAGAAAAATAGGTGTGTTTAGAGTCATTTTAATGCCTGAAATTGGTCAAAATAAAAGCTTCTGAGTAGGAGAAAAAGTCAGTAAAAATTGCAATTTTGGTCACATTGAGGCTTTAAAAAGTGATTATTCAACATGAGGCACAATTAAAATGACATATTGAATCAATTTGTCTACTGTCCAAAAAATTAATTTTCTGATGAAAAACGATGACCAGTGACCTGTCGAACTTTCTCCATATGGTCAAAAATGGTAATTTTTTTATATTTAATTTTTTGACCGTAAATGACTATTGCATGTAAATTATCACTTTTGGAACAAAAATAAGTGTGTTTTGAGTCATTTTAATGCCTGAAATTGGTCAAAATAAAAGCTTCTGAGTAGGAGAAAAAGTCTGTAAAAATGTCAATTTTGGTCATATTGAGGCTTTAAAAAGTGATTATTCAACATGAGGCACAATCCAAATGACATTTTGAATCAATTTTTCTACAGTCCAAAAAAATCAATTTTCTGATGAAAAACGATGACCCTTGACCTGTCCAATTTTCACAAGATGGTCAAAAATGGTGAATTCTTAATATTTAATTTTTTGACTGTAAATGACTATTGCATGTGAATTATCACTTCTGGAACTAAAATAAGTGTGTTTAGAGTCATTTTAATGCCTGAAATTGGTCAAAATAGAAGCTTCTGAGTCGGAGAAAAAGTCAGTAAAAATTGCAATTTTGGTCACATTGAGGTTTTAAAAAGTGATTATTCAACATGAGGCACAATCCAAATGACATTTTGAATCAATTTTCTGATGAAAAACGATGACCTGTGACCTGTTGAACTTTCTCCATATGGTCAAAAATGGTAATTTTTTAATATTTAATTATTTGACTGTAAATGACTATTGCATATGAATTATCACTTTTGGAACTAAAATTAGTGTGTTTAGAGTCATTTTAATGCCTGAAATTGGTCAAAATAGAAGCTTCTGAGTAGGAGAAAAAGTCAGTAAAAACTGCAATTTTGGTCACATTGAGGCTTAAAAAAGTAGTTATTCAACATGAGGCACAATTCAAATGACATTTTGAATCAATTTTTCTACTGTCCAAAAAATTAATTTTCTGATGAAAAACGATGACCAGTGACCTGTCGAACTTTCTCCATATGGTCAAAAATGGTAATTTTTTTATATTTAATTTTTTGACTGTAAATGACTATTGCATGTAAATTATCACTTTTGGAACACAAATAAGTGTGTTTAGAGTCATTTTAATGCCTGAAATTGGTCACAATAGAAGCTTCTGAGTAGGAGAAAAAGTCTGCAAAAATGTCAATTTTGGTCACATTGAGGCTTTAAAAAGTGATTATTCAACATGAGGCACAATCCAAATGACATTTTGAATCAATTTTTCTACCGTCCAAAAAATCCATTTTCTGATGAAAAACGATGACCCGTGACCTGTCGAATTTTCTCCAGATGGTCAAAAAGGGTAATTTTTTAATATTTAATTTTTTGACTGTAAATGACTATTGCATATGAATTATCACTTCTGGAACTAAAATAAGTGTGTTTAGAGTCATTTTAATGCCTGAAATTGGTCAAAATAGAAGCTTCTGAGTAGGAGAAAAAGTCAGTAAAAATTGCAATTTTGGTCACATTGAGGCTTTAAAAAGTGATTATTCAACATGAGGCACAATCCAAATGACATTTTCAATCAATTTTCTGATGAAAAACGATGACCCGTTACCTGTTGACCTTTCTCCATATGGTCAAAAATGGTAATTTTGTAATATTTAATTTTTTGACTGTAAATGACTATTGCATGTGAATTATCACTTTTGGAACTAAAATGAGTGTGTTTAGAGTCATTTTAATGCCTGAAATCGGTCAAAATAGAAGCTTCTGAGTAGGAGAAAAAGTCAGTAAAAATTGCAATTTTGGTCACATTGAGGCTTTAAAAAGTAGTTATTCAACATGAGGCACAATCAAAATGACATTTTGAATCAATTTTTCTACAGTCCAAAAAATCAATTTTCTGATGAAAAACAATGACCCGTGATCTGTCGAACTTTCTCCAGATGGTCAAAAATGGTAATATTTTAATATTTAATTTTTGGACTGTAAATGACAATTGCATGTGAATTATCAATTTTGGAACTAAAATAAGTGTGTTTAGAGTCATTTTAATGCCTGAAATTGGTCAAAATAGAAGCTTCTGAGCAGGAGAAAAAGTCAGTAAAAATTGCAATTTTGGTCACATTGAGGCTTTAAAAAGTGATTATTCAACATGAGGCACAATCCAAATGACATTTTGAATCAATTTTTCTACAGTCCAAAAAATCAATTTTCTGATGAAAAACGATGACCAGTGACCTGTCGAACTTTCTCCATATGGTCAAAAATGGTAATTTTTTTATTTTGAATTTTTTGACTGTAAATGACTATTGCATGTGAATGATCACTTTTGGAACAAAAATAAGTGTGTTTAGAGTCATTTTAATTCCCGGAAATGGTCAAAATAAAAGCTTCTGAGTAGGAGAAAAAGTCTGTAAAAATGATAATTTTGGTCACATTGAGGCTTTAAAACATAATTATTCAACATGAGGCACAATCCAAATGACATTTTGAATCAATTTTTCTACAGTCCAAAAAATCAATTTTCTGATGAAAAACGATGACCCGTGACCTGTCAAACTTTCTCCAGATGGTCAAAAATGGTAATTTTTTAATATTTAAGTTTTTTGACTGTAAATGGCTATTGCATGTGAATTATCACTTCTGGAACTAAAATAAGTGTGTTTAGAGTCATTTTAATGCCTGAAATTCGTCAAAATAGAAGCTTCTGAGTAGGAGAAAAAGTCAGTAAAAATTGCAATTTTGGTCACATTGAGGCTTTAAAAAGTGATTATTCAACATGAGGCACAATCCAAATGACATTTTGAATCAATTTTTCTACAGTCCAAAAAATTAATTTTCTGATGAAAAACGATAACCCGTGACCTGTCGAACTTTCTCCATATGGTCAAAAATGGTAATTTTTTTATATTTAATTTTTTGACTGTAAATGACTATTGCATGCGAATTATCACTTTTGGAACACAAATAAGTGTGTTTAGAGTCATTTTAATGCCTGAAATTGGTCACAATAGAAGCTTCTGAGTAGGAGAAAAAGTCTGTAAAAATGTCAATTTTGGTCACATTGAGGCTTTAAAAAGTGATTATTCAACATGAGGCACAATCCAAATGACATTTTGAATCAATTTTTCTACCGTCCAAAAAATCCATTTTCTGATGAAAAACGATGACCCGTGACCTGTCGAATTTTCTCCAGATGGTCAAAAAGGGTAATTTTTTAATATTTAATTTTTTGACTGTAAATGACTATTGCATATGAATTATCACTTCTGGAACTAAAATAAGTGTGTTTAGAGTCATTTTAATGCCTGAAATTGGTCAAAATAGAAGCTTCTGAGTAGGAGAAAAAGTCAGTAAAAATTGCAATTTTGGTCACATTGAGGCTTTAAAAAGTGATTATTCAACATGAGGCACAATCCAAATGACATTTTCAATCAATTTTCTGATGAAAAACGATGACCCGTTACCTGTTGACCTTTCTCCATATGGTCAAAAATGGTAATTTTGTAATATTTAATTTTTTGACTGTAAATGACTATTGCATGTGAATTATCACTTTTGGAACTAAAATGAGTGTGTTTAGAGTCATTTTAATGCCTGAAATCGGTCAAAATAGAAGCTTCTGAGTAGGAGAAAAAGTCAGTAAAAATTGCAATTTTGGTCACATTGAGGCTTTAAAAAGTGATTATTCAACATGAGGCACAATCCAAATGACATTTTGAATCAATTTTTCTACAGTCCAAAAAATCAATTTTCTGATGAAAAACGATGACCAGTGACCTGTCGAACTTTCTCCATATGGTCAAAAATGGTAATTTTTTTATTTTGAATTTTTTGACTGTAAATGACTATTGCATGTGAATGATCACTTTTGGAACAAAAATAAGTGTGTTTAGAGTCATTTTAATCCCGGAAATGGTCAAAATAAAAGCTTCTGAGTAGGAGAAAAAGTCTGTAAAAATGATAATTTTGGTCACATTGAGGCTTTAAAACATAATTATTCAACATGAGGCACAATCCAAATGACATTTTGAATCAATTTTTCTACAGTCCAAAAAATCAATTTTCTGATGAAAAACGATGACCCGTGACCTGTCGAACTTTCTCCATATGGTCAAAAATGGTAATTTTTTTATATTTAATTTTTTGACTGTAAATTACTATTGCATGTGAATTATCACTTTTGGAACAAAAATAAGTGTGTTTTGAGTCATTTTAATGCCTGAAATTGGTCAAAATAAAAGCTTCTGAGTAGGAGAAAAAGTCAGTAAAAATTGCAATTTTGGTCACATTGAGGCTTTAAAAAGTGATTATTCAACATGAGGCACAATTAAAATGACATATTGAATCAATTTTTCTACTGTCCAAAAAATTAATTTTCTGATGAAAAACGATGACCAGTGACCTGTCGAACTTTCTCCATATGGTCAAAAATGGTAATTTTTTTATATTTAATTTTTTGACTGTAAATGACTATTGCATGTAAATTATCACTTTTGGAACAAAAATAAGTGTGTTTTGAGTCATTTTAATGCCTGAAATTGGTCAAAATAAAAGCTTCTGAGTAGGAGAAAAAGTCTGTAAAAATGTCAATTTTGGTCATATTGAGGCTTTAAAAAGTGATTATTCAACATGAGGCACAATCCAAATGACATTTTGAATCAATTTTTCTACAGTCCAAAAAAATCAATTTTCTGATGAAAAACGATGACCCTTGACCTGTCCAATTTTCACAAGATGGTCAAAAATGGTGAATTCTTAATATTTAATTTTTTGACTGTAAATGACTATTGCATGTGAATTATCACTTCTGGAACTAAAATAAGTGTGTTTAGAGTCATTTTAATGCCTGAAATTGGTCAAAATAGAAGCTTCTGAGTCGGAGAAAAAGTCAGTAAAAATTGCAATTTTGGTCACATTGAGGTTTTAAAAAGTGATTATTCAACATGAGGCACAATCCAAATGACATTTTGAATCAATTTTCTGATGAAAAACGATGACCTGTGACCTGTTGAACTTTCTCCATATGGTCAAAAATGGTAATTTTTTAATATTTAATTATTTGACTGTAAATGACTATTGCATATGAATTATCACTTTTGGAACTAAAATTAGTGTGTTTAGAGTCATTTTAATGCCTGAAATTGGTCAAAATAGAAGCTTCTGAGTAGGAGAAAAAGTCAGTAAAAACTGCAATTTTGGTCACATTGAGGCTTAAAAAAGTAGTTATTCAACATGAGGCACAATTCAAATGACATTTTGAATCAATTTTTCTACTGTCCAAAAAATTAATTTTCTGATGAAAAACGATGACCAGTGACCTGTCGAACTTTCTCCATATGGTCAAAAATGGTAATTTTTTTATATTTAATTTTTTGACTGTAAATGACTATTGCATGTAAATTATCACTTTTGGAACACAAATAAGTGTGTTTAGAGTCATTTTAATGCCTGAAATTGGTCACAATAGAAGCTTCTGAGTAGGAGAAAAAGTCTGCAAAAATGTCAATTTTGGTCACATTGAGGCTTTAAAAAGTGATTATTCAACATGAGGCACAATCCAAATGACATTTTGAATCAATTTTTCTACCGTCCAAAAAATCCATTTTCTGATGAAAAACGATGACCCGTGACCTGTCGAATTTTCTCCAGATGGTCAAAAAGGGTAATTTTTTAATATTTAATTTTTTGACTGTAAATGACTATTGCATATGAATTATCACTTCTGGAACTAAAATAAGTGTGTTTAGAGTCATTTTAATGCCTGAAATTGGTCAAAATAGAAGCTTCTGAGTAGGAGAAAAAGTCAGTAAAAATTGCAATTTTGGTCACATTGAGGCTTTAAAAAGTGATTATTCAACATGAGGCACAATCCAAATGACATTTTCAATCAATTTTCTGATGAAAAACGATGACCCGTTACCTGTTGACCTTTCTCCATATGGTCAAAAATGGTAATTTTGTAATATTTAATTTTTTGACTGTAAATGACTATTGCATGTGAATTATCACTTTTGGAACTAAAATGAGTGTGTTTAGAGTCATTTTAATGCCTGAAATCGGTCAAAATAGAAGCTTCTGAGTAGGAGAAAAAGTCAGTAAAAATTGCAATTTTGGTCACATTGAGGCTTTAAAAAGTAGTTATTCAACATGAGGCACAATCAAAATGACATTTTGAATCAATTTTTCTACAGTCCAAAAAATCAATTTTCTGATGAAAAACAATGACCCGTGATCTGTCGAACTTTCTCCAGATGGTCAAAAATGGTAATATTTTAATATTTAATTTTTGGACTGTAAATGACAATTGCATGTGAATTATCAATTTTGGAACTAAAATAAGTGTGTTTAGAGTCATTTTAATGCCTGAAATTGGTCAAAATAGAAGCTTCTGAGCAGGAGAAAAAGTCAGTAAAAATTGCAATTTTGGTCACATTGAGGCTTTAAAAAGTGATTATTCAACATGAGGCACAATCCAAATGACATTTTGAATCAATTTTTCTACAGTCCAAAAAATCAATTTTCTGATGAAAAACGATGACCAGTGACCTGTCGAACTTTCTCCATATGGTCAAAAATGGTAATTTTTTTATTTTGAATTTTTTGACTGTAAATGACTATTGCATGTGAATGATCACTTTTGGAACAAAAATAAGTGTGTTTAGAGTCATTTTAATTCCCGGAAATGGTCAAAATAAAAGCTTCTGAGTAGGAGAAAAAGTCTGTAAAAATGATAATTTTGGTCACATTGAGGCTTTAAAACATAATTATTCAACATGAGGCACAATCCAAATGACATTTTGAATCAATTTTTCTACAGTCCAAAAAATCAATTTTCTGATGAAAAACGATGACCCGTGACCTGTCAAACTTTCTCCAGATGGTCAAAAATGGTAATTTTTTAATATTTAAGTTTTTTGACTGTAAATGGCTATTGCATGTGAATTATCACTTCTGGAACTAAAATAAGTGTGTTTAGAGTCATTTTAATGCCTGAAATTCGTCAAAATAGAAGCTTCTGAGTAGGAGAAAAAGTCAGTAAAAATTGCAATTTTGGTCACATTGAGGCTTTAAAAAGTGATTATTCAACATGAGGCACAATCCAAATGACATTTTGAATCAATTTTTCTACAGTCCAAAAAATTAATTTTCTGATGAAAAACGATAACCCGTGACCTGTCGAACTTTCTCCATATGGTCAAAAATGGTAATTTTTTTATATTTAATTTTTTGACTGTAAATGACTATTGCATGCGAATTATCACTTTTGGAACACAAATAAGTGTGTTTAGAGTCATTTTAATGCCTGAAATTGGTCACAATAGAAGCTTCTGAGTAGGAGAAAAAGTCTGTAAAAATGTCAATTTTGGTCACATTGAGGCTTTAAAAAGTGATTATTCAACATGAGGCACAATCCAAATGACATTTTGAATCAATTTTTCTACCGTCCAAAAAATCCATTTTCTGATGAAAAACGATGACCCGTGACCTGTCGAATTTTCTCCAGATGGTCAAAAAGGGTAATTTTTTAATATTTAATTTTTTGACTGTAAATGACTATTGCATATGAATTATCACTTCTGGAACTAAAATAAGTGTGTTTAGAGTCATTTTAATGCCTGAAATTGGTCAAAATAGAAGCTTCTGAGTAGGAGAAAAAGTCAGTAAAAATTGCAATTTTGGTCACATTGAGGCTTTAAAAAGTGATTATTCAACATGAGGCACAATCCAAATGACATTTTCAATCAATTTTCTGATGAAAAACGATGACCCGTTACCTGTTGACCTTTCTCCATATGGTCAAAAATGGTAATTTTGTAATATTTAATTTTTTGACTGTAAATGACTATTGCATGTGAATTATCACTTTTGGAACTAAAATGAGTGTGTTTAGAGTCATTTTAATGCCTGAAATCGGTCAAAATAGAAGCTTCTGAGTAGGAGAAAAAGTCAGTAAAAATTGCAATTTTGGTCACATTGAGGCTTTAAAAAGTGATTATTCAACATGAGGCACAATCCAAATGACATTTTGAATCAATTTTTCTACAGTCCAAAAAATCAATTTTCTGATGAAAAACGATGACCAGTGACCTGTCGAACTTTCTCCATATGGTCAAAAATGGTAATTTTTTTATTTTGAATTTTTTGACTGTAAATGACTATTGCATGTGAATGATCACTTTTGGAACAAAAATAAGTGTGTTTAGAGTCATTTTAATCCCGGAAATGGTCAAAATAAAAGCTTCTGAGTAGGAGAAAAAGTCTGTAAAAATGATAATTTTGGTCACATTGAGGCTTTAAAACATAATTATTCAACATGAGGCACAATCCAAATGACATTTTGAATCAATTTTTCTACAGTCCAAAAAATCAATTTTCTGATGAAAAACGATGACCCGTGACCTGTCGAACTTTCTCCATATGGTCAAAAATGGTAATTTTTTTATATTTAATTTTTTGACTGTAAATTACTATTGCATGTGAATTATCACTTTTGGAACAAAAATAAGTGTGTTTTGAGTCATTTTAATGCCTGAAATTGGTCAAAATAAAAGCTTCTGAGTAGGAGAAAAAGTCTGTAAAAATGTCAATTTTGGTCACATTGAGGCTTTAAAACGTGATTATTCAACATGAGGCACAATCCAAATGACATTTTGAATCAATTTTTCTACAGTCCAAAAAATCTATTTTCTGATGAAAAACGATGACCCGTGACCTGTCGAATTTTCACAAGATGGTCAAAAATGGTGAATTGTTAATATTTAATTTTTTGACTGTAAATGACTATTGCATGTGAATTATCACTTCTGGAGCTAAAATAAGTGTGTTTAGAGTCATTTTAATGCCTGAAATTGGTCAAAATAGAAGCTTCTGAGTAGGAGAAAAAGTCAGTAAAAATTGCAATTTTGGTCACATTGAGGCTTTAAAAAGTGATTATTCAACATGAGGCACAATCCAAATGACATTTTGAATCAGATTTCTGATGAAAAACGATGACCCGTGACCTGTTGAACTTTCTCCATATGGTCAAAAATGGTAATTTTTTAATATTTAATTTTTTGACTGTAAATGACTATTGCATATGAATTATCACTTTTGGAACTAAAATTAGTGTGTTTAGAGTCATTTTAATGCCTGAAATTGGTCAAAATAGAAGCTTCTGAGTAGGAGAAAAAGTCAGTAAAAACTGCAATTTTGGTCACATTGAGGCTTTAAAAAGTAGTTATTCAACATGAGGCACAATCCAAATGACATTTTGAATCAATTTTTCTAGAGTCCAAAAAATCAATTTTCTGATGAAAAACGATGACCCGTGATCTGTCGAACTTTCTCCAGATGGTCAAAAATGGGAATTTTTTAATATTTAATTTTTTGACTGTAAATGACTATTGCATGTGAATTATCAATTTTGGAACTAAAATGAGTGTGTTTAGAGTCATTTTAATGCCTGAAATTGGTCAAAATAGAAGCTTCTGAGTAGGAGAAAAAGTCAGTAAAAATTGCAATTTTGGTCACATTGAGGCTTTAAAAAGTCGTTATTCAACATGAGGCACAATCCAAATGACATTTTGAATCAATTTTTCCACAGTCCAAAAAAATAAATTTTCTGATGAAAAATGATGACCCGTGATCTGTCGAACTTTCTCCAGGTGGTCAAAAACGGTAATTTTTTAATATTTAATTTTTTGACTGTAAATGACTATTGCATGTGAATTATCAATTTTGGAACTAAAATAAATGTGTTTAGAGTCATTTTAATGCCTGAAATTGGTCAAAATAGAAGCTTCTGAGCAGGAGAAAAAGTCAGTAAAAATTGCAATTTTGGTCACATTGAGGCTTTAAAAAGTGATTATTCAACATGAGGCACAATCCAAATGACATTTTGAATCAATTTTTCTACAGTCCAAAAAATCAATTTTCTGATGAAAAACGATGACCAGTGACCTGTCGAACTTTCTCCAGATGGTCAAAAATGGTAATTTTTTTATTTTGAATTTTTTGACTGTTAATGACTATTGCATGTGAATGATCACTTTTGGAACAAAAATAAGTGTGTTTAGAGTCATTTTAATTCCCGGAAATGGTCAAAATAAAAGCATCTGAGTAGGAGAAAAAGTCTGTAAAAATGATAATTTTGGTCACATTGAGGCTTTAAAACGTGATTATTCAACATGAGGCACAATCCAAATGACATTTTGAATCAATTTTTCTACAGTCCAAAAAATCAATTTTCTGATGAAAAACGATGACCCGTGACCTGTCAAACTTTCTCCAGATGGTCAAAAATGGTAATTTTTTAATATTTAAGTTTTTTGACTGTAAATGGCTATTGCATGTGAATTATCACTTCTGGAACTAAAAAAAGTGTGTTTAGAGTCATTTTAATGCCTGAAATTGGTCGATATAGAAGCTTCTGAGTAGGAGAAAAAGTCAGAAAAAATTGCAATTTTGGTCACATTGAGGCTTTAAAAAGTAGTTATTCAACATGAGGCACAATCCAAATGACATTTTGAATCAATTTTTCTACAGTCCAAAAAATCAATTTTCTGATGAAAAACGATGACCCGTGTGACCTGTTAAACTTTCTCCATATGGTCAAAAATGGTAATTTTTTAATATTTAATTTTTTGACTGAAAATGACTGTTGCATGTGAATTAATACTTTTGGAAGAAAAATAAGTGTGTTTATAGTCATTTTAATGCCTGAAATTGGTCAAAATAAAAGCTTCTGAGTAGGAGAAAAAGTCAGTAAAAATTGCAATTTTTGTTCACATTGAGGGTATAGAAAGTAGTTATTCAACATGAGGCACAATCCAAATGACATTTTGAATCAATTTTTCTACAGTCCAAAAAATCAATTTTCTGATGAAACACGATGAGCCGTGATCTGTCGAACTTTCTCCATATGGTCAAAAATTGTAATTTTTTAATATTTAATTTTTTGACTGTAAATGACTATTGCATGTAAATTATCAATTTTGGAACTAAAATAAGTGTGTTTAGAGTCATTTTAATGCCTGAAATTGGTCAAAATAGAAGCTTCTGAGTAGGAGAAAAAGTCAGTAAAAATTGCAATTTTGGTCACATTGAGGCTTTAAAAAGTGATTATTCAACATGAGGCACAATCAAAATGACATATTGAATCAATTTTTCTAAAGTCCAAAAAATTAATTTTCTGATGAAAAACGATAACCCGTGACCTGTCGAACTTTCTCCATATGGTCAAAAATGGTAATTTTTTTATATTTAATTTTTTGACTGTAAATGACTATTGCATGTGAATTATCACTTTTGGAACAAAAATAAGTGTGTTTAGAGTCATTTTAATGCCTGAAATTGGTCAAAATAGAAGCTTCTGAGTAGGAGAAAAAGTCTGTAAAAATGTCAATTTTGGTCACATTGAGGCTTTAAAAAGTGATTATTCAACATGAGGCACAATCCAAATGACATTTTGAATCAATTTTTCTACCGTCCAAAAAATCCATTTCCTGATGAAAAACGATGACCCGTGACCTGTCGAATTTTCTCCAGATGGTCAAAAAGGGTAATTTTTTAATATTTAATTTTTTGACTGTAAATGACTATTGCATGTGAATTATCACTTCTGGAACTAAAATAAGTGTGTTTAGAGTCATTTTAATGCCTGAAATTGGTCAAAATAAAAGCTTCTGAGTAGGAGAAAAAGTCAGTAAAAATTGCAATTTTGGTCACATTGAGGCTTTAAAAAGTGATTATTCAACATGAGGCACAATTAAAATGACATATTGAATCAATTTTTCTACTGTCCAAAAAATTAATTTTCTGATGAAAAACGATGACCAGTGACCTGTCGAACTTTCTCCATATGGTCAAAAATGGTAATTTTTTTATATTTAATTTTTTGACTGTAAATGACTATTGCATGTAAATTATCACTTTTGGAACAAAAATAAGTGTCTTTTGAGTCATTTTAATGCCTGAAATTGGTCAAAATAAAAGCTTCTGAGTAGGAGAAAAAGTCTGTAAAAATGTCAATTTTGGTCATATTGAGGCTTTAAAAAGTGATTATTCAACATGAGGCACAATCCAAATGACATTTTGAATCAATTTTTCTACAGTCCAAAAAATCAATTTTCTGATGAAAAACGATGACCCTTGACCTGTCGAATTTTCACAAGATGGTCAAAAATGGTGAATTCTTAATATTTAATTTTTTGACTGTAAATGACTATTGCATGTGAATTATCACTTCTGGAACTAAAATAAGTGTGTTTAGAGTCCTTTTAATGCCTGAAATTTGTCAAAATAGAAGCTTCTGAGTCGGAGAAAAAGTCAGTAAAAATTGCAATTTTGGTCACATTGAGGTTTTAAAAAGTGATTATTCAACATGAGGCACAATCCAAATGACATTTTGAATCAATTTTCTGATGAAAAACGATGACCTGTGACCTGTTGAACTTTCTCCATATGGTCAAAAATGGTAATTTTTTAATATTTAATTATTTGACTGTAAATGACTATTGCATATGAATTATCACTTTTGGAACTAAAATTAGTGTGTTTAGAGTCATTTTAATGCCTGAAATTGGTCAAAATAGAAGCTTCTGAGTAGGAGAAAAAGTCAGTAAAAACTGCAATTTTGGTCACATTGAGGCTTTAAAAAGTAGTTATTCAACATGAGGCACAATCCAAATGACATTTTGAATCCATTTTTCTACAGTCCAAAAAATCAATTTTCTGATGAAAAACGATGACCCGTGACCTGTTGAACTTTCTCCATATGGTCAAAAATGGTAATTTTTTTATATTTAATTTTTTGACTGTAAATGACTATTGCATGTGAATTATCACTTTTGGAACACAAATAAGTGTGTTTAGAGTCATTTTAATGCCTGAAATTGGTCACAATAGAAGCTTCTGAGTAGGAGAAAAAGTCTGTAAAAATGTCAATTTTGGTCACATTGAGGCTTTAAAAAGTGATTATTCAACATGAGGCACAATCCAAATGACATTTTGAATCAATTTTTCTACCGTCCAAAAAATCCATTTTCTGATGAAAAACGATGACCCGTGACCTGTCGAATTTTCTCCAGATGGTCAAAAAGGGTAATTTTTTAATATTTAATTTTTTGACTGTAAATGACTATTGCATATGAATTATCACTTCTGGAACTAAAATAAGTGTGTTTAGAGTCATTTTAATGCCTGAAATTGGTCAAAATAGAAGCTTCTGAGTAGGAGAAAAAGTCAGTAAAAATTGCAATTTTGGTCACATTGAGGCTTTAAAAAGTGATTATTCAACATGAGGCACAATCCAAATGACATTTTCAATCAATTTTCTGATGAAAAACGATGACCCGTTACCTGTTGACCTTTCTCCATATGGTCAAAAATGGTAATTTTGTAATATTTAATTTTTTGACTGTAAATGACTATTGCATGTGAATTATCACTTTTGGAACTAAAATGAGTGTGTTTAGAGTCATTTTAATGCCTGAAATCGGTCAAAATAGAAGCTTCTGAGTAGGAGAAAAAGTCAGTAAAAATTGCAATTTTGGTCACATTGAGGCTTTAAAAAGTAGTTATTCAACATGAGGCACAATCAAAATGACATTTTGAATCAATTTTTCTACAGTCCAAAAAATCAATTTTCTGATGAAAAACGATGACCCGTGATCTGTCGAACTTTCTCCAGATGGTCAAAAATGGTAATATTTTAATATTTAATTTTTGGACTGTAAATGACAATTGCATGTGAATTATCAATTTTGGAACTAAAATAAGTGTGTTTAGAGTCATTTTAATGCCTGAAATTGGTCAAAATAGAAGCTTCTGAGCAGGAGAAAAAGTCAGTAAAAATTGCAATTTTGGTCACATTGAGGCTTTAAAAAGTGATTATTCAACATGAGGCATAATCCAAATGACATTTTGAATACATTTTTCTACAGTCCAAAAAATCAATTTTCTGATGAAAAACGATGACCAGTGACCTGTCAAACTTTCTCCATATGGTCAAAAATGGTAATTTTTTTATATTTAATTTTTTGACTGTAAATGACTATTGCATGTGAATGATCACTTTTGGAACAAAAATAAGTGTGTTTAGAGTCATTTTAATTCCCGGAAATGGTCAAAATAAAAGCTTCTGAGTAGGAGAAAAAGTCTGTAAAAATGATAATTTTGGTCACATCGAGGCTTTAAAAAGTAGGTATTCAACATGAGGCACAATCCAAATGACATTTTGAATCAATTTTTCTACAGTCCGAAAAATCAATTTTCTGATGAAAAACGATGACCCGTGACCTGTCGAATTTTCTCCAGATGGTCAAAAATGGTGATTTTTTAATATTTAATTTTTTGACTGTAAATGACTATTGCATGTGAATTATCACTTTTGGAACAAAAATAAGTGTGTTTAGAGTCATTTTAATGCCTGAAATTGGTCAAAATAAAAGCTTCTGAGTAGGAGAAAAAGTCTGTAAAAATGTCAATTTTGGTCACATTGAGGCTTTAAAAAGTAGGTATTCAACATGAGGCACAATCCAAATGACATTTTGAATCAATTTTTCTACAGTCCAAAAAATCAATTTTCTGATGAAAAACGATGACCCGTGACCTGTCGAATTTTCTCCAGATGGTCAAAAAGGGTAATTTTTTAATATTTAATTTTTTGACTGTAAATGACTATTGCATGTGAATTATCACTTTTGGAACAAAAATATGTGTGTTGAGAGTCATTTTAATGCCTGAAATTGGTCAAAATAAAAGCTTCTGAGTAGGAGAAAAAGTCTGTATAAATGTCAATTTTGGTCACATCGAGGCTTTAAAAAGTAGGTATTCAACATGAGGCACAATCCAAATGACATTTTGAATCAATTTTTCTACAGTCCGAAAAATCAATTTTCTGATGAAAAACGATGACCCGTGACCTGTCGAATTTTCTCCAGATGGTCAAAAAGGGTAATTTTTTAATATTTAATTTTTTGTCTGTAAATGACTATTGCATGTGAATTATCACTATTGGAACACAAATAAGTGTGTTTAGAGTCATTTTAATGCCTGAAATTGATCAAAATAAAAGCTTCTGAGTAGGAAAAAAAGTCTGTAAAAATGATAATTTTGCTCAGATTGAGGCTTTAAAAAGTGAATATTAAACATGAGGCACAATCCAAATGAAATTTTGAATCAATTTATCTACAGTCCAAAAAATCTATTTTCTGATGAAAAAAGATGACCCGTGACCTGTCGAATTTTCTCCAGATGGTCAAAAAGGGTAATTTTTTAATATTTAATTTTTTGACTGTAAATGACTATTGCACGTGAATTATCACTTTTGGAACAAAAATAAGTGTGTTTAGAGTCATTTTAATGCCTGAAATTGGTCAAAATAAAAGCTTATGAGTAGGAGAAAAAGTCTGTAAAAATGTCAATCTTGGTCACATTGAGGCTTTAAAAAGTGTTTATTCAACATGAGGCACAATCCAAATGACATTTTGAATCAATTTTTCTACAGTCCAGAAAATCAATTTTCTGATGAAAAACGATGACCCGTGACCTGTCGAACTTTCTCCACATGGTCAAAAATGGTAATTTTTTAAATATTTACGTTTTTGACTGTAAATGACTATTGCATGTGAATTATCACGTTTGGAACAAAAATAAGTGTGTTTAGAGTCATTTTAATGCCTGAAATTGGTCAAAATAAAAGCTTATGAGTAGGAGAAAAAGTCTGTAAAAATGTCAATTTTGGTCACAATGAGGCTTTAAAAAGTGTTTATTCAACATGAGGCACAATCCAAATGACATTTTGATTCAATTTTTCTACAGTCCAAAAAAACAATTTTCTGATGAAAAACGATGACCCGTGACCTGTCGAACTTTCTCCATATGGTCAAAAATGGTAATTTTTTTATATTTAATTTTTTGACTATAAATGACTATTGCATGTGAATGATCACTTTTGGAACAAAAATAGGTGTGTTTAGAGTCATTTTAATCCTGAAATTGGTCAAAATAAAAGCTTCTGAGTAGGAGAAAAAGTCTGTAAAAATTATAATTTTGGTCACATTGAGGCTTTAAAAAGTGATTATTCAACATGAGGCACAATCCAAATGACATTTTGAATCAATTTTTCTACAGTCCAAAAAATCAATTTTCTGATGCAAACGATGACCCGTCACCTGTCGAATTTTCACCAGGTGGTCAAAAATGGTGATTGTTTAATATTTAATTTTTTGACTGTAAATGACTATTGCATGTGAATTATCACTTCTGGAGCTAAAATAAGTATGTTTAGAGTCATTTTAATGCCTGAAATTGGTCGAAATAGAAGCTTCTGAGTAGTAGAAAAAGCCTGTAAAAATGTCAATTTTGGTCACATTGAGGCTTCAAAAAGTAGTTATTCAACATGAGGCACAATCCAAATGACATTTTGAATCAATTTTTCTACAGTCCAAAAAATCAATTTTCTGATGAAAAACGATGACCCGTGACCTGTCGAATTTTCACCAGATGGTCAAAAATGGTGATTTTTTAATATTAAATTTTTTGACCGTAAATGACTATTGCATGTAAATTATCACTTTTGGAACTAAAATAAGTGTGTTTACAGTCATGTTAATGCCTGAAATTGGTCAAAATAAAAGCTTCTGAGTAGGAGAAAAAGTCTGTAAAAATGTCAATTTTGGTCACATTGAGGCTTTAAAAAGTAGGTATTCAACATGAGGCACAATCCAAATGACATTTTGAATCAATTTTTCTACAGTCCAAAAAATCAATTTTCTGATGAAAAACGATGACCCGTGACCTGTCGAATTTTCTCCAGATGGTCAAAAAGGGTAATTTTTGAATATTTAATTTTTTGACTGTAAATGACTATTGCATGTGAATTATCACTTTTGGAACAAAAATATGTGTGTTGAGAGTCATTTTAATGCCTGAAATTGGTCAAAATAAAAGCTTCTGAGTAGGAGAAAAAGTCTGTATAAATGTCTATTTTGGTCACATCGAGGCTTTAAAAAGTAGGTATTCAACATGAGGCACAATCCAAATGACATTTTGAATCAATTTTTCTACAGTCCGAAAAATCAATTTTCTGATGAAAAACGATGACCCGTGACCTGTCGAATTTTCTCCAGATGGTCAAAAAGGGTAATTTTTTAATATTAAATTTTTGGACTGTAAATGACTATTGCACGCGAATTATCACTTTTGGAACAAAAATAAGTGTGTTTAGAGTCATTTTAATGCCTGAAATTGGTCAAAATAAAAGCTTATGAGTAGGAGAAAAAGTCTGTAAAAATGTCAATTTTGGTCACATTGAGGCTTTAAAAAGTGTTTATTCAACATGAGGCACAATCCAAATGACATTTTGAATCAATTTTTCTACAGTCCAGAAAATCAATTTTCTGATGAAAAACGATGACCCGTGACCTGTCGAACTTTCTCCACATGGTCAAAAATGGTAATTTTTTTAATATTTACGTTTTTGACTGTAAATGACTATTGCATGTGAATTATCACTTTTGGAACAAAAATAAGTGTGTTTAGAGTCATTTTAATGCCTGAAATTGGTCAAAATAAAAGCTTATGAGTAGGAGAAAAAGTCTGTAAAAATGTCAATTTTGGTCACATTGAGGCTTTAAAAAGTAGTTATTCAACATGAGGCACAATCCAAATGACATTTTGAATCAATTTTTCTACAGTCCAAAACATCAATTTTCTGATGAAAAACGATGACCCGTGACCTGTCGAATTTTCACCAGATGGTCAAAAATGGTGATTTTTTAATATTAAATTTTTTGACCGTAAATGACTATTGCATGCAAATTATCACTTTTGGAACTAAAATAAGTGTGTTTACAGTCCTGTTAATGCCTGAAATTGGTCAAAATAAAAGCTTCTGAGTAGGAGAAAAAGTCTGTAAAAATGTCAATTTTGGTCACATTGAGGCTTTAAAAAGTAGGTATTCAACATGAGGCACAATCCAAATGACATTTTGAATCAATTTTTCTACAGTGCAAAAAATCAATTTTCTGATGCAAAACGATGACCCGTGACCTGTCGAACTTTCTCCACATGGTCAAAAATGGTAATTTTTTTAATATTTACGTTTTTGACTGTAAATGACTATTGCATGTGAATTATCACTTTTGGAACAAAAATAAGTGTGTTTAGAGTCATTTTAATGCCTGAAATTGGTCAAAATAAAAGCTTATGAGTAGGAGAAAAAGTCTGTAAAAATGTCAATTTTGGTCACAATGAGGCTTTAAAAAGTGTTTATTCAACATGAGGCACAATCCAAATGACATTTTGATTCAATTTTTCTACAGTCCAAAAAAACAATTTTCTGATGAAAAACGATGACCCGTGACCTGTCGAACTTTCTCCATATGGTCAAAAATGGTAATTTTTTAATATTTAATTTTTTGACTATAAATGACTATTGCATGTGAATGATCACTTTTGGAACAAAAATAGGTGTGTTTAGAGTCATTTTAATCCTGAAATTGGTCAAAATAAAAGCTTCTGAGTAGGAGAAAAAGTCTGTAAAAATTATAATTTTGGTCACATTGAGGCTTTAAAAAGTGATTATTCAGCATGAGGCACAATCCAAATGACATTTTGAATCAATTTTTCTACACTCCAAAAAATCAATTTTCTGATGCAAACGATGACCCGTGTCCTGTCGAATTTTCACTAGATGGTCAAAAATGGTGATTTTTTAATATTTAATTTTTTGACTGTAAATGACTATTGCATGTGAATTATCACTTCTGGAGCTAAAATAAGTATGTTTAGAGTCATTTTAATGCCTGAAATTGGTCGAAATAGAAGCTTCTGAGTAGTAGAAAAAGTCTGTAAAAATGTCAATTTTGGTCACATTGCGGCTTTAAAAAGTAGTTATTCAACATGAGGCACAATCCAAATGACATTTTGAATCAATTTTTCTACAGTCCAAAACATCAATTTTCTGATGAAAAACGATGACCCGTGACCTGTCGAATTTTCACCAGATGGTCAAAAATGGTGATTTTTTAATATTAAATTTTTTGACCGTAAATGACTATTGCATGCAAATTATCACTTTTGGAACTAAAATAAGTGTGTTTACAGTCATGTTAATGCCTGAAATTGGTCAAAATAAAAGCTTCTGAGTAGGAGAAAAAGTCTGTAAAAATGTCAATTTTGGTCACATTGAGGCTTTAAAAAGTAGGTATTCAACATGAGGCACAATCCAAATGACATTTTGAATCAATTTTTCTACAGTCCAAAAAATCAATTTTCTGATAAAAAACGATGACCCGTGACCTGTCGAATTTTCTCCAGATGGTCAAAAAGGGTAATTTTTTAATATTTAATTTTTTTACTGTAAATGACTATTGCATGTGAATTATCACTTTTGGAACAAAAATATGTGTGTTGAGAGTCATTTTAATGCCTGAAATTGGTCAAAATAAAAGCTTCTGAGTAGGAGAAAAAGTCTGTATAAATGTCAATTTTGGTCACATCGAGGCTTTAAAAAGTAGGTATTCAACATGAGGCACAATCCAAATGACATTTTGAATCAATTTTTCTACAGTCCGAAAAATCAATTTTCTGATGAAAAACGATGACCCGTGACCTGTCGAATTTTCTCCAGATGGTCAAAAAGGGTAATTTTTTAATATTTAATTTTTTGACTGTAAATGACTATTGCATGTGAATTATCACTATCGGAACAAAAATAAGTGTGTTTAGAGTCATTTTAATGCCTGAAATTGATCAAAATAAAAGCTTCTGAGTAGGAAAAAAAGTCTGTAAAAATGATAATTTTGCTCACATTGAGGCTTTAAAACGTGATTATTAAACATGAGGCACAATCCAAATGAAATTTTGAATCAATTTATCTACAGTCCAAAAAATCTATTTTCTGATGAAAAAAGATGACCCGTGACCTGTCGAATTTTCTCCAGATGGTCAAAAAGGGTAATTTTTTAATATTTAATTTTTTGACTGTAAATGACTATTGCACGTGAATTATCACTTTTGGAACAAAAATAAGTGTGTTTAGAGTCATTTTAATGCCTGAAATTGGTCAAAATAAAAGCTTATGAGTAGGAGAAAAAGTCTGTAAAAATGTCAATTTTGGTCACAATGAGGCTTTAAAAAGTGTTTATTCAACATGAGGCACAATCCAAATGACATTTTGATTCAATTTTTCTACAGTCCAAAAAACAATTTTCTGATGAAAAACGACCCGTGACCTGTCGAACTTTCTCCATATGGACAAAAATGGTAATTTTTTTATATTTAATTTTTTGACTATAAATGACTATTGCATGTGAATGATCACTTTTGGAACAAAAATAGGTGTGTTTAGAGTCATTTTAATCCTGAAATTGGTCAAAATAAAAGCTTCTGATTAGGAGAAAAAGTCTGTAAAAATTATAATTTTGGTCACATTGAGGCTTTAAAAAGTGATTATTTAACATGAGGCACAATCCAAATGACATTTTGAATCAATTTTTCTACAGTTCAAAAAAACAATTTTCTGATGCAAACGATGACCCGTGACCTGTCGAATTTTCACCAGATGGTCAAAAATGGTGATTTTTTAATATTTAATTTTTTGACTGTAAATGACTATTGCATGCAAATTATCACTTTTGGAACTAAAATAAGTGTGTTTACAGTCATGTTAATGCCTGAAATTGGTCAAAATAAAAGCTTCTGAGTAGGAGAAAAAGTCTGTAAAAATGTCAATTTTGGTCACATTGAGGCTTTAAAAGGTAGGTATTCAACATGAGGCACAATCCAAATGACATTTTGAATCAATTTTTCTACAGTCCAAAAAAATCAATTTTCTGTTGAAAAACGATGACCCGTGACCTGTCGAATTTTCTCCAGATGGTCAAAAAGGGTAATTTTTTAATATTTAATTTTTTGACTGTAAATGACTATTGCATGTGAATTATCACTTTTGGAACAAAAATATGTGTGTTGAGAGTCATTTTAATGCCTGAAATTGGTCAAAATAAAAGCTTCTGAGTAGGAGAAAAAGTATGTATAAATGTCAATTTTGGTCACATCGAGGCTTTAAAAAGTAGGTATTCAACATGAGGCACAATCCAAATGACATTTTGAATCAATTTTTCTACAGTCCGAAAAATCAATTCTCTGATGAAAAACGATGACCCGTGACCTGTCGAATTTTCTCCAGATGGTCAAAAAGGGTAATTTTTTAATATTTAATTTTTTGACTGTAAATGACTATTGCATGTGAATTATCACTATCGGAACAAAAATAAGTGTGTTTAGAGTCATTTTAATGCCTGAAATTGGTCAAAATAAAAGCTTATGAGTAGGAGAAAAAGTCTGTAAAAAAGTCAATTTTGGTCACAATGAGGCTTTAAAAAGTGTTTATTCAACATGAGGCACAATCCAAATGACATTTTGATTCAATTTTTCTACAGTCCAAAAAAACATATTTCTGATGAAAAACGATGACCCGTGACCTGTCGAACTTTCTCCATATGGTCAAAAATGGTGATTTTTTAATATTTAATTTTTTGACTGTAAATGACTATTGCATGTGAATGATCACTCTTGGAACAAAAATAAGTGTGTTTAGAGTCATTTTAATGCCTGAAATTGGTCAAAATAAAAGCTTCAGAGTAGGAGAAAAAGTCTGTAAAAATGTCATTTTTGGTCACATTGAGGCTTTAAAAAGTTATTATTCAACATGAGGCACAATCCAAATGACATTTTGAATCAATTTTTCTACAGTCCAAAAAATCAATTTTCTGATAAAAAACTATGACCCGTGACCTGTCGAACTTTCTCCATATGGTCAAAAATGGTAATTTTTTTATATTAAATTTTTTGACTATAAATGACTATTGCATGTGAATGATCACTTTTGGAACAAAAATAGGTGTGTTTAGAGTCATTTTAATGCCTGAAATTGGTCAAAATAAAAGCTTCTGAGTAGGAGAAAAAGTCTGTAAAAATGTCAATTTTGGTCACATTGAGGCTTTAAAAAGTAGGTATTTAACATGAGGCACAATCCAAATGACATTTTGAATCAATTTTTCTACAGTCCAAAAAATCAATTTTCTGATGAAAAACGATGACCCGTGACCTGTCGAATTTTCTCCAGATGGTCAAAAAGGGTAATTTTTTAATATTTAATTTTTTGACTGTAAATGACTATTGCATGTGAATTATCACTTTTGGAACAAAAATATGTGTGTTGAGAGTCATTTTAATGCCTGAAATTGGTCGAAATAAAAGCTTCTGAGTAGGAGAAAAAGTCTGTATAAATGTCAATTTTGGTCACATCGAGGCTTTAAAAAGTAGGTATTCAACATGAGGCACAATCCAAATGACATTTTGAATCAATTTTTCTACAGTCCGAAAAATCAATTTTCTGATGAAAAACGATGACCCGTGACCTGTCGAATTTTCTCCAGATGGTCAAAAAGGGTAATTTTTTAATATTTAATTTTTTGACTGTAAATGACTATTGCATGTGAATTATCACTATTGGAACAAAAATAAGTGTGTTTAGAGTCATTTTAATGCCTGAAATCGATCAAAATAAAAGCTTCTGAGTAGGAAAAAAAGTCTGTAAAAATGATAATTTTGCTCAGATTGAGGCTTTAAAAAGTGAATATTAAACATGAGGCACAATCCAAATGAAATTTTGAATCAATTTATCTACAGTCCAAAAAATCTATTTTCTGATGAAAAAAGATGACCCGTGACCTGTCGAATTTTCTCCAGATGGTCAAAAAGGGTAATTTTTTAATATTTAATTTTTTGACTGTAAATGACTATTGCACGTGAATTATCACTTTTGGAACAAAAATAAGTGTGTTTAGAGTCATTTTAATGCCTGAAATTGGTCAAAATAAAAGCTTATGAGTAGGAGAAAAAGTCTGTAAAAATGTCAATTTTGGTCACATTGAGGCTTTAAAAAGTGTTTATTCAACATGAGGCACAATCCAAATGACATTTTGAATCAATTTTTCTACAGTCCAGAAAATCAATTTTCTGATGAAAAACGATGACCCGTGACCTGTCGAACTTTCTCCACATGGTCAAAAATGGTAATTTTTTAAATATTTACGTTTTTGACTGTAAATGACTATTGCATGTGAATTATCACTTTTGGAACAAAAATAAGTGTGTTTAGAGTCATTTTAATGCCTGAAATTGGTCAAAATAAAAGCTTATGAGTAGGAGAAAAAGTCTGTAAAAATGTCAATTTTGGTCACAATGAGGCTTTAAAAAGTGTTTATTCAACATGAGGCACAATCCAAATGACATTTTGATTCAATTTTTCTACAGTCCAAAAAAACAATTTTCTGATGAAAAACGATGACCCGTGACCTGTCGAACTTTCTCCATATGGTCAAAAATGGTATTTTTTTTATATTTAATTTTTTGACTATAAATGACTATTGCATGTGAATGATCACTTTTGGAACAAAAATAGGTGTGTTTAGAGTCATTTTAATCCTGAAATTGGTCAAAATAAAAGCTTCTGAGTAGGAGAAAAAGTCTGTAAAAATTATAATTTTGGTCACATTGAGGCTTTAAAAAGTGATTATTCAAGATGAGGCACAATCCAAATGACATTTTGAATCAATTTTTCTACAGTCCAAAAAATCAATTTTCTGATGCAAACGATGACCCGTCACCTGTCGAATTTTCACCAGGTGGTCAAAAATGGTGATTTTTTAATATTTAATTTTTTGACTGTAAATGACTATTGCATGTGAATTATCACTTCTGGAGCTAAAATAAGTATGTTTAGAGTCATTTTAATGCCTGAAATTGGTCGAAATAGAAGCTTCTGAGTAGTAGAAAAAGCCTGTAAAAATGTCAATTTTGGTCACATTGAGGCTTTAAAAAGTAGTTATTCAACATGAGGCACAATCCAAATGACATTTTGAATCAATTTTTCTACAGTCCAAAAAATCAATTTTCTGATGAAAAACGATGACCCGTGACCTGTCGAATTTTCACCAGATGGTCAAAAATGGTGATTTTTTAATATTAAATTTTTTGACCGTAAATGACTATTGCATGTAAATTATCACTTTTGGAACTAAAATAAGTGTGTTTACAGTCATGTTAATGCCTGAAATTGGTCAAAATAAAAGCTTCTGAGTAGGAGAAAAAGTCTGTAAAAATGTCAATTTTGGTCACATTGAGGCTTTAAAAAGTAGGTATTCAACATGAGGCACAATCCAAATGACATTTTGAATCAATTTTTCTACAGTCCAAAAAATCAATTTTCTGATGAAAAACGATGACCCGTGACCTGTCGAATTTTCTCCAGATGGTCAAAAAGGGTAATTTTTGAATATTTAATTTTTTGACTGTAAATGACTATTGCATGTGAATTATCACTTTTGGAACAAAAATATGTGTGTTGAGAGTCATTTTAATGCCTGAAATTGGTCAAAATAAAAGCTTCTGAGTAGGAGAAAAAGTCTGTATAAATGTCTATTTTGGTCACATCGAGGCTTTAAAAAGTAGGTATTCAACATGAGGCACAATCCAAATGACATTTTGAATCAATTTTTCTACAGTCCGAAAAATCAATTTTCTGATGAAAAACGATGACCCGTGACCTGTCGAATTTTCTCCAGATGGTCAAAAAGGGTAATTTTTTAATATTTAATTTTTTGACTGTAAATGACTATTGCATGTGAATTATCACTTTTGGAACAAAAATATGTGTGTTGAGAGTCATTTTAATGCCTGAAATTGGTCGAAATAAAAGCTTCTGAGTAGGAGAAAAAGTCTGTATAAATGTCAATTTTGGTCACATCGAGGCTTTAAAAAGTAGGTATTCAACATGAGGCACAATCCAAATGACATTTTGAATCAATTTTTCTACAGTCCGAAAAATCAATTTTCTGATGAAAAACGATGACCCGTGACCTGTCGAATTTTCTCCAGATGGTCAAAAAGGGTAATTTTTTAATATTTAATTTTTTGACTGTAAATGACTATTGCATGTGAATTATCACTATTGGAACAAAAATAAGTGTGTTTAGAGTCATTTTAATGCCTGAAATCGATCAAAATAAAAGCTTCTGAGTAGGAAAAAAAGTCTGTAAAAATGATAATTTTGCTCAGATTGAGGCTTTAAAAAGTGAATATTAAACATGAGGCACAATCCAAATGAAATTTTGAATCAATTTATCTACAGTCCAAAAAATCTATTTTCTGATGAAAAAAGATGACCCGTGACCTGTCGAATTTTCTCCAGATGGTCAAAAAGGGTAATTTTTTAATATTTAATTTTTTGACTGTAAATGACTATTGCACGTGAATTATCACTTTTGGAACAAAAATAAGTGTGTTTAGAGTCATTTTAATGCCTGAAATTGGTCAAAATAAAAGCTTATGAGTAGGAGAAAAAGTCTGTAAAAATGTCAATTTTGGTCACATTGAGGCTTTAAAAAGTGTTTATTCAACATGAGGCACAATCCAAATGACATTTTGAATCAATTTTTCTACAGTCCAGAAAATCAATTTTCTGATGAAAAACGATGACCCGTGACCTGTCGAACTTTCTCCACATGGTCAAAAATGGTAATTTTTTAAATATTTACGTTTTTGACTGTAAATGACTATTGCATGTGAATTATCACTTTTGGAACAAAAATAAGTGTGTTTAGAGTCATTTTAATGCCTGAAATTGGTCAAAATAAAAGCTTATGAGTAGGAGAAAAAGTCTGTAAAAATGTCAATTTTGGTCACAATGCGGCTTTAAAAAGTGTTTATTCAACATGAGGCACAATCCAAATGACATTTTGATTCAATTTTTCTACAGTCCAAAAAAACAATTTTCTGATGAAAAACGATGACCCGTGACCTGTCGAACTTTCTCCATATGGTCAAAAATGGTATTTTTTTTATATTTAATTTTTTGACTATAAATGACTATTGCATGTGAATGATCACTTTTGGAACAAAAATAGGTGTGTTTAGAGTCATTTTAATCCTGAAATTGGTCAAAATAAAAGCTTCTGAGTAGGAGAAAAAGTCTGTAAAAATTATAATTTTGGTCACATTGAGGCTTTAAAAAGTGATTATTCAAGATGAGGCACAATCCAAATGACATTTTGAATCAATTTTTCTACAGTCCAAAAAATCAATTTTCTGATGCAAACGATGACCCGTCACCTGTCGAATTTTCACCAGGTGGTCAAAAATGGTGATTTTTTAATATTTAATTTTTTGACTGTAAATGACTATTGCATGTGAATTATCACTTCTGGAGCTAAAATAAGTATGTTTAGAGTCATTTTAATGCCTGAAATTGGTCGAAATAGAAGCTTCTGAGTAGTAGAAAAAGCCTGTAAAAATGTCAATTTTGGTCACATTGAGGCTTTAAAAAGTAGTTATTCAACATGAGGCACAATCCAAATGACATTTTGAATCAATTTTTCTACAGTCCAAAAAATCAATTTTCTGATGAAAAACGATGACCCGTGACCTGTCGAATTTTCACCAGATGGTCAAAAATGGTGATTTTTTAATATTAAATTTTTTGACCGTAAATGACTATTGCATGTAAATTATCACTTTTGGAACTAAAATAAGTGTGTTTACAGTCATGTTAATGCCTGAAATTGGTCAAAATAAAAGCTTCTGAGTAGGAGAAAAAGTCTGTAAAAATGTCAATTTTGGTCACATTGAGGCTTTAAAAAGTAGGTATTCAACATGAGGCACAATCCAAATGACATTTTGAATCAATTTTTCTACAGTCCAAAAAATCAATTTTCTGATGAAAAACGATGACCCGTGACCTGTCGAATTTTCTCCAGATGGTCAAAAAGGGTAATTTTTGAATATTTAATTTTTTGACTGTAAATGACTATTGCATGTGAATTATCACTTTTGGAACAAAAATATGTGTGTTGAGAGTCATTTTAATGCCTGAAATTGGTCAAAATAAAAGCTTCTGAGTAGGAGAAAAAGTCTGTATAAATGTCTATTTTGGTCACATCGAGGCTTTAAAAAGTAGGTATTCAACATGAGGCACAATCCAAATGACATTTTGAATCAATTTTTCTACAGTCCGAAAAATCAATTTTCTGATGAAAAACGATGACCCGTGACCTGTCGAATTTTCTCCAGATGGTCAAAAAGGGTAATTTTTTAATATTTAATTTTTGGACTGTAAATGACTATTGCACGCGAATTATCACTTTTGGAACAAAAATAAGTGTGTTTAGAGTCATTTTAATGCCTGAAATTGGTCAAAATAAAAGCTTATGAGTAGGAGAAAAAGTCTGTAAAAATGTCAATTTTGGTCACATTGAGGCTTTAAAAAGTGTTTATTCAACATGAGGCACAATCCAAATGACATTTTGAATCAATTTTTCTACAGTCCAGAAAATCAATTTTCTGATGAAAAACGATGACCCGTGACCTGTCGAACTTTCTCCACATGGTCAAAAATGGTAATTTTTTTAATATTTACGTTTTTGACTGTAAATGACTATTGCATGTGAATTATCACTTTTGGAACAAAAATAAGTGTGTTTAGAGTCATTTTAATGCCTGAAATTGGTCAAAATAAAAGCTTATGAGTAGGAGAAAAAGTCTGTAAAAATGTCAATTTTGGTCACATTGAGGCTTTAAAAAGTAGTTATTCAACATGAGGCACAATCCAAATGACATTTTGAATCAATTTTTCTACAGTCCAAAACATCAATTTTCTGATGAAAAACGATGACCCGTGACCTGTCGAATTTTCACCAGATGGTCAAAAATGGTGATTTTTTAATATTAAATTTTTTGACCGTAAATGACTATTGCATGCAAATTATCACTTTTGGAACTAAAATAAGTGTGTTTACAGTCATGTTAATGCCTGAAATTGGTCAAAATAAAAGCTTCTGAGTAGGAGAAAAAGTCTGTAAAAATGTCAATTTTGGTCACATTGAGGCTTTAAAAAGTAGGTATTCAACATGAGGCACAATCCAAATGACATTTTGAATCAATTTTTCTACAGTGCAAAAAATCAATTTTCTGATGAAAAACGATGACCCGTGACCTGTCGAACTTTCTCCACATGGTCAAAAATGGTAATTTTTTTAATATTTACGTTTTTGACTGTAAATGACTATTGCATGTGAATTATCACTTTTGGAACAAAAATAAGTGTGTTTAGAGTCATTTTAATGCCTGAAATTGGTCAAAATAAAAGCTTATGAGTAGGAGAAAAAGTCTGTAAAAATGTCAATTTTGGTCACAATGAGGCTTTAAAAAGTGTTTATTCAACATGAGGCACAATCCAAATGACATTTTGATTCAATTTTTCTACAGTCCAAAAAAACAATTTTCTGATGAAAAACGATGACCCGTGACCTGTCGAACTTTCTCCATATGGTCAAAAATGGTAATTTTTTTATATTTAATTTTTTGACTATAAATGACTATTGCATGTGAATGATCACTTTTGGAACAAAAATAGGTGTGTTTAGAGTCATTTTAATCCTGAAATTGGTCAAAATAAAAGCTTCTGAGTAGGAGAAAAAGTCTGTAAAAATTATAATTTTGGTCACATTGAGGCTTTAAAAAGTGATTATTCAGCATGAGGCACAATCCAAATGACATTTTGAATCAATTTTTCTACAGTCCAAAAAATCAATTTTCTGATGCAAACGATGACCCGTGTCCTGTCGAATTTTCACTAGATGGTCAAAAATGGTGATTTTTTAATATTTAATTTTTTGACTGTAAATGACTATTGCATGTGAATTATCACTTCTGGAGCTAAAATAAGTATGTTTAGAGTCATTTTAATGCCTGAAATTGGTCGAAATAGAAGCTTCTGAGTAGTAGAAAAAGTCTGTAAAAATGTCAATTTTGGTCACATTGCGGCTTTAAAAAGTAGTTATTCAACATGAGGCACAATCCAAATGACATTTTGAATCAATTTTTCTACAGTCCAAAACATCAATTTTCTGATGAAAAACGATGACCCGTGACCTGTCGAATTTTCACCAGATGGTCAAAAATGGTGATTTTTTAATATTAAATTTTTTGACCGTAAATGACTATTGCATGCAAATTATCACTTTTGGAACTAAAATAAGTGTGTTTACAGTCATGTTAATGCCTGAAATTGGTCAAAATAAAAGCTTCTGAGTAGGAGAAAAAGTCTGTAAAAATGTCAATTTTGGTCACATTGAGGCTTTAAAAAGTAGGTATTCAACATGAGGCACAATCCAAATGACATTTTGAATCAATTTTTCTACAGTCCAAAAAATCAATTTTCTGATAAAAAACGATGACCCGTGACCTGTCGAATTTTCTCCAGATGGTCAAAAAGGGTAATTTTTTAATATTTAATTTTTTTACTGTAAATGACTATTGCATGTGAATTATCACTTTTGGAACAAAAATATGTGTGTTGAGAGTCATTTTAATGCCTGAAATTGGTCAAAATAAAAGCTTCTGAGTAGGAGAAAAAGTCTGTATAAATGTCAATTTTGGTCACATCGAGGCTTTAAAAAGTAGGTATTCAACATGAGGCACAATCCAAATGACATTTTGAATCAATTTTTCTACAGTCCGAAAAATCAATTTTCTGATGAAAAACGATGACCCGTGACCTGTCGAATTTTCTCCAGATGGTCAAAAAGGGTAATTTTTTAATATTTAATTTTTTGACTGTAAATGACTATTGCATGTGAATTATCACTATCGGAACAAAAATAAGTGTGTTTAGAGTCATTTTAATGCCTGAAATTGATCAAAATAAAAGCTTCTGAGTAGGAAAAAAAGTCTGTAAAAATGATAATTTTGCTCACATTGAGGCTTTAAAACGTGATTATTAAACATGAGGCACAATCCAAATGAAATTTTGAATCAATTTATCTACAGTCCAAAAAATCTATTTTCTGATGAAAAAAGATGACCCGTGACCTGTCGAATTTTCTCCAGATGGTCAAAAAGGGTAATTTTTTAATATTTAATTTTTTGACTGTAAATGACTATTGCACGTGAATTATCACTTTTGGAACAAAAATAAGTGTGTTTAGAGTCATTTTAATGCCTGAAATTGGTCAAAATAAAAGCTTATGAGTAGGAGAAAAAGTCTGTAAAAATGTCAATTTTGGTCACAATGAGGCTTTAAAAAGTGTTTATTCAACATGAGGCACAATCCAAATGACATTTTGATTCAATTTTTCTACAGTCCAAAAAACAATTTTCTGATGAAAAACGACCCGTGACCTGTCGAACTTTCTCCATATGGACAAAAATGGTAATTTTTTTATATTTAATTTTTTGACTATAAATGACTATTGCATGTGAATGATCACTTTTGGAACAAAAATAGGTGTGTTTAGAGTCATTTTAATCCTGAAATTGGTCAAAATAAAAGCTTCTGATTAGGAGAAAAAGTCTGTAAAAATTATAATTTTGGTCACATTGAGGCTTTAAAAAGTGATTATTTAACATGAGGCACAATCCAAATGACATTTTGAATCAATTTTTCTACAGTTCAAAAAAACAATTTTCTGATGCAAACGATGACCCGTGACCTGTCGAATTTTCACCAGATGGTCAAAAATGGTGATTTTGTAATATTTAATTTTTTGACTGTAAATGACTATTGCATGTGAATTATCACTTCTGGAGCTAAAATAAGTATGTTTAGAGTCATTTTAATGCCTGAAATTGGTCGAAATAGAAGCTTCTGAGTAGTAGAAAAAGTCTGTAAAAATGTCAATTTTGGTCACATTGAGGCTTTAAAAAGTAGTTATTCAACATGAGGCACAATCCAAATGACATTTTGAATCAATTTTTCTACAGTCCAAAAAATCAATTTTCTGATGAAAAACGATGACCCGTGACCTGTCGAATTTTCACCAGAGGGTCAAAAATGGTGATTTTTTAATATTAAATTTTTTGACCGTAAATGACTATTGCATGTAAATTATCACTTTTGGAACTAAAATAAGTGTGTTTACAGTCATGTTAATGCCTGAAATTGGTCAAAATAAAAGCTTCTGAGTAGGAGAAAAAGTCTGTAAAAATGTCAATTTTGGTCACATTGAGGCTTTAAAAGGTAGGTATTCAACATGAGGCACAATCCAAATGACATTTTGAATCAATTTTTCTACAGTCCAAAAAAATCAATTTTCTGTTGAAAAACGATGACCCGTGACCTGTCGAATTTTCTCCAGATGGTCAAAAAGGGTAATTTTTTAATATTTAATTTTTTGACTGTAAATGACTATTGCATGTGAATTATCACTTTTGGAACAAAAATATGTGTGTTGAGAGTCATTTTAATGCCTGAAATTGGTCAAAATAAAAGCTTCTGAGTAGGAGAAAAAGTCTGTATAAATGTCAATTTTGGTCACATCGAGGCTTTAAAAAGTAGGTATTCAACATGAGGCACAATCCAAATGACATTTTGAATCAATTTTTCTACAGTCCGAAAAATCAATTCTCTGATGAAAAACGATGACCCGTGACCTGTCGAATTTTCTCCAGATGGTCAAAAAGGGTAATTTTTTAATATTTAATTTTTTGACTGTAAATGACTATTGCATGTGAATTATCACTATCGGAACAAAAATAAGTGTGTTTAGAGTCATTTTAATGCCTGAAATTGGTCAAAATAAAAGCTTATGAGTAGGAGAAAAAGTCTGTAAAAATGTCAATTTTGGTCACAATGAGGCTTTAAAAAGTGTTTATTCAACATGAGGCACAATCCAAATGACATTTTGATTCAATTTTTCTACAGTCCAAAAAAACATATTTCTGATGAAAAACGATGACCCGTGACCTGTCGAACTTTCTCCATATGGTCAAAAATGGTGATTTTTTAATATTTAATTTTTTGACTGTAAATGACTATTGCATGTGAATGATCACTCTTGGAACAAAAATAAGTGTGTTTAGAGTCATTTTAATGCCTGAAATTGGTCAAAATAAAAGATTCAGAGTAGGAGAAAAAGTCTGTAAAAATGTCATTTTTGGTCACATTGAGGCTTTAAAAAGTTATTATTCAACATGAGGCACAATCCAAATGACATTTTGAATCAATTTTTCTACAGTCCAAAAAATCAATTTTCTGATGAAAAAGTATGACCCGTGACCTGTCGAACTTTCTCCATATGGTCAAAAATGGTAATTTTTTTATATTAAATTTTTTGACTTTAAATGACTATTGCATGTGAATGATCACTTTTGGAACAAAAATAGGTGTGTTTAGAGTCATTTTAATCCTGAAATTGGTCAAAATAAAAGCTTCTGAGTAGGAGAAAAAGTCTGTAAAAATTATAATTTTGGTCACATTGAGGCTTTAAAAAGTGATTATTCAACATGAGGCACAATCCAAATGACATTTTGAATCAATTTTTCTACAGTCCAAAAAAACAATTTTCTGATGCAAACGATGACCCGTGACCTGTCGAATTTTCACCAGATGGTCAAAAATGGTGATTTTTTAATATTTAATTTTTTGACTGTAAATGACTATTGCATGTGAATTATCACTTCTGGAGCTAAAATAAGTATGTTTAGAGTCATTGTAATGCCTGAAATTGGTCGAAATAGAAGCTTCTGAGTAGTAGAAAAAGTCTGTAAAAATGTCAATTTTGGTCACATTGAGGCTTTAAAAAGTAGTTATTCAACATGAGGCACAATCCAAATGACATTTTGAATCAATTTTTCTACAGTCCAAAAAATCAATTTTCTGATGAAAAACGATGACCCGTGACCTGTCGAATTTTCACCAGAGGGTCAAAAATGGTGATTTTTTAATATTAAATTTTTTGACCGTAAATGACTATTGCATGTAAATTATCACTTTTGGAACTAAAATAAGTGTGTTTACAGTCATGTTAATGCCTGAAATTGGTCAAAATAAAAGCTTCTGAGTAGGAGAAAAAGTCTGTAAAAATGTCAATTTTGGTCACATTGAGGCTTTAAAAAGTGATTATTCAACATGAGACACAATCCAAATGACATTTTGAATCAATTTTTCTACAGTCCAAAAAATGGATTTTCTGATGAAAAACGATGACCCGTGACCTGTCGAATTTTCTCCAGATGGTCAAAAAGGGTAATTTTGTAATATTAAATTTTTTGACTGTAAATGACTATTGCATGTGAATTATCACTTTTGGAACAAAAATAAGTGTGTTTAGGGTCATTTTAATGCCTGAAATTAGTCGAAATAAAAGCTTATGAGTAGGAGAAAAAGTCTGTAAAAATGTCAATTTTGGTCACATTGAGGCTTTAAAAAGTAGTTATTCAACATGAGGCACAATCCAAATGACATTTTGAATCAATTTTTCTACAGTTCAAATAATCAATTTTCTGATGAAAAACGATGACCAGTGATCTGTCGAACTTTCTCCAGATTGTCAAAAATGGTAATTTTTTAATATTTAATTTTTTGACTGTAAATGACTATTGCATGTGAATTATCACTTTTGGAACTAAAAAAAAGTGTGTTTAGAGTCATTTTAATTAGGGGTGGGCGGAATTTGCGTAATTGCGTTACGCAAATCTTCGCGAAACGGTAAAAAATCTCCGCGAACACGCAGAAATTCCGCGAACACGCGGAATTGCTTGTTCGCGATGCTTTTTTCCTGTTCACAATTGCTGTTTGAGTGCTCGGGGAGAAATATCTCGCGAACACGCATTTTGAGAACGCGAACAAGCAAAAAATTCGCGAAATCGCGGAAAGCAGCCTTTTGAGCAATTTCGCGTTCTCCGCCGAACGCGAAATTACGCAAATTCCGAAAATTCCGCGAGCGGAACGGAATTTACTGCCCAGGCCTAATTTTAATGCCTGAAATTCGTCAAAATAAAAGCTTCTGAGTAGGAGAAAAAGTCAGTAAAAATTGCAATTTTGGTCACATTGAGGCTTTAAAAAGTGATTATTCAACATGAGGCACAATCCAAATGACATTTTGAATCTATTTTTATACAGTCCAAAAAATCAATTTTCTGATGAAAAACAATGACCCGTGACCTGTCGAATTTTCTCCAGATGGTCAAAAAGGGTAATTTTGTAATATTAAATTTTTTGACTGTAAATGACTATTGCATGTGAATTATCACTTTTGGAACAAAAATAAGTGTGTTTAGGGTCATTTTAATGCCTGAAATTAGTCGAAATAAAAGCTTATGAGTAGGAGAAAAAGTCTGTAAAAATGTCAATTTTGGTCACATTGAGGCTTTAAAAAGTAGTTATTCAACATGAGGCACAATCCAAATGACATTTTGAATCAATTTTTCTACAGTTCAAATAATCAATTTTCTGATGAAAAACGATGACCAGTGATCTGTCGAACTTTCTCCAGATTGTCAAAAATGGTAATTTTTTAATATTTAATTTTTTGACTGTAAATGACTATTGCATGTGAATTATCACTTTTGGAACTAAAAAAAAGTGTGTTTAGAGTCATTTTAATGCCTGAAATTGGTCAAAATAAAAGCTTCTGAGTAGGAGAAAAAGTCAGTAAAAATTGCAATTTTGGTCACATTGAGGCTTTAAAAAGTGATTATTCAACATGAGGCACAATCCAAATGACATTTTGAATCTATTTTTATACAGTCCAAAAAATCAATTTTCTGATGAAAAACAATGACCCGTGACCTGTCGAATTTTCTCCAGATGGTCAAAAAGGGTAAATTTTTTAATATTTAATTTTTTGACTGTAAATGACTATTGCATGTGAATTATCACTTTTGGAACAAAAATAAGTGTGTTTAGAGTCATTTTAATGCCTGAATTTGGTCAAAATAAAAGCTTCTGAGTAGGAGAAAATGTCTGTAAAAATGATAATTTTATTCACATAGAGGCTTTAAAAAGTGATTATTCAACATGAGGCACAATCCAAATGAAATTTTGAATCCATTTTTCTACAGTCCAAAAAATCAATTTTCTGATGAAAAATGATGACCCATGACCTGTCGAACTTTCTCCATATGGTCAAAAACTGGCAATTTTTTTTATATTTAATTTTTTGACTGTAAATGACTATTGCATGTGAATTATCACTATTGGAACAAAAATAAGTGTGTTTAGAGTCATTTTAATGCCTGAAATTGGTCAAAATAGAAGCTTCTGAGTAGGAGAAAAAGTCAGTAAAAATTGCAATTTTGGTCACATTGAGGCTTTAAAAAGTGATTATTCAACATGAGGCACAATTCAAATGACATTTTGAATCAATTTTTCTACAGTCCAAAAAATCAATTTTCTGATGAAAAACGATGAGCCGTGATCTGTCGAACTTTCTCCATATGGTCAAAAATTGTAATTTTTTAATATTTAATTTTTTGACTGTAAATGACTATTGCATGTGAATTATCAATTTTGGAACTAAAATAAGTGTGTTTAGAGTCATTTTAATGCCTGAAATTGGTCAACATAGAAGCTTCTGAGTAGGATAAAAAGTCAGTAAAAATTGCTATTTTGGTCACATAGAGGCTTTAAAAAGTGATTATTCAACATGAGGCACAATCCAAATGACATATTGATTCAATTTTTCTACAGTCCAAAAAAACAATTTTCTGATGAAAAACGATGACCCGTGACCTGTCGAATTTTCTCCAGATGGTCAGAAAGGGTAATTTTTGAATATTTAATTTTTTGACTGTAAATGACTATTGCATGTGAATGATCACTTTTGGAACAAAAATATGTGTGTTGAGAGTCATTTTAATGCCTGAAATTGGTCAAAATAAAAGCTTCTGAGTAGGAGAAAAAGTCTGTATAAATGTCAATTTTGGTCACATCGAGGCTTTAAAAAGTAGGTATTCAACATGAGGCACAATCCAAATGACATTTTGAATCAATTTTTCTACAGTCCGAAAAATCAATTTTCTGATGAAAAACGATGACCCGTGACCTGTCGAATTTTCTCCAGATGGTCAAAAAGGGTAATTTTTTAATATTTAATTTTTGGACTGTAAATGACTATTGCACGCGAATTATCACTATCGGAACAAAAATAAGTGTGTTTAGAGTCATTTTAATGCCTGAAATTGATCAAAATAAAAGCTTCTGAGTAGGAAAAAAAGTCTGTAAAAATGATAATTTTGCTCACATTGAGGCTTTAAAACGTGATTATTAAACATGAGGCACAATCCAAATGAAATTTTGAATCAATTTATCTACAGTCCAAAAAATCTATTTTCTGATGAAAAAAGATGACCCGTGACCTGTCGAATTTTCTCCAGATGGTCAAAAAGGGTAATTTTTTAATATTTAATTTTTTGACTGTAAATGACTATTGCACGTGAATTATCACTTTTGGAACAAAAATAAGTGTGTTTAGAGTCATTTTAATGCCTGAAATTGGTCAAAATAAAAGCTTATGAGTAGGAGAAAAAGTCTGTAAAAATGTCAATTTTGGTCACAATGAGGCTTTAAAAAGTGTTTATTCAACATGAGGCACAATCCAAATGACATTTTGATTCAATTTTTCTACAGTCCAAAAAACAATTTTCTGATGAAAAACGACCCGTGACCTGTCGAACTTTCTCCATATGGACAAAAATGGTAATTTTTTTATATTTAATTTTTTGACTATAAATGACTATTGCATGTGAATGATCACTTTTGGAACAAAAATAGGTGTGTTTAGAGTCATTTTAATCCTGAAATTGGTCAAAATAAAAGCTTCTGATTAGGAGAAAAAGTCTGTAAAAATTATAATTTTGGTCACATTGAGGCTTTAAAAAGTGATTATTTAACATGAGGCACAATCCAAATGACATTTTGAATCAATTTTTCTACAGTTCAAAAAAACAATTTTCTGATGCAAACGATGACCCGTGACCTGTCGAATTTTCACCAGATGGTCAAAAATGGTGATTTTGTAATATTTAATTTTTTGACTGTAAATGACTATTGCATGTGAATTATCACTTCTGGAGCTAAAATAAGTATGTTTAGAGTCATTTTAATGCCTGAAATTGGTCGAAATAGAAGCTTCTGAGTAGTAGAAAAAGTCTGTAAAAATGTCAATTTTGGTCACATTGAGGCTTTAAAAAGTAGTTATTCAACATGAGGCACAATCCAAATGACATTTTGAATCAATTTTTCTACAGTCCAAAAAATCAATTTTCTGATGAAAAACGATGACCCGTGACCTGTCGAATTTTCACCAGAGGGTCAAAAATGGTGATTTTTTAATATTAAATTTTTTGACCGTAAATGACTATTGCATGTAAATTATCACTTTTGGAACTAAAATAAGTGTGTTTACAGTCATGTTAATGCCTGAAATTGGTCAAAATAAAAGCTTCTGAGTAGGAGAAAAAGTCTGTAAAAATGTCAATTTTGGTCACATTGAGGCTTTAAAAGGTAGGTATTCAACATGAGGCACAATCCAAATGACATTTTGAATCAATTTTTCTACAGTCCAAAAAAATCAATTTTCTGTTGAAAAACGATGACCCGTGACCTGTCGAATTTTCTCCAGATGGTCAAAAAGGGTAATTTTTTAATATTTAATTTTTTGACTGTAAATGACTATTGCATGTGAATTATCACTTTTGGAACAAAAATATGTGTGTTGAGAGTCATTTTAATGCCTGAAATTGGTCAAAATAAAAGCTTCTGAGTAGGAGAAAAAGTCTGTATAAATGTCAATTTTGGTCACATCGAGGCTTTAAAAAGTAGGTATTCAACATGAGGCACAATCCAAATGACATTTTGAATCAATTTTTCTACAGTCCGAAAAATCAATTCTCTGATGAAAAACGATGACCCGTGACCTGTCGAATTTTCTCCAGATGGTCAAAAAGGGTAATTTTTTAATATTTAATTTTTTGACTGTAAATGACTATTGCATGTGAATTATCACTATCGGAACAAAAATAAGTGTGTTTAGAGTCATTTTAATGCCTGAAATTGGTCAAAATAAAAGCTTATGAGTAGGAGAAAAAGTCTGTAAAAATGTCAATTTTGGTCACAATGAGGCTTTAAAAAGTGTTTATTCAACATGAGGCACAATCCAAATGACATTTTGATTCAATTTTTCTACAGTCCAAAAAAACATATTTCTGATGAAAAACGATGACCCGTGACCTGTCGAACTTTCTCCATATGGTCAAAAATGGTGATTTTTTAATATTTAATTTTTTGACTGTAAATGACTATTGCATGTGAATGATCACTCTTGGAACAAAAATAAGTGTGTTTAGAGTCATTTTAATGCCTGAAATTGGTCAAAATAAAAGATTCAGAGTAGGAGAAAAAGTCTGTAAAAATGTCATTTTTGGTCACATTGAGGCTTTAAAAAGTTATTATTCAACATGAGGCACAATCCAAATGACATTTTGAATCAATTTTTCTACAGTCCAAAAAATCAATTTTCTGATGAAAAAGTATGACCCGTGACCTGTCGAACTTTCTCCATATGGTCAAAAATGGTAATTTTTTTATATTAAATTTTTTGACTTTAAATGACTATTGCATGTGAATGATCACTTTTGGAACAAAAATAGGTGTGTTTAGAGTCATTTTAATCCTGAAATTGGTCAAAATAAAAGCTTCTGAGTAGGAGAAAAAGTCTGTAAAAATTATAATTTTGGTCACATTGAGGCTTTAAAAAGTGATTATTCAACATGAGGCACAATCCAAATGACATTTTGAATCAATTTTTCTACAGTCCAAAAAAACAATTTTCTGATGCAAACGATGACCCGTGACCTGTCGAATTTTCACCAGATGGTCAAAAATGGTGATTTTTTAATATTTAATTTTTTGACTGTAAATGACTATTGCATGTGAATTATCACTTCTGGAGCTAAAATAAGTATGTTTAGAGTCATTGTAATGCCTGAAATTGGTCGAAATAGAAGCTTCTGAGTAGTAGAAAAAGTCTGTAAAAATGTCAATTTTGGTCACATTGAGGCTTTAAAAAGTAGTTATTCAACATGAGGCACAATCCAAATGACATTTTGAATCAATTTTTCTACAGTCCAAAAAATCAATTTTCTGATGAAAAACGATGACCCGTGACCTGTCGAATTTTCACCAGAGGGTCAAAAATGGTGATTTTTTAATATTAAATTTTTTGACCGTAAATGACTATTGCATGTAAATTATCACTTTTGGAACTAAAATAAGTGTGTTTACAGTCATGTTAATGCCTGAAATTGGTCAAAATAAAAGCTTCTGAGTAGGAGAAAAAGTCTGTAAAAATGTCAATTTTGGTCACATTGAGGCTTTAAAAAGTGATTATTCAACATGAGACACAATCCAAATGACATTTTGAATCAATTTTTCTACAGTCCAAAAAATGGATTTTCTGATGAAAAACGATGACCCGTGACCTGTCGAATTTTCTCCAGATGGTCAAAAAGGGTAATTTTGTAATATTAAATTTTTTGACTGTAAATGACTATTGCATGTGAATTATCACTTTTGGAACAAAAATAAGTGTGTTTAGGGTCATTTTAATGCCTGAAATTAGTCGAAATAAAAGCTTATGAGTAGGAGAAAAAGTCTGTAAAAATGTCAATTTTGGTCACATTGAGGCTTTAAAAAGTAGTTATTCAACATGAGGCACAATCCAAATGACATTTTGAATCAATTTTTCTACAGTTCAAATAATCAATTTTCTGATGAAAAACGATGACCAGTGATCTGTCGAACTTTCTCCAGATTGTCAAAAATGGTAATTTTTTAATATTTAATTTTTTGACTGTAAATGACTATTGCATGTGAATTATCACTTTTGGAACTAAAAAAAAGTGTGTTTAGAGTCATTTTAATTAGGGGTGGGCGGAATTTGCGTAATTGCGTTACGCAAATCTTCGCGAAACGGTAAAAAATCTCCGCGAACACGCAGAAATTCCGCGAACACGCGGAATTGCTTGTTCGCGATGCTTTTTTCCTGTTCACAATTGCTGTTTGAGTGCTCGGGGAGAAATATCTCGCGAACACGCATTTTGAGAACGCGAACAAGCAAAAAATTCGCGAAATCGCGGAAAGCAGCCTTTTGAGCAATTTCGCGTTCTCCGCCGAACGCGAAATTACGCAAATTCCGAAAATTCCGCGAGCGGAACGGAATTTACTGCCCAGGCCTAATTTTAATGCCTGAAATTCGTCAAAATAAAAGCTTCTGAGTAGGAGAAAAAGTCAGTAAAAATTGCAATTTTGGTCACATTGAGGCTTTAAAAAGTGATTATTCAACATGAGGCACAATCCAAATGACATTTTGAATCTATTTTTATACAGTCCAAAAAATCAATTTTCTGATGAAAAACAATGACCCGTGACCTGTCGAATTTTCTCCAGATGGTCAAAAAGGGTAATTTTGTAATATTAAATTTTTTGACTGTAAATGACTATTGCATGTGAATTATCACTTTTGGAACAAAAATAAGTGTGTTTAGGGTCATTTTAATGCCTGAAATTAGTCGAAATAAAAGCTTATGAGTAGGAGAAAAAGTCTGTAAAAATGTCAATTTTGGTCACATTGAGGCTTTAAAAAGTAGTTATTCAACATGAGGCACAATCCAAATGACATTTTGAATCAATTTTTCTACAGTTCAAATAATCAATTTTCTGATGAAAAACGATGACCAGTGATCTGTCGAACTTTCTCCAGATTGTCAAAAATGGTAATTTTTTAATATTTAATTTTTTGACTGTAAATGACTATTGCATGTGAATTATCACTTTTGGAACTAAAAAAAAGTGTGTTTAGAGTCATTTTAATGCCTGAAATTGGTCAAAATAAAAGCTTCTGAGTAGGAGAAAAAGTCAGTAAAAATTGCAATTTTGGTCACATTGAGGCTTTAAAAAGTGATTATTCAACATGAGGCACAATCCAAATGACATTTTGAATCTATTTTTATACAGTCCAAAAAATCAATTTTCTGATGAAAAACAATGACCCGTGACCTGTCGAATTTTCTCCAGATGGTCAAAAAGGGTAAATTTTTTAATATTTAATTTTTTGACTGTAAATGACTATTGCATGTGAATTATCACTTTTGGAACAAAAATAAGTGTGTTTAGAGTCATTTTAATGCCTGAATCTGGTCAAAATAAAAGCTTCTGAGTAGGAGAAAATGTCTGTAAAAATGATAATTTTATTCACATAGAGGCTTTAAAAAGTGATTATTCAACATGAGGCACAATCCAAATGAAATTTTGAATCCATTTTTCTACAGTCCAAAAAATCAATTTTCTGATGAAAAATGATGACCCATGACCTGTCGAACTTTCTCCATATGGTCAAAAACTGGCAATTTTTTTTATATTTAATTTTTTGACTGTAAATGACTATTGCATGTGAATTATCACTATTGGAACAAAAATAAGTGTGTTTAGAGTCATTTTAATGCCTGAAATTGGTCAAAATAGAAGCTTCTGAGTAGGAGAAAAAGTCAGTAAAAATTGCAATTTTGGTCACATTGAGGCTTTAAAAAGTGATTATTCAACATGAGGCACAATTCAAATGACATTTTGAATCAATTTTTCTACAGTCCAAAAAATCAATTTTCTGATGAAAAACGATGAGCCGTGATCTGTCGAACTTTCTCCATATGGTCAAAAATTGTAATTTTTTAATATTTAATTTTTTGACTGTAAATGACTATTGCATGTGAATTATCAATTTTGGAACTAAAATAAGTGTGTTTAGAGTCATTTTAATGCCTGAAATTGGTCAACATAGAAGCTTCTGAGTAGGATAAAAAGTCAGTAAAAATTGCTTTTTTGGTCACATAGAGGCTTTAAAAAGTGATTATTCAACATGAGGCACAATCCAAATGACATATTGATTCAATTTTTCTACAGTCCAAAAAAACAATTTTCTGATGAAAAACGATGACCCGTGACCTGTCGAATTTTCTCCAGATGGTCAGAAAGGGTAATTTTTGAATATTTAATTTTTTGACTGTAAATGACTATTGCATGTGAATGATCACTTTTGGAACAAAAATATGTGTGTTGAGAGTCATTTTAATGCCTGAAATTGGTCAAAATAAAAGCTTCTGAGTAGGAGAAAAAGTCTGTATAAATGTCAATTTTGGTCACATCGAGGCTTTAAAAAGTAGGTATTCAACATGAGGCACAATCCAAATGACATTTTGAATCAATTTTTCTACAGTCCGAAAAATCAATTTTCTGATGAAAAACGATGACCCGTGACCTGTCGAATTTTCTCCAGATGGTCAAAAAGGGTAATTTTTTAATATTTAATTTTTGGACTGTAAATGACTATTGCACGCGAATTATCACTTTTGGAACAAAAATAAGTGTGTTTAGAGTCATTTTAATGCCTGAAATTGGTCAAAATAAAAGCTTATGAGTAGGAGAAAAAGTCTGTAAAAATGTCAATTTTGGTCACATTGAGGCTTTAAAAAGTGTTTATTCAACATGAGGCACAATCCAAATGACATTTTGAATCAATTTTTCTACAGACCAGAAATTCAATTTTCTGTTGAAAAACGATGACCCGTGACCTGTCGAACTTTCTCCACATGGTCAAAAATGGTAATTTTTTTAATATTTACGTTTTTGACTGTAAATGACTATTGCATGTGAATTATCACTTTTGGAACAAAAATAAGTGTGTTTAGAGTCATTTTAATGCCTGAAATTGGTCAAAATAAAAGCTTATGAGTAGGAGAAAAAGTCTGTAAAAATGTCAATTTTGGTCACAATGAGGCTTTAAAAAGTGTTTATTCAACATGAGGCACAATCCAAATGACATTTTGATTCAATTTTTCTACAGTCCAAAAAAACTATTTTCTGATGAAAAACGATGACCCGTGACCTGTCGAACTTTCTCCATATGGTCAAAAATGGTAATTTTTTTATATTTAATTTTTTGACTATAAATGACTATTGCATGTGAATGATCACTTTTGGAACAAAAATAGGTGTGTTTAGAGTCATTTTCATCCTGAAATTGGTCAAAATAAAAGCTTCTGAGTAGGAGAAAAAGTCTGTAAAAATTATAATTTTGGTCACATTGAGGCTTTAAAAAGTGATTATTCAACATGAGGCACAATCCAAATGACATTTTGAATCAATTTTTCTACAGTCCAAAACATCAATTTTCTGATGCAAACGATGACCAGTCACCTGTCGAATTTTCACCAGATGGTCAAAAATGGTGATATTTTAATATTTAATTTTGTGACTGTAAATGACTATTGCATGTGAATTATCACTTCTGGAGCTAAAATAAGTATGTTTAGAGTCATTTTAATGCCTGAAATTGGTCGAAATAGAAGCTTCTGAGTAGTAGAAAAAGTCTGTAAAAATGTCAATTTTGGTCACATTGAGGCTTTAAAAAGTAGTTATTCAACATGAGGTACAATCCAAATGACATTTTGAATCAATTTTTCTACAGTCCAAAAAATCAATTTTCTGATGAAAAACGATGACCCGTGACCTGTCGAATTTTCACCAGATGGTCAAAAATGATGATTTTTTAATATTAAATGTTTTGACCGTAAATGACTATTGCATGTAAATTATCACTTTTGGAACTAAAATAGGTGTGTTTACAGTCATGTTAATGCCTGAAATTGGTCAAAATAAAAGCTTCTGAGTAGGAGAAAAAGTCTGTAAAAATGTCAATTTTGGTCACATTGAGGCTTTGAAAAGTAGGTATTCAACATGAGGCACAATCCAAATGACATTTTGAATCAATTTTTCTACAGTCCAAAAAATCAATTTTCTGATGAAAAACGATGACCCGTGACCTGTCGAATTTTCTCCAGATGGTCAAAAAGGGTAATTATTTAATATTTAATTTTTTGACTGTAAATGACTATTGCATGTGAATTATCACTTTTGGAACAAAAATATGTGTGTTGAGAGTCATTTTAATGCCTGAAATTGGTCAAAATAAAAGCTTCTGAGTAGGAGAAAAAGTCTGTATAAATGTCAATTTTGGTCACATCGAGGCTTTAAAAAGTAGGTATTCAACATGAGGCACAATCCAAATGACATTTTGAATCAATTTTTCTACAGTCCGAAAAATCAATTTTCTGATGAAAAACGATGACCCGTGACCTGTCGAATTTTCTCCAGATGGTCAAAAAGGGTAATTTTTTAATATTTAATTTTTTGACTGCAAATGACTATTGCATGTGAATTATCACTATCGGAACAAAAATAAGTGTGTTTAGAGTCATTTTAATGCCTGAAATTGTTATGTTATGTTATGTTACGACTATTTATTGTGCGCACAGATACTCCAGCCAAGGAGCGTCCTGGCGCAGAGACAAGGTAGCACGTAACACAACCACAGGCTAAAAACAGAAACTAAATACAGGATCAAAATAAAAGCTTCTGAGTAGGAAAAAAAGTCTGTAAAAATGATAATTTTGCTCACATTGAGGCTTTAAAAAGTGATTATTAAACATGAGGCACAATCCAAATGAAATTTTGAATCAATTTATCTACAGTCCAAAAAATCTATTTTCTGATGAAAAAAGATGACCCGTGACCTGTCGAATTTTCTCCAGATGGTCAAAAAGGGTAATTTTTTAATATTTAATTTTTTGACTGTAAATGACTATTGCATGTGAATTATCACTATCGGAACAAAAATAAGTGTGTTTAGAGTCATTTTAATGCCTGAAATTGTTATGTTATGTTATGTTACGACTATTTATTGTGCGCACAGATACTCCAGCCAAGGAGCGTCCTGGCGCAGAGACAAGGTAGCACGTAACACAACCACAGGCTAAATGACTATTGCACGTGAATTATCACTTTTGGAACTAAAATAAGTGTGTTTACAGTCATGTTAATGCCTGAAATTGGTCGAAATAAAAGCTTATGAGTAGGAGAAAAAGTCTGTAAAAATGTCAATTTTGTTCACATTGAGGCTTTAAAAAGTAGTTATTCAACATGAGGCACAATCCAAATGACATTTTGAATCAATTTTTCTACAGTTCAAATAATCAATTTTCTGATGAAAAACGATGACCAGTGATCTGTCGAACTTTCTCCAGATTGTCAAAAATGGTAATTTTTTAATATTTAATTTTTTGACTGTAAATGACTATTGCATGTGAATTATCACTTTTGGAACTAAAAAAAAGTGTGTTTAGAGTCATTTTAATGCCTGAAATTGGTCAAAATAAAAGCTTCTGAGTAGGAGAAAAAGTCAGTAAAAATTGCAATTTTGGTCACAATGAGGCTTTAAAAAGTGTTTATTTAACATGAGGCACAATCCAAATGACATTTTGAATCAATTTTTCTACAGTCCAAAAAAACAATTTTCTGATGCAAACGATGACCCGTGACCTGTCGAATTTTCACCAGATGGTCAAAAATGGTGATTTTTGAATATTAAATTTTTTGACCGTAAATGACTATTGCATGTAAATTATCACTTTTGGAACTAAAATAAGTGTGTTTACAGTCATGTTAATGCCTGAAATTGGTCAAAATAAAAGTTTCTGAATAGGAGAAAAAGTCTGTAAAAATGTCAATTTTGGTCACATTGAGGCTTTAAAAGGTAGGTATTCAACATGAGGCACAATCCAAATGACATTTTGAATCAATTTTTCTACAGTCCAAAAAAATCAATTTTCTGTTGAAAAACGATGACCCGTGACCTGTCGAATTTTCTCCAGATGGTCAAAAAGGGTAATTTTTTAATATTTAATTTTTTGACTGTAAATGACTATTGCATGTGAATTATCACTTTTGGAACAAAAATATGTGTGTTGAGAGTCATTTTAATGCCTGAAATTGGTCAAAATAAAAGCTTCTGAGTAGGAGAAAAAGTCTGTATAAATGTCAATTTTGGTCACATCGAGGCTTTAAAAAGTAGGTATTCAACATGAGGCACAATCCAAATGAAATTTTGAATCCATTTTTCTACAGTCCGAAAAATCAATTTTCTGATGAAAAATGATGACCCGTGACCTGTCGAATTTTCACCAGAGGGTCAAAAATGGTGATTTTTTTATATTTAATTTTTTGACTGTAAATGACTATTGCATGTGAATTATCACTATTGGAACAAAAATAAGTGTGTTTAGAGTCATTTTAATGCCTGAAATTGGTCAAAATAAAAGCTTCTGAGTAGGAGAAAAAGTCTGTATAAATGTCAATTTTGGTCACATTGAGGCTTTAAAAAGTGATTATTCAACATGAGGCACAATCCAAATGACATATTGATTCAATTTTTCTACAGTCCAAAAAAACAATTTTCTGATGAAAAACGATGACCCGTGACCTGTCGAATTTTCTCCAGATGGTCAGAAAGGGTAATTTTTGAATATTTAATTTTTTGACTGTAAATGACTATTGCATGTGAATTATCACTTTTGGAACAAAAATATGTGTGTTGAGAGTCATTTTAATGCCTGAAATTGGTCAAAATAAAAGCTTCTGAGTAGGAGAAAAAGTCTGTATAAATGTCAATTTTGGTCACATCGAGGCTTTAAAAAGTAGGTATTCAACATGAGGCACAATCCAAATGACATTTTGAATCAATTTTTCTACAGTCCGAAAAATCAATTTTCTGATGAAAAACGATGACCCGTGACCTGTCGAATTTTCTCCAGATGGTCTAAAAGGGTAATTTTTTAATATTTAATTTTTGGACTGTAAATGACTATTGCACGCGAATTATCACTTTTGGAACAAAAATAAGTGTGTTTAGAGTCATTTTAATGCCTGAAATTGGTCAAAATAAAAGCTTATGAGTAGGAGAAAAAGTCTGTAAAAATGTCAATTTTGGTCACATTGAGGCTTTAAAAAGTGTTTATTCAACATGAGGCACAATCCAAATGACATTTTGAATCAATTTTTCTACAGTCCAAAAAATCAATTTTCTGATGAAAAACGATGACCCGTGACCTGTCGAACTTTCTCCATATGGTCAAAAATGGTAATTTTTTTATATTAAATTTTTTGACTATAAATGACTATTGCATGTGAATGATCACTTTTGGAACAAAAATAGGTGTGTTTAGAGTCATTTTAATCCTGAAATTGGTCAAAATAAAAGCTTCTGAGTAGGAGAAAAAGTCTGTAAAAATTATAATTTTGGTCACATTGAGGCTTTAAAAAGTGATTATTCAACATGAGGCACAATCCAAATGACATTTTGAATCAATTTTTCTACAGTCCAAAAAAACAATTTTCTGATGCAAACGATGACCCGTGACCTGTCGAATTTTCACCAGATGGTCAAAAATGGTGATTTTTTAATATTTAATTTTTTGACTGTAAATGACTATTGCATGTGAATTATCACTTCTGGAGCTAAAATAAGTATGTTTAGAGTCATTGTAATGCCTGAAATTGGTCGAAATAGAAGCTTCTGAGTAGTAGAAAAAGTCTGTAAAAATGTCAATTTTGGTCACATTGAGGATTTAAAAAGTAGTTATTCAACATGAGGCACAATCCAAATGACATTTTGAATCAATTTTTCTACAGTCCAAAAAATCAATTTTCTGATGAAAAACGATGACCCGTGACCTGTCGAATTTTCACCAGAGGGTCAAAAATGGTGATTTTTTAATATTAAATTTTTTGACTGTAAATGACTATTGCATGTAAATTATCACTTTTGGAACTAAAATAAGTGTGTTTACAGTCATGTTAATGCCTGAAATTAGTCGAAATAAAAGCTTATGAGTAGGAGAAAAAGTCTGTAAAAATGTCAATTTTGTTCACATTGAGGCTTTAAAAAGTAGTTATTCAACATGAGGCACAATCCAAATGACATTTTGAATCAATTTTTCTACAGTTCAAATAATCAATTTTCTGATGAAAAACGATGACCAGTGATCTGTCGAACTTTCTCCAGATTGTCAAAAATGGTAATTTTTTAATATTTAATTTTTTGACTGTAAATGACTATTGCATGTGAATTATCACTTTTGGAACTAAAAAAAAGTGTGTTTAGAGTCATTTTAATGCCTGAAATTGGTCAAAATAAAAGCTTCTGAGTAGGAGAAAAAGTCAGTAAAAATTGCAATTTTGGTCACATTGAGGCTTTAAAAAGTGATTATTCAACATGAGGCACAATCCAAATGACATTTTGAATCTATTTTTATACAGTCCAAAAAATCAATTTTCTGATGAAAAACAATGACCCGTGACCTGTCGAATTTTCTCCAGATGGTCAAAAAGGGTAAATTTTTTAATATTTAATTTTTTTACTGTAAATGACTATTGCATGTGAATTATCACTTTTGGAACAAAAATAAGTGTGTTTAGAGTCATTTTAATGCCTGAATTTGGTCAAAATAAAAGCTTCTGAGTAGGAGAAAATGTCTGTAAAAATGATAATTTTATTCACATAGAGGCTTTAAAAAGTGATTATTCAACATGAGGCACAATCCAAATGAAATTTTGAATCCATTTTTCTACAGTCCAAAAAATCAATTTTCTGATGAAAAATGATGACCCATGACCTGTCGAACTTTCTCCATATGGTCAAAAACTGGCAATTTTTTTTATATTTAATTTTTTGACTGTAAATGACTATTGCATGTGAATTATCACTATTGGAACAAAAATAAGTGTGTTTAGAGTCATTTTAATGCCTGAAATTGGTCAAAATAAAAGCTTCTGAGTAGGAGAAAAAGTCTGTATAAATGTCAATTTTGGTCACATTGAGGCTTTAAAAAGTGATTATTCAACATGAGGCACAATCCAAATGACATATTGATTCAATTTTTCTACAGTCCAAAAAAACAATTTTCTGATGAAAAACGATGACCCGTGACCTGTCGAATTTTCTCCAGATGGTCAGAAAGGGTAATTTTTGAATATTTAATTTTTTGACTGTAAATGACTATTGCATGTGAATTATCACTTTTGGAACAAAAATATGTGTGTTGAGAGTCATTTTAATGCCTGAAATTGGTCAAAATAAAAGCTTCTGAGTAGGAGAAAAAGTCTGTATAAATGTCAATTTTGGTCACATCGAGGCTTTAAAAAGTAGGTATTCAACATGAGGCACAATCCAAATGACATTTTGAATCAATTTTTCTACAGTCCGAAAAATCAATTTTCTGATGAAAAACGATGACCCGTGACCTGTCGAATTTTCTCCAGATGGTCAAAAAGGGTAATTTTTTAATATTTAATTTTTGGACTGTAAATGACTATTGCACGCGAATTATCACTTTTGGAACAAAAATAAGTGTGTTTAGAGTCATTTTAATGCCTGAAATTGGTCAAAATAAAAGCTTATGAGTAGGAGAAAAAGTCTGTAAAAATGTCAATTTTGGTCACATTGAGGCTTTAAAAAGTGTTTATTCAACATGAGGCACAATCCAAATGACATTTTGAATCAATTTTTCTACAGTCCAGAAAATCAATTTTCTGATGAAAAACGATGACCCGTGACCTGTCGAACTTTCTCCACATGGTCAAAAATGGTAATTTTTTTAATATTTACGTTTTTGACTGTAAATGACTATTGCATGTGAATTATCACTTTTGGAACAAAAATAAGTGTGTTTAGAGTCATTTTAATGCCTGAAATTGGTCAAAATAAAAGCTTATGAGTAGGAGAAAAAGTCTGTAAAAATGTCAATTTTGGTCACAATGAGGCTTTAAAAAGTGTTTATTCAACATGAGGCACAATCCAAATGACATTTTGATTCAATTTTTCTACAATCCAAAAAAACTATTTTCTGATGAAAAACGATGACCCGTGACCTGTCGAACTTTCTCCATATGGTCAAAAATGGTAATTTTTTTATATTTAATTTTTTGACTATAAATGACTATTGCATGTGAATGATCACTTTTGGAACAAAAATAGGTGTGTTTAGAGTCATTTTAATCCTGAAATTGGTCAAAATAAAAGCTTCTGAGTAGGAGAAAAAGTCTGTAAAAATTATAATTTTGGTCACATTGAGGCTTTAAAAAAGTGATTATTCAACATGAGGCACAATCCAAATGACATTTTGAATCAATTTTTCTACAGTCCAAAAAATCAATTTTCTGATGCAAACGATGACCCGTCACCTGTCGAATTTTCACCAGATGGTCAAAAATGTTGATTTTTTAATATTTAATTTTTTGACTGTAAATGACTATTGCATGTGAATTATCACTTCTGGAGCTAAAATAAGTATGTTTAGAGTCATTTTAATGCCTGAAATTGGTCGAAATAGAAGCTTCTGAGTAGTAGAAAAAGTCTGTAAAAATGTCAATTTTGGTCACATTGAGGCTTTAAAAAGTAGGTATTCAACATGAGGCACAATCCAAATGACATTTTGAATCAATTTTTCTACAGTCCAAAAAATCAATTTTCTGATAAAAAACGATGACCCGTGACCTGTCGAATTTTCTCCAGATGGTCAAAAAGGGTAATTTTTTAATATTTAATTTTTTTACTGTAAATGACTATTGCATGTGAATTATCACTTTTGGAACAAAAATATGTGTGTTGAGAGTCATTTTAATGCCTGAAATTGGTCAAAATAAAAGCTTCTGAGTAGGAGAAAAAGTCTGTATAAATGTCAATTTTGGTCACATCGAGGCTTTAAAAAGTAGGTATTCAACATGAGGCACAATCCAAATGACATTTTGAATCAATTTTTCTACAGTCCGAAAAATCAATTTTCTGATGAAAAACGATGACCCGTGACCTGTCGAATTTTCTCCAGATGGTCAAAAAGGGTAATTTTTTAATATTTAATTTTTTGACTGTAAATGACTATTGCATGTGAATTATCACTATCGGAACAAAAATAAGTGTGTTTAGAGTCATTTTAATGCCTGAAATTGATCAAAATAAAAGCTTCTGAGTAGGAAAAAAAGTCTGTAAAAATGATAATTTTGCTCACATTGAGGCTTTAAAACGTGATTATTAAACATGAGGCACAATCCAAATGAAATTTTGAATCAATTTATCTACAGTCCAAAAAATCTATTTTCTGATGAAAAAAGATGACCCGTGACCTGTCGAATTTTCTCCAGATGGTCAAAAAGGGTAATTTTTTAATATTTAATTTTTTGACTGTAAATGACTATTGCACGTGAATTATCACTTTTGGAACAAAAATAAGTGTGTTTAGAGTCATTTTAATGCCTGAAATTGGTCAAAATAAAAGCTTATGAGTAGGAGAAAAAGTCTGTAAAAATGTCAATTTTGGTCACAATGAGGCTTTAAAAAGTGTTTATTCAACATGAGGCACAATCCAAATGACATTTTGATTCAATTTTTCTACAGTCCAAAAAACAATTTTCTGATGAAAAACGACCCGTGACCTGTCGAACTTTCTCCATATGGACAAAAATGGTAATTTTTTTATATTTAATTTTTTGACTATAAATGACTATTGCATGTGAATGATCACTTTTGGAACAAAAATAGGTGTGTTTAGAGTCATTTTAATCCTGAAATTGGTCAAAATAAAAGCTTCTGATTAGGAGAAAAAGTCTGTAAAAATTATAATTTTGGTCACATTGAGGCTTTAAAAAGTGATTATTTAACATGAGGCACAATCCAAATGACATTTTGAATCAATTTTTCTACAGTTCAAAAAAACAATTTTCTGATGCAAACGATGACCCGTGACCTGTCGAATTTTCACCAGATGGTCAAAAATGGTGATTTTGTAATATTTAATTTTTTGACTGTAAATGACTATTGCATGTGAATTATCACTTCTGGAGCTAAAATAAGTATGTTTAGAGTCATTTTAATGCCTGAAATTGGTCGAAATAGAAGCTTCTGAGTAGTAGAAAAAGTCTGTAAAAATGTCAATTTTGGTCACATTGAGGCTTTAAAAAGTAGTTATTCAACATGAGGCACAATCCAAATGACATTTTGAATCAATTTTTCTACAGTCCAAAAAATCAATTTTCTGATGAAAAACGATGACCCGTGACCTGTCGAATTTTCACCAGAGGGTCAAAAATGGTGATTTTTTAATATTAAATTTTTTGACCGTAAATGACTATTGCATGTAAATTATCACTTTTGGAACTAAAATAAGTGTGTTTACAGTCATGTTAATGCCTGAAATTGGTCAAAATAAAAGCTTCTGAGTAGGAGAAAAAGTCTGTAAAAATGTCAATTTTGGTCACATTGAGGCTTTAAAAGGTAGGTATTCAACATGAGGCACAATCCAAATGACATTTTGAATCAATTTTTCTACAGTCCAAAAAAATCAATTTTCTGTTGAAAAACGATGACCCGTGACCTGTCGAATTTTCTCCAGATGGTCAAAAAGGGTAATTTTTTAATATTTAATTTTTTGACTGTAAATGACTATTGCATGTGAATTATCACTTTTGGAACAAAAATATGTGTGTTGAGAGTCATTTTAATGCCTGAAATTGGTCAAAATAAAAGCTTCTGAGTAGGAGAAAAAGTCTGTATAAATGTCAATTTTGGTCACATCGAGGCTTTAAAAAGTAGGTATTCAACATGAGGCACAATCCAAATGACATTTTGAATCAATTTTTCTACAGTCCGAAAAATCAATTCTCTGATGAAAAACGATGACCCGTGACCTGTCGAATTTTCTCCAGATGGTCAAAAAGGGTAATTTTTTAATATTTAATTTTTTGACTGTAAATGACTATTGCATGTGAATTATCACTATCGGAACAAAAATAAGTGTGTTTAGAGTCATTTTAATGCCTGAAATTGGTCAAAATAAAAGCTTATGAGTAGGAGAAAAAGTCTGTAAAAATGTCAATTTTGGTCACAATGAGGCTTTAAAAAGTGTTTATTCAACATGAGGCACAATCCAAATGACATTTTGATTCAATTTTTCTACAGTCCAAAAAAACATATTTCTGATGAAAAACGATGACCCGTGACCTGTCGAACTTTCTCCATATGGTCAAAAATGGTGATTTTTTAATATTTAATTTTTTGACTGTAAATGACTATTGCATGTGAATGATCACTCTTGGAACAAAAATAAGTGTGTTTAGAGTCATTTTAATGCCTGAAATTGGTCAAAATAAAAGCTTCAGAGTAGGAGAAAAAGTCTGTAAAAATGTCATTTTTGGTCACATTGAGGCTTTAAAAAGTTATTATTCAACATGAGGCACAATCCAAATGACATTTTGAATCAATTTTTCTACAGTCCAAAAAATCAATTTTCTGATGAAAAAGTATGACCCGTGACCTGTCGAACTTTCTCCATATGGTCAAAAATGGTAATTTTTTTATATTAAATTTTTTGACTTTAAATGACTATTGCATGTGAATGATCACTTTTGGAACAAAAATAGGTGTGTTTAGAGTCATTTTAATCCTGAAATTGGTCAAAATAAAAGCTTCTGAGTAGGAGAAAAAGTCTGTAAAAATTATAATTTTGGTCACATTGAGGCTTTAAAAAGTGATTATTCAACATGAGGCACAATCCAAATGACATTTTGAATCAATTTTTCTACAGTCCAAAAAAACAATTTTCTGATGCAAACGATGACCCGTGACCTGTCGAATTTTCACCAGATGGTCAAAAATGGTGATTTTTTAATATTTAATTTTTTGACTGTAAATGACTATTGCATGTGAATTATCACTTCTGGAGCTAAAATAAGTATGTTTAGAGTCATTGTAATGCCTGAAATTGGTCGAAATAGAAGCTTCTGAGTAGTAGAAAAAGTCTGTAAAAATGTCAATTTTGGTCACATTGAGGCTTTAAAAAGTAGTTATTCAACATGAGGCACAATCCAAATGACATTTTGAATCAATTTTTCTACAGTCCAAAAAATCAATTTTCTGATGAAAAACGATGACCCGTGACCTGTCGAATTTTCACCAGAGGGTCAAAAATGGTGATTTTTTAATATTAAATTTTTTGACCGTAAATGACTATTGCATGTAAATTATCACTTTTGGAACTAAAATAAGTGTGTTTACAGTCATGTTAATGCCTGAAATTGGTCAAAATAAAAGCTTCTGAGTAGGAGAAAAAGTCTGTAAAAATGTCAATTTTGGTCACATTGAGGCTTTAAAAAGTGATTATTCAACATGAGACACAATCCAAATGACATTTTGAATCAATTTTTCTACAGTCCAAAAAATGGATTTTCTGATGAAAAACGATGACCCGTGACCTGTCGAATTTTCTCCAGATGGTCAAAAAGGGTAATTTTGTAATATTAAATTTTTTGACTGTAAATGACTATTGCATGTGAATTATCACTTTTGGAACAAAAATAAGTGTGTTTAGGGTCATTTTAATGCCTGAAATTAGTCGAAATAAAAGCTTATGAGTAGGAGAAAAAGTCTGTAAAAATGTCAATTTTGGTCACATTGAGGCTTTAAAAAGTAGTTATTCAACATGAGGCACAATCCAAATGACATTTTGAATCAATTTTTCTACAGTTCAAATAATCAATTTTCTGATGAAAAACGATGACCAGTGATCTGTCGAACTTTCTCCAGATTGTCAAAAATGGTAATTTTTTAATATTTAATTTTTTGACTGTAAATGACTATTGCATGTGAATTATCACTTTTGGAACTAAAAAAAAGTGTGTTTAGAGTCATTTTAATTAGGGGTGGGCGGAATTTGCGTAATTGCGTTACGCAAATCTTCGCGAAACGGTAAAAAATCTCCGCGAACACGCAGAAATTCCGCGAACACGCGGAATTGCTTGTTCGCGATGCTTTTTTCCTGTTCACAATTGCTGTTTGAGTGCTCGGGGAGAAATATCTCGCGAACACGCATTTTGAGAACGCGAACAAGCAAAAAATTCGCGAAATCGCGGAAAGCAGCCTTTTGAGCAATTTCGCGTTCTCCGCCGAACGCGAAATTACGCAAATTCCGAAAATTCCGCGAGCGGAACGGAATTTACTGCCCAGGCCTAATTTTAATGCCTGAAATTCGTCAAAATAAAAGCTTCTGAGTAGGAGAAAAAGTCAGTAAAAATTGCAATTTTGGTCACATTGAGGCTTTAAAAAGTGATTATTCAACATGAGGCACAATCCAAATGACATTTTGAATCTATTTTTATACAGTCCAAAAAATCAATTTTCTGATGAAAAACAATGACCCGTGACCTGTCGAATTTTCTCCAGATGGTCAAAAAGGGTAATTTTGTAATATTAAATTTTTTGACTGTAAATGACTATTGCATGTGAATTATCACTTTTGGAACAAAAATAAGTGTGTTTAGGGTCATTTTAATGCCTGAAATTAGTCGAAATAAAAGCTTATGAGTAGGAGAAAAAGTCTGTAAAAATGTCAATTTTGGTCACATTGAGGCTTTAAAAAGTAGTTATTCAACATGAGGCACAATCCAAATGACATTTTGAATCAATTTTTCTACAGTTCAAATAATCAATTTTCTGATGAAAAACGATGACCAGTGATCTGTCGAACTTTCTCCAGATTGTCAAAAATGGTAATTTTTTAATATTTAATTTTTTGACTGTAAATGACTATTGCATGTGAATTATCACTTTTGGAACTAAAAAAAAGTGTGTTTAGAGTCATTTTAATGCCTGAAATTGGTCAAAATAAAAGCTTCTGAGTAGGAGAAAAAGTCAGTAAAAATTGCAATTTTGGTCACATTGAGGCTTTAAAAAGTGATTATTCAACATGAGGCACAATCCAAATGACATTTTGAATCTATTTTTATACAGTCCAAAAAATCAATTTTCTGATGAAAAACAATGACCCGTGACCTGTCGAATTTTCTCCAGATGGTCAAAAAGGGTAAATTTTTTAATATTTAATTTTTTGACTGTAAATGACTATTGCATGTGAATTATCACTTTTGGAACAAAAATAAGTGTGTTTAGAGTCATTTTAATGCCTGAATTTGGTCAAAATAAAAGCTTCTGAGTAGGAGAAAATGTCTGTAAAAATGATAATTTTATTCACATAGAGGCTTTAAAAAGTGATTATTCAACATGAGGCACAATCCAAATGAAATTTTGAATCCATTTTTCTACAGTCCAAAAAATCAATTTTCTGATGAAAAATGATGACCCATGACCTGTCGAACTTTCTCCATATGGTCAAAAACTGGCAATTTTTTTTATATTTAATTTTTTGACTGTAAATGACTATTGCATGTGAATTATCACTATTGGAACAAAAATAAGTGTGTTTAGAGTCATTTTAATGCCTGAAATTGGTCAAAATAGAAGCTTCTGAGTAGGAGAAAAAGTCAGTAAAAATTGCAATTTTGGTCACATTGAGGCTTTAAAAAGTGATTATTCAACATGAGGCACAATTCAAATGACATTTTGAATCAATTTTTCTACAGTCCAAAAAATCAATTTTCTGATGAAAAACGATGAGCCGTGATCTGTCGAACTTTCTCCATATGGTCAAAAATTGTAATTTTTTAATATTTAATTTTTTGACTGTAAATGACTATTGCATGTGAATTATCAATTTTGGAACTAAAATAAGTGTGTTTAGAGTCATTTTAATGCCTGAAATTGGTCAACATAGAAGCTTCTGAGTAGGATATAAAGTCAGTAAAAATTGCTATTTTGGTCACATAGAGGCTTTAAAAAGTGATTATTCAACATGAGGCACAATCCAAATGACATATTGATTCAATTTTTCTACAGTCCAAAAAAACAATTTTCTGATGAAAAACGATGACCCGTGACCTGTCGAATTTTCTCCAGATGGTCAGAAAGGGTAATTTTTGAATATTTAATTTTTTGACTGTAAATGACTATTGCATGTGAATGATCACTTTTGGAACAAAAATATGTGTGTTGAGAGTCATTTTAATGCCTGAAATTGGTCAAAATAAAAGCTTCTGAGTAGGAGAAAAAGTCTGTATAAATGTCAATTTTGGTCACATCGAGGCTTTAAAAAGTAGGTATTCAACATGAGGCACAATCCAAATGACATTTTGAATCAATTTTTCTACAGTCCGAAAAATCAATTTTCTGATGAAAAACGATGACCCGTGACCTGTCGAATTTTCTCCAGATGGTCAAAAAGGGTAATTTTTTAATATTTAATTTTTGGACTGTAAATGACTATTGCACGCGAATTATCACTTTTGGAACAAAAATAAGTGTGTTTAGAGTCATTTTAATGCCTGAAATTGGTCAAAATAAAAGCTTATGAGTAGGAGAAAAAGTCTGTAAAAATGTCAATTTTGGTCACATTGAGGCTTTAAAAAGTGTTTATTCAACATGAGGCACAATCCAAATGACATTTTGAATCAATTTTTCTACAGACCAGAAATTCAATTTTCTGTTGAAAAACGATGACCCGTGACCTGTCGAACTTTCTCCACATGGTCAAAAATGGTAATTTTTTTAATATTTACGTTTTTGACTGTAAATGACTATTGCATGTGAATTATCACTTTTGGAACAAAAATAAGTGTGTTTAGAGTCATTTTAATGCCTGAAATTGGTCAAAATAAAAGCTTATGAGTAGGAGAAAAAGTCTGTAAAAATGTCAATTTTGGTCACAATGAGGCTTTAAAAAGTGTTTATTCAACATGAGGCACAATCCAAATGACATTTTGATTCAATTTTTCTACAGTCCAAAAAAACTATTTTCTGATGAAAAACGATGACCCGTGACCTGTCGAACTTTCTCCATATGGTCAAAAATGGTAATTTTTTTATATTTAATTTTTTGACTATAAATGACTATTGCATGTGAATGATCACTTTTGGAACAAAAATAGGTGTGTTTAGAGTCATTTTCATCCTGAAATTGGTCAAAATAAAAGCTTCTGAGTAGGAGAAAAAGTCTGTAAAAATTATAATTTTGGTCACATTGAGGCTTTAAAAAGTGATTATTCAACATGAGGCACAATCCAAATGACATTTTGAATCAATTTTTCTACAGTCCAAAACATCAATTTTCTGATGCAAACGATGACCCGTCACCTGTCGAATTTTCACCAGATGGTCAAAAATGGTGATATTTTAATATTTAATTTTGTGACTGTAAATGACTATTGCATGTGAATTATCACTTCTGGAGCTAAAATAAGTATGTTTAGAGTCATTTTAATGCCTGAAATTGGTCGAAATAGAAGCTTCTGAGTAGTAGAAAAAGTCTGTAAAAATGTCAATTTTGGTCACATTGAGGCTTTAAAAAGTAGTTATTCAACATGAGGTACAATCCAAATGACATTTTGAATCAATTTTTCTACAGTCCAAAAAATAAATTTTCTGATGAAAAACGATGACCCGTGACCTGTCGAATTTTCACCAGATGGTCAAAAATGATGATTTTTTAATATTAAATTTTTTGACCGTAAATGACTATGCATGTAAATTATCACTTTTGGAACTAAAATAGGTGTGTTTACAGTCATGTTAATGCCTGAAATTGGTCAAAATAAAAGCTTCTGAGTAGGAGAAAAAGTCTGTAAAAATGTCAATTTTGGTCACATTGAGGCTTTGAAAAGTAGGTATTCAACATGAGGCACAATCCAAATGACATTTTGAATCAATTTTTCTACAGTCCAAAAAATCAATTTTCTGATGAAAAACGATGACCCGTGACCTGTCGAATTTTCTCCAGATGGTCAAAAAGGGTAATTATTTAATATTTAATTTTTTGACTGTAAATGACTATTGCATGTGAATTATCACTTTTGGAACAAAAATATGTGTGTTGAGAGTCATTTTAATGCCTGAAATTGGTCAAAATAAAAGCTTCTGAGTAGGAGAAAAAGTCTGTATAAATGTCAATTTTGGTCACATCGAGGCTTTAAAAAGTAGGTATTCAACATGAGGCACAATCCAAATGACATTTTGAATCAATTTTTCTACAGTCCGAAAAATCAATTTTCTGATGAAAAACGATGACCCGTGACCTGTCGAATTTTCTCCAGATGGTCAAAAAGGGTAATTTTTTAATATTTAATTTTTTGACTGCAAATGACTATTGCATGTGAATTATCACTATCGGAACAAAAATAAGTGTGTTTAGAGTCATTTTAATGCCTGAAATTGTTATGTTATGTTATGTTACGACTATTTATTGTGCGCACAGATACTCCAGCCAAGGAGCGTCCTGGCGCAGAGACAAGGTAGCACGTAACACAACCACAGGCTAAAAACAGAAACTAAATACAGGATCAAAATAAAAGCTTCTGAGTAGGAAAAAAAGTCTGTAAAAATGATAATTTTGCTCACATTGAGGCTTTAAAAAGTGATTATTAAACATGAGGCACAATCCAAATGAAATTTTGAATCAATTTATCTACAGTCCAAAAAATCTATTTTCTGATGAAAAAAGATGACCCGTGACCTGTCGAATTTTCTCCAGATGGTCAAAAAGGGTAATTTTTTAATATTTAATTTTTTGACTGTAAATGACTATTGCATGTGAATTATCACTATCGGAACAAAAATAAGTGTGTTTAGAGTCATTTTAATGCCTGAAATTGTTATGTTATGTTATGTTACGACTATTTATTGTGCGCACAGATACTCCAGCCAAGGAGCGTCCTGGCGCAGAGACAAGGTAGCACGTAACACAACCACAGGCTAAATGACTATTGCACGTGAATTATCACTTTTGGAACTAAAATAAGTGTGTTTACAGTCATGTTAATGCCTGAAATTGGTCGAAATAAAAGCTTATGAGTAGGAGAAAAAGTCTGTAAAAATGTCAATTTTGTTCACATTGAGGCTTTAAAAAGTAGTTATTCAACATGAGGCACAATCCAAATGACATTTTGAATCAATTTTTCTACAGTTCAAATAATCAATTTTCTGATGAAAAACGATGACCAGTGATCTGTCGAACTTTCTCCAGATTGTCAAAAATGGTAATTTTTTAATATTTTATTTTTTGACTGTAAATGACTATTGCATGTGAATTATCACTTTTGGAACTAAAAAAAAGTGTGTTTAGAGTCATTTTAATGCCTGAAATTGGTCAAAATAAAAGCTTCTGAGTAGGAGAAAAAGTCAGTAAAAATTGCAATTTTGGTCACAATGAGGCTTTAAAAAGTGTTTATTTAACATGAGGCACAATCCAAATGACATTTTGAATCAATTTTTCTACAGTCCAAAAAAACAATTTTCTGATGCAAACGATGACCCGTGACCTGTCGAATTTTCACCAGATGGTCAAAAATGGTGATTTTTTAATATTTAATTTTTTGACTGTAAATGACTATTGCATGTGAATTATCACTTCTGGAGCTAAAATAAGTATGTTTAGAGTCATTTTAATGCCTGAAATTGGTCGAAATAGAAGCTTCTGAGTAGTAGAAAAAGTCTGTAAAAATGTCAATTTTGGTCACATTGAGGCTTTAAAAAGCAGTTATTCAACATGAGGCACAATCCAAATGACATTTTGAATCAATTTTTCTACAGTCCAAAAAATCAATTTTCTGATGAAAAACGATGACCCGTGACCTGTCGAATTTTCACCGGAGGGTCAAAAATGGTGATTTTTGAATATTAAATTTTTTGACCGTAAATGACTATTGCATGTAAATTATCACTTTTGGAACTAAAATAAGTGTGTTTACAGTCATGTTAATGCCTGAAATTGGTCAAAATAAAAGTTTCTGAATAGGAGAAAAAGTCTGTAAAAATGTCAATTTTGGTCACATTGAGGCTTTAAAAGGTAGGTATTCAACATGAGGCACAATCCAAATGACATTTTGAATCAATTTTTCAACAGTCCAAAAAAATCAATTTTCTGTTGAAAAACGATGACCCGTGACCTGTCGAATTTTCTCCAGATGGTCAAAAAGGGTAATTTTTTAATATTTAATTTTTTGACTGTAAATGACTATTGCATGTGAATTATCACTTTTGGAACAAAAATATGTGTGTTGAGAGTCATTTTAATGCCTGAAATTGGTCAAAATAAAAGCTTCTGAGTAGGAGAAAAAGTCTGTATAAATGTCAATTTTGGTCACATCGAGGCTTTAAAAAGTAGGTATTCAACATGAGGCACAATCCAAATGAAATTTTGAATCCATTTTTCTACAGTCCGAAAAATCAATTTTCTGATGAAAAATGATGACCCGTGACCTGTCGAATTTTCACCAGAGGGTCAAAAATGGTGATTTTTTTATATTTAATTTTTTGACTGTAAATGACTATTGCATGTGAATTATCACTATTGGAACAAAAATAAGTGTGTTTAGAGTCATTTTAATGCCTGAAATTGGTCAAAATAAAAGCTTCTGAGTAGGAGAAAAAGTCTGTATAAATGTCAATTTTGGTCACATTGAGGCTTTAAAAAGTGATTATTCAACATGAGGCACAATCCAAATGACATATTGATTCAATTTTTCTACAGTCCAAAAAAACAATTTTCTGATGAAAAACGATGACCCGTGACCTGTCGAATTTTCTCCAGATGGTCAGAAAGGGTAATTTTTGAATATTTAATTTTTTGACTGTAAATGACTATTGCATGTGAATTATCACTTTTGGAACAAAAATATGTGTGTTGAGAGTCATTTTAATGCCTGAAATTGGTCAAAATAAAAGCTTCTGAGTAGGAGAAAAAGTCTGTATAAATGTCAATTTTGGTCACATCGAGGCTTTAAAAAGTAGGTATTCAACATGAGGCACAATCCAAATGACATTTTGAATCAATTTTTCTACAGTCCGAAAAATCAATTTTCTGATGAAAAACGATGACCCGTGACCTGTCGAATTTTCTCCAGATGGTCTAAAAGGGTAATTTTTTAATATTTAATTTTTGGACTGTAAATGACTATTGCACGCGAATTATCACTTTTGGAACAAAAATAAGTGTGTTTAGAGTCATTTTAATGCCTGAAATTGGTCAAAATAAAAGCTTATGAGTAGGAGAAAAAGTCTGTAAAAATGTCAATTTTGGTCACATTGAGGCTTTAAAAAGTGTTTATTCAACATGAGGCACAATCCAAATGACATTTTGAATCAATTTTTCTACAGTCCAAAAAATCAATTTTCTGATGAAAAACGATGACCCGTGACCTGTCGAACTTTCTCCATATGGTCAAAAATGGTAATTTTTTTATATTAAATTTTTTGACTATAAATGACTATTGCATGTGAATGATCACTTTTGGAACAAAAATAGGTGTGTTTAGAGTCATTTTAATCCTGAAATTGGTCAAAATAAAAGCTTCTGAGTAGGAGAAAAAGTCTGTAAAAATTATAATTTTGGTCACATTGAGGCTTTAAAAAGTGATTATTCAACATGAGGCACAATCCAAATGACATTTTGAATCAATTTTTCTACAGTCCAAAAAAACAATTTTCTGATGCAAACGATGACCCGTGACCTGTCGAATTTTCACCAGATGGTCAAAAATGGTGATTTTTTAATATTTAATTTTTTGACTGTAAATGACTATTGCATGTGAATTATCACTTCTGGAGCTAAAATAAGTATGTTTAGAGTCATTGTAATGCCTGAAATTGGTCGAAATAGAAGCTTCTGAGTAGTAGAAAAAGTCTGTAAAAATGTCAATTTTGGTCACATTGAGGATTTAAAAAGTAGTTATTCAACATGAGGCACAATCCAAATGACATTTTGAATCAATTTTTCTACAGTCCAAAAAATCAATTTTCTGATGAAAAACGATGACCCGTGACCTGTCGAATTTTCACCAGAGGGTCAAAAATGGTGATTTTTTAATATTAAATTTTTTGACTGTAAATGACTATTGCATGTAAATTATCACTTTTGGAACTAAAATAAGTGTGTTTACAGTCATGTTAATGCCTGAAATTAGTCGAAATAAAAGCTTATGAGTAGGAGAAAAAGTCTGTAAAAATGTCAATTTTGTTCACATTGAGGCTTTAAAAAGTAGTTATTCAACATGAGGCACAATCCAAATGACATTTTGAATCAATTTTTCTACAGTTCAAATAATCAATTTTCTGATGAAAAACGATGACCAGTGATCTGTCGAACTTTCTCCAGATTGTCAAAAATGGTAATTTTTTAATATTTAATTTTTTGACTGTAAATGACTATTGCATGTGAATTATCACTTTTGGAACTAAAAAAAAGTGTGTTTAGAGTCATTTTAATGCCTGAAATTGGTCAAAATAAAAGCTTCTGAGTAGGAGAAAAAGTCAGTAAAAATTGCAATTTTGGTCACATTGAGGCTTTAAAAAGTGATTATTCAACATGAGGCACAATCCAAATGACATTTTGAATCTATTTTTATACAGTCCAAAAAATCAATTTTCTGATGAAAAACAATGACCCGTGACCTGTCGAATTTTCTCCAGATGGTCAAAAAGGGTAAATTTTTTAATATTTAATTTTTTTACTGTAAATGACTATTGCATGTGAATTATCACTTTTGGAACAAAAATAAGTGTGTTTAGAGTCATTTTAATGCCTGAATTTGGTCAAAATAAAAGCTTCTGAGTAGGAGAAAATGTCTGTAAAAATGATAATTTTATTCACATAGAGGCTTTAAAAAGTGATTATTCAACATGAGGCACAATCCAAATGAAATTTTGAATCCATTTTTCTACAGTCCAAAAAATCAATTTTCTGATGAAAAATGATGACCCATGACCTGTCGAACTTTCTCCATATGGTCAAAAACTGGCAATTTTTTTTATATTTAATTTTTTGACTGTAAATGACTATTGCATGTGAATTATCACTATTGGAACAAAAATAAGTGTGTTTAGAGTCATTTTAATGCCTGAAATTGGTCAAAATAAAAGCTTCTGAGTAGGAGAAAAAGTCTGTATAAATGTCAATTTTGGTCACATTGAGGCTTTAAAAAGTGATTATTCAACATGAGGCACAATCCAAATGACATATTGATTCAATTTTTCTACAGTCCAAAAAAACAATTTTCTGATGAAAAACGATGACCCGTGACCTGTCGAATTTTCTCCAGATGGTCAGAAAGGGTAATTTTTGAATATTTAATTTTTTGACTGTAAATGACTATTGCATGTGAATTATCACTTTTGGAACAAAAATATGTGTGTTGAGAGTCATTTTAATGCCTGAAATTGGTCAAAATAAAAGCTTCTGAGTAGGAGAAAAAGTCTGTATAAATGTCAATTTTGGTCACATCGAGGCTTTAAAAAGTAGGTATTCAACATGAGGCACAATCCAAATGACATTTTGAATCAATTTTTCTACAGTCCGAAAAATCAATTTTCTGATGAAAAACGATGACCCGTGACCTGTCGAATTTTCTCCAGATGGTCAAAAAGGGTAATTTTTTAATATTTAATTTTTGGACTGTAAATGACTATTGCACGCGAATTATCACTTTTGGAACAAAAATAAGTGTGTTTAGAGTCATTTTAATGCCTGAAATTGGTCAAAATAAAAGCTTATGAGTAGGAGAAAAAGTCTGTAAAAATGTCAATTTTGGTCACATTGAGGCTTTAAAAAGTGTTTATTCAACATGAGGCACAATCCAAATGACATTTTGAATCAATTTTTCTACAGTCCAGAAAATCAATTTTCTGATGAAAAACGATGACCCGTGACCTGTCGAACTTTCTCCACATGGTCAAAAATGGTAATTTTTTTAATATTTACGTTTTTGACTGTAAATGACTATTGCATGTGAATTATCACTTTTGGAACAAAAATAAGTGTGTTTAGAGTCATTTTAATGCCTGAAATTGGTCAAAATAAAAGCTTATGAGTAGGAGAAAAAGTCTGTAAAAATGTCAATTTTGGTCACAATGAGGCTTTAAAAAGTGTTTATTCAACATGAGGCACAATCCAAATGACATTTTGATTCAATTTTTCTACAATCCAAAAAAACTATTTTCTGATGAAAAACGATGACCCGTGACCTGTCGAACTTTCTCCATATGGTCAAAAATGGTAATTTTTTTATATTTAATTTTTTGACTATAAATGACTATTGCATGTGAATGATCACTTTTGGAACAAAAATAGGTGTGTTTAGAGTCATTTTAATCCTGAAATTGGTCAAAATAAAAGCTTCTGAGTAGGAGAAAAAGTCTGTAAAAATTATAATTTTGGTCACATTGAGGCTTTAAAAAAGTGATTATTCAACATGAGGCACAATCCAAATGACATTTTGAATCAATTTTTCTACAGTCCAAAAAATCAATTTTCTGATGCAAACGATGACCCGTCACCTGTCGAATTTTCACCAGATGGTCAAAAATGGTGATTTTTTAATATTTAATTTTTTGACTGTAAATGACTATTGCATGTGAATTATCACTTCTGGAGCTAAAATAAGTATGTTTAGAGTCATTTTAATGCCTGAAATTGGTCGAAATAGAAGCTTCTGAGTAGTAGAAAAAGTCTGTAAAAATGTCAATTTTGGTCACATTGAGGCTTTAAAAAGTAGTTATTCAACATGAGGCACAATCCAAATGACATTTTGAATCAATTTTTCTACAGTCCAAAAAATCAATTTTCTGATGAAAAACGATGACCCGTGACCTGTCGAATTTTCACCAGATGGTCAAAAATGGTGATTTTTTAATATTAAATTTTTTGACCGTAAATGACTATTGCATGTAAATTATCACTTTTGGAACTAAAATAGGTGTGTTTACAGTCATGTTAATGCCTGAAATTGGTCAAAATAAAAGCTTCTGAGTAGGAGAAAAAGTCTGTAAAAATGTCAATTTTGGTCACATTGAGGCTTTAAAAAGTAGGTATTCAACATGAGGCACAATCCAAATGACATTTTGAATCAATTTTTCTACAGTCCGAAAAATCAATTTTCTGATGAAAAACGATGACCCGTGACCTGTCGAATTTTCTCCAGATGGTCAAAAAGGGTAATTTTTTAATATTTAATTTTTGGACTGTAAATGACTATTGCACGCGAATTATCACTTTTGGAACAAAAATAAGTGTGTTTAGAGTCATTTTAATGCCTGAAATTGGTCAAAATAAAAGCTTATGAGTAGGAGAAAAAGTCTGTAAAAATGTCAATTTTGGTCACATTGAGGCTTTAAAAAGTGTTTATTCAACATGAGGCACAATCCAAATGACATTTTGAATCAATTTTTCTACAGTCCAGAAAATCAATTTTCTGATGAAAAACGATGACCCGTGACCTGTCGAACTTTCTCCACTTGGTCAAAAATGGTAATTTTTTTAATATTTACGTTTTTGACTGTAAATGACTATTGCATGTGAATTATCACTTTTGGAACAAAAATAAGTGTGTTTAGAGTCATTTTAATGCCTGAAATTGGTCAAAATAAAAGCTTATGAGTAGGAGAAAAAGTCTGTAAAAATGTCAATTTTGGTCACAATGAGGCTTTAAAAAGTGTTTATTCAACATGAGGCACAATCCAAATGACATTTTGATTCAATTTTTCTACAGTCCAAAAAAACTATTTTCTGATGAAAAACGATGACCCGTGACCTGTCGAACTTTCTCCATATGGTCAAAAATGGTAATTTTTTTATATTTAATTTTTTGACTATAAATGACTATTGCATGTGAATGATCACTTTTGGAACAAAAATAGGTGTGTTTAGAGTCATTTTAATCCTGAAATTGGTCAAAATAAAAGCTTCTGAGTAGGAGAAAAAGTCTGTAAAAATTATAATTTTGGTCACATTGAGGCTTTAAAAAAGTGATTATTCAACATGAGGCACAATCCAAATGACATTTTGAATCAATTTTTCTACAGTCCAAAAAATCAATTTTCTGATGCAAACGATGACCCGTCACCTGTCGAATTTTCACCAGATGGTCAAAAATGGTGATTTTTTAATATTTAATTTTTTGACTGTAAATGACTATTGCATGTGAATTATCACTTCTGGAGCTAAAATAAGTATGTTTAGAGTCATTTTAATGCCTGAAATTGGTCGAAATAGAAGCTTCTGAGTAGTAGAAAAAGTCTGTAAAAATGTCAATTTTGGTCACATTGAGGCTTTAAAAAGTAGTTATTCAACATGAGGCACAATCCAAATGACATTTTGAATCAATTTTTCTACAGTCCAAAAAATCAATTTTCTGATGAAAAACGATGACCCGTGACCTGTCGAATTTTCACCAGATGGTCAAAAATGGTGATTTTTTAATATTAAATTTTTTGACCGTAAATGACTATTGCATGTAAATTATCACTTTTGGAACTAAAATAGGTGTGTTTACAGTCATGTTAATGCCTGAAATTGGTCAAAATAAAAGCTTCTGAGTAGGAGAAAAAGTCTGTAAAAATGTCAATTTTGGTCACATTGAGGCTTTAAAAAGTAGGTATTCAACATGAGGCACAATCCAAATGACATTTTGAATCAATTTTTCTACAGTCCAAAAAATCAATTTTCTGATGAAAAACGATGACCCGTGACCTGTCGAATTTTCTCCAGATGGTCAAAAAGGGTAATTATTTAATATTTAATTTTTTGACTGTAAATGACTATTGCATGTGAATTATCACTTTTGGAACAAAAATATGTGTGTTGAGAGTCATTTTAATGCCTGAAATTGGTCAAAATAAAAGCTTCTGAGTAGGAGAAAAAGTCTGTATGAATGTCAATTTTGGTCACATCGAGGCTTTAAAAAGTAGGTATTCAACATGAGGCACAATCCAAATGACATTTTGAATCAATTTTTCTACAGTCCGAAAAATCAATTTTCTGATGAAAAACGATGACCCGTGACCTCTCGAATTTTCTCCAGATGGTCAAAAAGGGTAATTTTTTAATATTTAATTTTTTGACTGTAAATGACTATTGCATGTGAATTATCACTATCGGAACAAAAATAAGTGTGTTTAGAGTCATTTTAATGCCTGAAATTGTTATGTTATGTTATGTTACGACTATTTATTGTGCGCACAGATACTCCAGCCAAGGAGCGTCCTGGCGCAGAGACAAGGTAGCACGTAACACAACCACAGGCTAAAAACAGAAACTAAATACAGGATCAAAATAAAAGCTTCTGAGTAGGAAAAAAAGTCTGTAAAAATGATAATTTTGCTCACATTGAGGCTTTAAAAAGTGATTATTAAACATGAGGCACAATCCAAATGAAATTTTGAATCAATTTATCTACAGTCCAAAAAATCTATTTTCTGATGAAAAAAGATGACCCGTGACCTGTCGAATTTTCTCCAGATGGTCAAAAAGGGTAATTTTTTAATATTTAATTTTTTGACTGTAAATGACTATTGCATGTGAATTATCACTATCGGAACAAAAATAAGTGTGTTTAGAGTCATTTTAATGCCTGAAATTGGTCAAAATAAAAGCTTCTGAGTAGGAGAAAAAGTCTGTATAAATGTCAATTTTGGTCACATTGAGGCTTTAAAAAGTGATTATTCAACATGAGGCACAATCCAAATGACATATTGATTCAATTTTTCTACAGTCCAAAAAAACAATTTTCTGATGAAAAACGATGACCCGTGACCTGTCGAATTTTCTCCAGATGGTCAGAAAGGGTAATTTTTGAATATTTAATTTTTTGACTGTAAATGACTATTGCATGTGAATGATCACTTTTGGAACAAAAATATGTGTGTTGAGAGTCATTTTAATGCCTGAAATTGGTCAAAATAAAAGCTTCTGAGTAGGAGAAAAAGTCTGTATAAATGTCAATTTTGGTCACATCGAGGCTTTAAAAAGTAGGTATTCAACATGAGGCACAATCCAAATGACATTTTGAATCAATTTTTCTACAGTCCGAAAAATCAATTTTCTGATGAAAAACGATGACCCGTGACCTGTCGAATTTTCTCCAGATGGTCAAAAAGGGTAATTTTTGAATATTTAATTTTTGGACTGTAAATGACTATTGCACGCGAATTATCACTTTTGGAACAAAAATAAGTGTGTTTAGAGTCATTTTAATGCCTGAAATTGGTCAAAATAAAAGCTTATGAGTAGGAGAAAAAGTCTGTAAAAATGTCAATTTTGGTCACATTGAGGCTTTAAAAAGTGTTTATTCAACATGAGGCACAATCCAAATGACATTTTGAATCAATTTTTCTACAGTCCAGAAAATCAATTTTCTGATGAAAAACGATGACCCGTGACCTGTCGAACTTTCTCCACATGGTCAAAAATGGTAATTTTTTTAATATTTACGTTTTTGACTGTAAATGACTATTGCATGTGAATTATCACTTTTGGAACAAAAATAAGTGTGTTTAGAGTCATTTTAATGCCTGAAATTGGTCAAAATAAAAGCTTATGAGTAGGAGAAAAAGTCTGTAAAAATGTCAATTTTGGTCACAATGAGGCTTTAAAAAGTGTTTATTCAACATGAGGCACAATCCAAATGACATTTTGATTCAATTTTTCTACAGTCCAAAAAAACTATTTTCTGATGAAAAACGATGACCCGTGACCTGTCGAACTTTCTCCATATGGTCAAAAATGGTAATTTTTTTATATTTAATTTTTTGACTATAAATGACTATTGCATGTGAATGATCACTTTTGGAACAAAAATAGGTGTGTTTAGAGTCATTTTAATCCTGAAATTGGTCAAAATAAAAGCTTCTGAGTAGGAGAAAAAGTCTGTAAAAATTATAATTTTGGTCACATTGAGGCTTTAAAAAGTGATTATTCAACATGAGGCACAATCCAAATGACATTTTGAATCAATTTTTCTACAGTCCAAAACATCAATTTTCTGATGCAAACGATGACCCGTCACCTGTCGAATTTTCACCAGATGGTCAAAAATGGTGATATTTTAATATTTAATTTTTTGACTGTAAATGACTATTGCATGTGAATTATCACTTCTGGAGCTAAAATAAGTATGTTTAGAGTCATTTTAATGCCTGAAATTGGTCGAAATAGAAGCTTCTGAGTAGTAGAAAAAGTCTGTAAAAATGTCAATTTTGGTCACATTGAGGCTTTAAAAAGTAGTTATTCAACATGAGGCACAATCCAAATGACATTTTGAATCAATTTTTCTACAGTCCAAAAAATCAATTTTCTGATGAAAAACGATGACCCGTGACCTGTCGAATTTTCACCAGATGGTCAAAAATGGTGATTTTTTAATATTAAATTTTTTGACCGTAAATGACTATTGCATGTAAATTATCACTTTTGGAACTAAAATAGGTGTGTTTACAGTCATGTTAATGCCTGAAATTGGTCAAAATAAAAGCTTCTGAGTAGGAGAAAAAGTCTGTAAAAATGTCAATTTTGGTCACATTGAGGCTTTAAAAAGTAGGTATTCAACATGAGGCACAATCCAAATGACATTTTGAATCAATTTTTCTACAGTCCAAAAAATCAATTTTCTGATGAAAAACGATGACCCGTGACCTGTCGAATTTTCTCCAGATGGTCAAAAAGGGTAATTATTTAATATTTAATTTTTTGACTGTAAATGACTATTGCATGTGAATTATCACTTTTGGAACAAAAATATGTGTGTTGAGAGTCATTTTAATGCCTGAAATTGGTCAAAATAAAAGCTTCTGAGTAGGAGAAAAAGTCTGTATAAATGTCAATTTTGGTCACATCGAGGCTTTAAAAAGTAGGTATTTAACATGAGGCACAATCCAAATGACATTTTGAATCAATTTTTCTACAGTCCGAAAAATCAATTTTCTGATGAAAAACGATGACCCGTGACCTGTCGAATTTTCTCCAGATGGTCAAAAAGGGTAATTTTTTAATATTTAATTTTTTTACTGTAAATGACTATTGCATGTGAATTATCACTATCGGAACAAAAATAAGTGTGTTTAGAGTCATTTTAATGCCTGAAATTGTTATGTTATGTTATGTTACGACTATTTATTGTGCGCACAGATACTCCAGCCAAGGAGCGTCCTGGCGCAGAGACAAGGTAGCACGTAACACAACCACAGGCTAAAAACAGAAACTAAATACAGGATCAAAATAAAAGCTTCTGAGTAGGAAAAAAAGTCTGTAAAAATGATAATTTTGCTCACATTGAGGCTTTAAAAAGTGATTATTAAACATGAGGCACAATCCAAATGAAATTTTGAATCAATTTATCTACAGTCCAAAAAATCTATTTTCTGATGAAAAAAGATGACCCGTGACCTGTCGAATTTTCTCCAGATGGTCAAAAAGGGTAATTTTTTAATATTTAATTTTTTGACTGTAAATGACTATTGCATGTGAATTATCACTATCGGAACAAAAATAAGTGTGTTTAGAGTCATTTTAATGCCTGAAATTGGTCAAAATAAAAGCTTCTGAGTAGGAGAAAAAGTCTGTATAAATGTCAATTTTGGTCACATTGAGGCTTTAAAAAGTGATTATTCAACATGAGGCACAATCCAAATGACATATTGATTCAATTTTTCTACAGTCCAAAAAAACAATTTTCTGATGAAAAACGATGACCCGTGACCTGTCGAATTTTCTCCAGATGGTCAGAAAGGGTAATTTTTGAATATTTAATTTTTTGACTGTAAATGACTATTGCATGTGAATGATCACTTTTGGAACAAAAATATGTGTGTTGAGAGTCATTTTAATGCCTGAAATTGGTCAAAATAAAAGCTTCTGAGTAGGAGAAAAAGTCTGTATAAATGTCAATTTTGGTCACATCGAGGCTTTAAAAAGTAGGTTTTCAACATGAGGCACAATCCAAATGACATTTTGAATCAATTTTTCTACAGTCCGAAAAATCAATTTTCTGATGAAAAACGATGACCCGTGACCTGTCGAATTTTCTCCAGATGGTCAAAAAGGGTAATTTTTTAATATTTAATTTTTGGACTGTAAATGACTATTGCACGCGAATTATCACTTTTGGAACAAAAATAAGTGTGTTTAGAGTCATTTTAATGCCTGAAATTGGTCAAAATAAAAGCTTATGAGTAGGAGAAAAAGTCTGTAAAAATGTCAATTTTGGTCACATTGAGGCTTTAAAAAGTGTTTATTCAACATGAGGCACAATCCAAATGACATTTTGAATCAATTTTTCTACAGTCCAGAAAATCAATTTTCTGATGAAAAACGATGACCCGTGACCTGTCGAACTTTCTCCACATGGTCAAAAATGGTAATTTTTTTAATATTTACGTTTTTGACTGTAAATGACTATTGCATGTGAATTATCACTTTTGGAACAAAAATAAGTGTGTTTAGAGTCATTTTAATGCCTGAAATTGGTCAAAATAAAAGCTTATGAGTAGGAGAAAAAGTCTGTAAAAATGTCAATTTTGGTCACAATGAGGCTTTAAAAAGTGTTTATTCAACATGAGGCACAATCCAAATGACATTTTGATTCAATTTTTCTACAGTCCAAAAAAACTATTTTCTGATGAAAAACGATGACCCGTGACCTGTCGAACTTTCTCCATATGGTCAAAAATGGTAATTTTTTTATATTTAATTTTTTGACTATAAATGACTATTGCATGTGAATGATCACTTTTGGAACAAAAATAGGTGTGTTTAGAGTCATTTTAATCCTGAAATTGGTCAAAATAAAAGCTTCTGAGTAGGAGAAAAAGTCTGTAAAAATTATAATTTTGGTCACATTGAGGCTTTAAAAAGTGATTATTCAACATGAGGCACAATCCAAATGACATTTTGAATCAATTTTTCTACAGTCCAAAACATCAATTTTCTGATGCAAACGATGACCCGTCACCTGTCGAATTTTCACCAGATGGTCAAAAATGGTGATATTTTAATATTTAATTTTTTGACTGTAAATGACTATTGCATGTGAATTATCACTTCTGGAGCTAAAATAAGTATGTTTAGAGTCATTTTAATGCCTGAAATTGGTCGAAATAGAAGCTTCTGAGTAGTAGAAAAAGTCTGTAAAAATGTCAATTTTGGTCACATTGAGGCTTTAAAAAGTAGTTATTCAACATGAGGCACAATCCAAATGACATTTTGAATCAATTTTTCTACAGTCCAAAAAATCAATTTTCTGATGAAAAACGATGACCCGTGACCTGTCGAATTTTCACCAGATGGTCAAAAATGGTGATTTTTTAATATTAAATTTTTTGACCGTAAATGACTATTGCATGTAAATTATCACTTTTGGAACTAAAATAGGTGTGTTTACAGTCATGTTAATGCCTGAAATTGGTCAAAATAAAAGCTTCTGAGTAGGAGAAAAAGTCTGTAAAAATGTCAATTTTGGTCACATTGAGGCTTTAAAAAGTAGGTATTCAACATGAGGCACAATCCAAATGACATTTTGAATCAATTTTTCTACAGTCCAAAAAATCAATTTTCTGATGAAAAACGATGACCCGTGACCTGTCGAATTTTCTCCAGATGGTCAAAAAGGGTAATTATTTAATATTTAATTTTTTGACTGTAAATGACTATTGCATGTGAATTATCACTTTTGGAACAAAAATATGTGTGTTGAGAGTCATTTTAATGCCTGAAATTGGTCAAAATAAAAGCTTCTGAGTAGGAGAAAAAGTCTGTATAAATGTCAATTTTGGTCACATCGAGGCTTTAAAAAGTAGGTATTCAACATGAGGCACAATCCAAATGACATTTTGAATCAATTTTTCTACAGTCCGAAAAATCAATTTTCTGATGAAAAACGATGACCCGTGACCTGTCGAATTTTCTCCAGATGGTCAAAAAGGTTAATTTTTTAATATTTAATTTTTTGACTGTAAATGACTATTGCATGTGAATTATCACTATCGGAACAAAAATAAGTGTGTTTAGAGTCATTTTAATGCCTGAAATTGTTATGTTATGTTATGTTACGACTATTTATTGTGCGCACAGATACTCCAGCCAAGGAGCGTCCTGGCGCAGAGACAAGGTAGCACGTAACACAACCACAGGCTAAAAACAGAAACTAAATACAGGATCAAAATAAAAGCTTCTGAGTAGGAAAAAAAGTCTGTAAAAATGATAATTTTGCTCACATTGAGGCTTTAAAAAGTGATTATTAAACATGAGGCACAATCCAAATGAAATTTTGAATCAATTTATCTACAGTCCAAAAAATCTATTTTCTGATGAAAAAAGATGACCCGTGACCTGTCGAATTTTCTCCAGATGGTCAAAAAGGGTAATTTTTTAATATTTAATTTTTTGACTGTAAATGACTATTGCATGTGAATTATCACTATCGGAACAAAAATAAGTGTGTTTAGAGTCATTTTAATGCCTGAAATTGGTCAAAATAAAAGCTTCTGAGTAGGAGAAAAAGTCTGTATAAATGTCAATTTTGGTCACATTGAGGCTTTAAAAAGTGATTATTCAACATGAGGCACAATCCAAATGACATATTGATTCAATTTTTCTACAGTCCAAAAAAACAATTTTCTGATGAAAAACGATGACCCGTGACCTGTCGAATTTTCTCCAAATGGTCAGAAAGGGTAATTTTTGAATATTTAATTTTTTGACTGTAAATGACTATTGCATGTGAATGATCACTTTTGGAACAAAAATATGTGTGTTGAGAGTCATTTTAATGCCTGAAATTGGTCAAAATAAAAGCTTCTGAGTAGGAGAAAAAGTCTGTATAAATGTCAATTTTGGTCACATCGAGGCTTTAAAAAGTAGGTATTCAACATGAGGCACAATCCAAATGACATTTTGAATCAATTTTTCTACAGTCCGAAAAATCAATTTTCTGATGAAAAACGATGACCCGTGACCTGTCGAACTTTCTCCATATGGTCAAAAATGGTAATTTTTTTATATTTAATTTTTTGACTATAAATGACTATTGCATGTGAATGATCACTTTTGGAACAAAAATAGGTGTGTTTAGAGTCATTTTAATCCTGAAATTGGTCAAAATAAAAGCTTCTGAGTAGGAGAAAAAGTCTGTAAAAATTATAATTTTGGTCACATTGAGGCTTTAAAAAGTGATTATTCAACATGAGGCACAATCCAAATGACATTTTGAATCAATTTTTCTACAGTCCAAAACATCAATTTTCTGATGCAAACGATGACCCGTCACCTGTCGAATTTTCACCAGATGGTCAAAAATGGTGATATTTTAATATTTAATTTTTTGACTGTAAATGACTATTGCATGTGAATTATCACTTCTGGAGCTAAAATAAGTATGTTTAGAGTCATTTTAATGCCTGAAATTGGTCGAAATAGAAGCTTCTGAGTAGTAGAAAAAGTCTGTAAAAATGTCAATTTTGGTCACATTGAGGCTTTAAAAAGTAGTTATTCAACATGAGGCACAATCCAAATGACATTTTGAATCAATTTTTCTACAGTCCAAAAAATCAATTTTCTGATGAAAAACGATGACCCGTGACCTGTCGAATTTTCACCAGATGGTCAAAAATGGTGATTTTTTAATATTAAATTTTTTGACCGTAAATGACTATTGCATGTAAATTATCACTTTTGGAACTAAAATAGGTGTGTTTACAGTCATGTTAATGCCTGAAATTGGTCAAAATAAAAGCTTCTGAGTAGGAGAAAAAGTCTGTAAAAATGTCAATTTTGGTCACATTGAGGCTTTAAAAAGTAGGTATTCAACATGAGGCACAATCCAAATGACATTTTGAATCAATTTTTCTACAGTCCAAAAAATCCATTTTCTGATGAAAAACGATGACCCGTGACCTGTCGAATTTTCTCCAGATGGTCAAAAAGGGTAATTATTTAATATTTAATTTTTTGACTGTAAATGACTATTGCATGTGAATTATCACTTTTGGAACAAAAATATGTGTGTTGAGAGTCATTTTAATGCCTGAAATTGGTCAAAATAAAAGCTTCTGAGTAGGAGAAAAAGTCTGTATAAATGTCAATTTTGGTCACATCGAGGCTTTAAAAAGTAGGTATTCAACATGAGGCACAATCCAAATGACATTTTGAATCAATTTTTCTACAGTCCGAAAAATCAATTTTCTGATGAAAAACGATGACCCGTGACCTGTCGAATTTTCTCCAGATGGTCAAAAAGGGTAATTTTTTAATATTTAATTTTTTGACTGTAAATGACTATTGCATGTGAATTATCACTATCGGAACAAAAATAAGTGTGTTTAGAGTCATTTTAATGCCTGAAATTGTTATGTTATGTTATGTTACGACTATTTATTGTGCGCACAGATACTCCAGCCAAGGAGCGTCCTGGCGCAGAGACAAGGTAGCACGTAACACAACCACAGGCTAAAAACAGAAACTAAATACAGGATCAAAATAAAAGCTTCTGAGTAGGAAAAAAAGTCTGTAAAAATGATAATTTTGCTCACATTGAGGCTTTAAAAAGTGATTATTAAACATGAGGCACATTCCAAATGAAATTTTGAATCAATTTATCTACAGTCCAAAAAATCTATTTTCTGATGAAAAAAGATGACCCGTGACCTGTCGAATTTTCTCCAGATGGTCAAAAAGGGTAATTTTTTAATATTTAATTTTTTGACTGTAAATGACTATTGCATGTGAATTATCACTATCGGAACAAAAATAAGTGTGTTTAGAGTCATTTTAATGCCTGAAATTGTTATGTTATGTTATGTTACGACTATTTATTGTGCGCACAGATACTCCAGCCAAGGAGCGTCCTGGCGCAGAGACAAGGTAGCACGTAACACAACCACAGGCTAAATGACTATTGCACGTGAATTATCACTTTTGGAACAAAAATAAGTGTGTTTACAGTCATTTTAATGCCTGAAATTGGTCAAAATAAAAGCTTATGAGTAGGAGAAAAAGTCTGTAAAAATGTCAATTTTGGTCACATTGAGGCTTTAAAAAGTGTTTATTCAACATGAGGCACAATCCAAATGACATTTTGAATCAATTTTTCTACAGTCCAGAAAATCAATTTTCTGATGAAAAACGATGACCCGTGACCTGTCGAACTTTCTCCACATGGTCAAAAATGGTAATTTTTTAATATTTACGTTTTTGACTGTAAATGACTATTGCTTGTGAATTATCACTTTTGGAACAAAAATAAGTGTGTTTAGAGTCATTTTAATGCCTGAAATTGGTCAAAATAAAAGCTTATGAGTAGGAGAAAAAGTCTGTAAAAATGTCAATTTTGGTCACAATGAGGCTTTAAAAAGTGTTTATTTAACATGAGGCACAATCCAAATGACATTTTGAATCAATTTTTCTACAGTCCAAAAAAACTATTTTCTGATGCAAACGATGACCCGTGACCTGTCGAATTTTCACCAGATGGTCAAAAAAGGATTATTTTTTAATATTTAATTTTTTGACTGTAAATGACTATTGCATGTGAATTATCACTTCTGGAGCTAAAATAAGTATGTTTAGAGTCATTTTAATGCCTGAAATTGGTCAAAATAAAAGCTTATGAGTAGGAGAAAAAGTCTGTAAAAATGTCAATTTTGGTCACATTGAGGCTTTAAAAAGTGTTTATTCAACATGAGGCACAATCCAAATGACATTTTGAATCAATTTTTCTACAGTCCAGAAAATCAATTTTCTGATGAAAAACGATGACCCGTGACCTGTCGAACTTTCTCCACATGGTCAAAAATGGTAATTTTTTAATATTTACGTTTTTGACTGTAAATGACTATTGCTTGTGAATTATCACTTTTGGAACAAAAATAAGTGTGTTTAGAGTCATTTTAATGCCTGAAATTGGTCAAAATAAAAGCTTATGAGTAGGAGAAAAAGTCTGTAAAAATGTCAATTTTGGTCACAATGAGGCTTTAAAAAGTGTTTATTTAACATGAGGCACAATCCAAATGACATTTTGAATCAATTTTTCTACAGTCCAAAAAAACTATTTTCTGATGAAAAACGATGACCCGTGACCTGTCGAACTTTCTCCATATGGTCAAAAATGGTAATTTTTTTATATTTAATTTTTTGACTATAAATGACTATTGCATGTGAATGATCACTTTTGGAACAAAAATAGGTGTGTTTAGAGTCATTTTAATCCTGAAATTGGTCAAAATAAAAGCTTCTGAGTAGGAGAAAAAGTCTGTAAAAATTATAATTTTGGTCACATTGAGGCTTTAAAAAGTGATTATTCAACATGAGGCACAATCCAAATGACATTTTGAATCAATTTTTCTACAGTCCAAAAAATCAATTTTCTGATGCAAACGATGACCCGTCACCTGTCGAATTTTCACCAGATGGTCAAAAATGGTGATTTTTTAATATTTAATTTTTTGACTGTAAATGACTATTGCATGTGAATTATCACTTCTGGAGCTAAAATAAGTATGTTTAGAGTCATTTTAATGCCTGAAATTGGTCGAAATAGAAGCTTCTGAGTAGTAGAAAAAGTCTGTAAAAATGTCAATTTTGGTCACATTGAGGCTTTAAAAAGTAGTTATTCAACATGAGGCACAATCCAAATGACATTTTGAATCAATTTTTCTACAGTCCAAAAAATCAATTTTCTGATGAAAAACGATGACCCGTGACCTGTCGAATTTTCACCAGATGGTCAAAAATGGTGATTTTTTAATATTAAATTTTTTGACCGTAAATGACTATTGCATGTAAATTATCACTTTTGGAACTAAAATAGGTGTGTTTACAGTCATGTTAATGCCTGAAATTGGTCAAAATAAAAGCTTCTGAGTAGGAGAAAAAGTCTGTAAAAATGTCAATTTTGGTCACATTGAGGCTTTAAAAAGTAGGTATTCAACATGAGGCACAATCCAAATGACATTTTGAATCAATTTTTCTACAGTCCAAAAAATCAATTTTCTGATGAAAAACGATGACCCGTGACCTGTCGAATTTTCTCCAGCTGGTCAAAAAGGGTAATTATTTAATATTTAATTTTTTGACTGTAAATGACTATTGCATGTGAATTATCACTTTTGGAACAAAAATATGTGTGTTGAGAGTCATTTTAATGCCTGAAATTGGTCAAAATAAAAGCTTCTGAGTAGGAGAAAAAGTCTGTATAAATGTCAATTTTGGTCACATCGAGGCTTTAAAAAGTAGGTATTCAACATGAGGCACAATCCAAATGACATTTTGAATCAATTTTTCTACAGTCCAAAAAATCAATTTTCTGATGAAAAACGATGACCCGTGACCTGTCGAATTTTCTCCAGATGGTCAAAAAGGGTAATTTTTGAATATTTAATTTTTTGACTGTAAATGACTATTGCATGTGAATTATCACTTTTGGAACAAAAATATGTGTGTTGAGAGTCATTTTAATGCCTGAAATTGGTTAAAATAAAAGCTTCTGAGTAGGAGAAAAAGTCTGTATAAATGTCAATTTTGGTCACATCGAGGCTTTAAAAAGTAGGTATTCAACATGAGGCACAATCCAAATGACATTTTGAATCAATTTTTCTACAGTCCGAAAAATCAATTTTCTGATGAAAAACGATGACCCGTGACCTGTCGAATTTGCAACAGATGGTCAAAAATGGTGATTTTTTAATATTTTATTTTTTGACTGTAAATGACTATTGCATGTGAATTATCACTTCTGGAGCTAAAATAAGTGTGTTTAGAGTCATTTTAATGCCTGAAATTCATCAAAATAAAAGCTTCTGAGTAGGAAAAAAAAGTCTGTAAAAATGATAATTTTGCTCACATTGAGGCTTTAAAAAGTGATTATTAAACATGAGGCACAATCCAAATGAAATTTTGAATCAATTTATCTACAGTCCAAAAAATCAATTTTCTGATGAAAAAAGATGACCCGTGACCTGTCGAATTTTCTCCAGATGGTCAAAAAGGGTAATTTTTTAATATTTAATTTTTTGACTGTAAATGACTATTGCACGTGAATTATCACTTTTGGAACAAAAATAAGTGTCTTTAGAGTCATTTTAATGCCTGAAATAGGTCAAAATAAAAGCTTATGAGTAGGAGAAAAAGTCTGTAAAAATGTCAATTTTGGTCACATTGAGGCTTTAAAAAGTGTTTATTCAACATGAGGCACAATCCAAATGACATTTTGAATCAATTTTTCTACAGTCCAGAAAATCAATTTTCTGATGAAAAACGATGACCCGTGACCTGTCGAACTTTCTCCACATGGTCAAAAATGGTAATTTTTTTATATTTACGTTTTTGACTGTAAATGACTATTGCATGTGAATTATCACTTTTGGAACAAAAATAAGTGTGTTTAGAGTCATTTTAATGCCTGAAATTGGTCAAAATAAAAGCTTATGAGTAGGAGAAAAAGTCTGTAAAAATGTCAATTTTGGTCACAATGAGGCTTTAAAAAGTGCTTATTCAACATGAGGCACAATCCAAATGACATTTTGATTCAATTTTTCTACAGTCCAAAAAAACAATTTTCTGATGAAAAACGATGACCCGTGACCTGTCGAACTTTCTCCATATGGTCAAAAATGGTGATTTTTTAATATTTAATTTTTTGACTGTAAATGACTATTGCATGTGAATGATCACTCTTGGAACAAAAATAAGTGTGTTTAGAGTCATTTTAATGCCTGAAATTGGTCAAAATAAAAGCTTCAGAGTAGGAGAAAAAGTCTGTAAAAATGTCATTTTTGGTCACATTGAGGCTTTAAAAAGTAGGTATTCAACATGAGGCACAAAACTAATGACATTTTGAATCAATTTTTCTGCAGTCCAAAAGATCAATTTTCTGATGAAAAACGATGACCCGTGACTTGTCAAACTTTCTCCATATGGTCAAAAATGGTAATTTTTTAATATTTAATTTTTTGACTGTAAATGACTATTGCATGTGAATTATCACTTTTGGAACAAAAATAAGTGTGTTTAGAGTCATTTTAACGCCTGAAATTGGTCAAATGCAAAGCTTCTGAATCGGAGAAAAAGTCTGTATAAATGTCAATTTTGGTCACATTGAGGCTTTAAAAAGTTATTATTCAACATGAGGCACAATCCAAATGACATTTTGAATCAATTTTTCTACAGTCCAAAAAATCAATTTTCTGATGAAAAACTATGACTATATGTCGAACTTTCTCCATATGGTCAAAAATGGTAATTTTTTTATATTAAATTGTTTGACTATAAATGACTATTGCATGTGAATGATCACTTTTGGAACAAAAATAAGTGTGTTTAGAGTCATTTTAATCCTGAAATTGGTCAAAATAAAAGCTTCTGAGTAGGAGAAAAAGTCTGTAAAAATGATAATTTTGGTCACATTGAGGCTTTAAAAAGTGATTATTCAACATGAGGCACAATCCAAATGACATTTTGAATCAATTGTTCTACAGTCCAAAAAATCGATTTTCTGATGAAAAACGATGACCCTTGACCTGTCGAATTTTCACCAGATGGTCAAAAATGGTGATTTTTTAATAATAAATTTTTTGACTGTAAATGTCTATTGCATGTAAATGATCACTTCTGGAACTAAAATAAGTGTGTTTAGAGTCATTTTAATGCCTGAAATTGGTCGATATAGAAGCTTCTGAGTAGTAGAAAAAGTCTGTAAAAATGGCAATTTTGGTCACATTGAGGCTTTAAAAAGAAGTTATTCAACATGAGGCACAATCCAAATGACATTTTGATTCAATTTTTCTACAGTCCAAAAAATCAATTTTCTGATAAAAAACGATGACCCGTGACCTGTCAAACTTTCTCCATATGGTCAAAAATGGTAATTTTTTTATATTTAATTTTTTGACTATAAATGACTATTGCATGTGAATGATCACTTTTGGAACAAAAATAAGTGTGTTTAAAGTCATTTTAATGCCTGAAATTGGTCAAAATAAAAGCTTTTGAGTAGGAGAAAAAGTCTGTAAAAATGTCAATTTTGGTCACATTGAGGCTTTAAAAAGTAGGTATTCAACATGAGGCACAATCCAAATGACATTTTGAAACAATTTTTCTACAGTCCAAAAAATCAATTTTCTGATGAAAAACGATGACCCGTGACCTGTCGAATTTTCTCCAGATGGTCAAAAAGGGTAATTTTTGAATATTTAATTTTTTGACTGTAAATGACTATTGCATGTGAATTATCACTTTTGGAACAAAAATATGTGTGTTGAGAGTCATTTTAATGCCTGAAATTGGTTAAAATAAAAGCTTCTGAGTAGGAGAAAAAGTCTGTATAAATGTCAATTTTGGTCACATCGAGGCTTTAAAAAGTAGGTATTCAACATGAGGCACAATCCAAATGACATTTTGAATCAATTTTTCTACAGTCCGAAAAATCAATTTTCTGATGAAAAACGATGACCCGTGACCTGTCGAATTTTCAACAGATGGTCAAAAATGGTGATTTTTTAATATTTTATTTTTTGACTGTAAATGACTATTGCATGTGAATTATCACTTCTGGAGCTAAAATAAGTATGTTTAGAGTCATTTTATTGCCTGAAATTGGTCGAAATAGAAGCTTCTGAGTAGTAGAAAAAGTCTGTAAAAATGTCAATTTTGGTCACATTGAGGCTTTAAAAAGCAGTTATTCAACATGAGGCACAATCCAAATGACATTTTGAATCAATTTTTCTACAGTCCAAAAAATCAATTTTCTGATGAAAAACGATGACCCGTGACCTGTCGAATTTTCACCAGATGGTCAAAAATGGTGATTTTTTAATATTAAATTTTTTGACCGTAAATGACTATTGCATGTAAATTATCACTTTTGGAACTAAAATAAGTGTGTTTACAGTCATGTTAATGCCTGAAATTGGTCAAAATAAAAGCTTCTGAGTAGGAGAAAAAGTCTGTAAAAATGTCAATTTTGGTCACATTGAGGCTTTAGAAAGTAGGTATTCAACATGAGGCACAATCCAAATGACATTTTGAATCAATTTTTCTACAGTCCAAAAAATCAATTTTCTGATGAAAAACGATGACCCGTGACCTGTCGAATTTTCGCCAGATGGTCTAAAAGGGTAATTTTTGAATATTTAATTTTTTGACTGTAAATGACTATTGCATGTGAATTATCACTTTTGGAACAAAAATATGTGTGTTGAGAGTCATTTTAATGCCTGAAATTGGTCAAAATAAAAGCTTCTGAGTAGGAGAAAAAGTCTGTATAAATGTCAATTTTGGTCACATCGAGGCTTTAAAAAGTAGGTTTTCAACATGAGGCACAATCCAAATGACATTTTGAATCAATTTTTCTACAGTCCGAAAAATCAATTTTCTGATGAAAAACGATGACCCGTGACCTGTCGAATTTTCTCCAGATGGTCAAAAAGGGTAATTTTTTAATATTTAATTTTTTGACTGTAAATGACTATTGCACGCGAATTATCACTTTTGGAACAAAAATAAGTGTGTTTAGAGTCATTTTAATGCCAGAAATTGGTCAATATAAAAGCTTATGAGTAGGAGAAAAAGTCTGTAAAAATGTCAATTTTGGTCACATTGAGGCTTTAAAAAGTGTTTATTCAACATGAGGCACAATCCAAATGACATTTTGAATCAATTTTTCTACAGTCCAGAAAATCAATTTTCTGATGAAAAACGATGACCCGTGACCTGTCAAACTTTCTCCACATGGTCAAAAATGGTAATTTTTTTAATATTTACGTTTTTGACTGTAAATGACTATTGCATGTGAATTATCACTTTTGGAACAAAAATAAGTGTGTTTAGAGTCATTTTAATGCCTGAAATTGGTCAAAATAAAAGCTTATGAGTAGGAGAAAAAGTCTGTAAAAATGTCAATTTTGGTCACAATGAGGCTTTAAAAAGTGTTTATTCAACATGAGGCACAATCCAAATGACATTTTGATTCAATTTTTCTACAGTCCAAAAAAACAATTTTCTGATGAAAAACGATGACCCGTGACCTGTCGAACTTTCTCCATATGGTCAAAAATGGTAATTTTTTTATATTTAATTTTTTGACTATAAATGACTATTGCATGTGAATGATCACTTTTGGAACAAAAATAGGTGTGTTTAGAGTCATTTTAATCCTGAAATTGGTCAAAATAAAAGCTTCTGAGTAGGAGAAAAAGTCTGTAAAAATTATAATTTTGGTCACATTGAGGCTTTAAAAAGTGATTATTCAACATGAGGCACAATCCAAATGACATTTTGAATCAATTTTTCTACAGTCCAAAAAATCAATTTTCTGATGCAAACGATGACCCGTCACCTGTCGAATTTTCACCAGATGGTCAAAAATGGTGATTTTTTAATATTAAATTTTTTGACCGTAAATGACTATTGCATGTAAATTATCACTTTTGGAACTAAAATAAGTGTGTTTACAGTCATGTTAATGCCTGAAATTGGTCAAAATAAAAGCTTCTGAGTAGGAGAAAAAGTCTGTAAAAATGTCAATTTTGGTCACATTGAGGCTTTAAAAAGTAGGTATTCAACATGAGGCACAATCCAAATGACATTTTGAATCAATTTTTCTACAGTCCAAAAAATCAATTTTCTGATGAAAAACGATGACCCGTGACCTGTCGAATTTTCTCCAGATGGTCAAAAAGGGTAATTTTTTAATATTTAATTTTTTGACTGTAAATGACTATTGCATGTGAATTATCACTTTTGGAACAAAAATATGTGTGTTGAGAGTCATTTTAATGCCTGAAATTGGTCAAAATAAAAGCTTCTGAGTAGGAGAAAAAGTCTGTATAAATGTCAATTTTGGTCACATCGAGGCTTTAAAAAGTAGGTATTCAACATGAGGCACAATCCAAATGACATTTTGAATCAATTTTTCTACAGTCCGAAAAATCAATTTTCTGATGAAAAACGATGACCCGTGACCTGTCGAATTTTCTCCAGATGGTCAAAAAGGGTAATTTTGTAATATTTAATTTTTTGTCTGTAAATGACTATTGCATGTGAATTATCACTATTGGAACAAAAATAAGTGTGTTTAGAGTCATTTTAATGCCTGAAATTGATCAAAATAAAAGCTTCTGAGTAGGAAAAAAAGTCTGTAAAAATGATAATTTTGCTCAGATTGAGGCTTTAAAAAGTGAATATTAAACATGAGGCACAATCCAAATGAAATTTTGAATCAATTTATCTACAGTCCAAAAATCTATTTTCTGATGAAAAAAGATGACCCGTGACCTGTCGAATTTTGTCAGGGTCAAGATGACGTATCCTGAAGTGCTTGCACAGGAACAGAGATGCTAGTTCCCAACACCCTCTACACGGCAGCCAGAGTTCCAGGAACGTTCACCTGGACTCCGAAACTACCCCGCAGGGGGGAAGGGGAAGTGGATAAAATAATAAACAAAGAAGAGACTGGTCCTGAAACTCCGGTTCTTCACTATTCTCCTCGGCTTCTTCTTATTTCTGTTGTCAGCTCTGGTTAATGAGAACCTTGAAACAAACACGACACTATTACTTCCTACTCCCTTCTACTTCTAACACTCTCTATGTGTTTTACACCTACCCTGGGTTTCAAGCACTGTGCCCCTCTTCTGTATGTCTGTCTTGTTGTGTGGTGTTTTCTTTCCTTTTCAATTCTTTTCTGTGGGTCTGGTCACTTCTTGCCGACTCTCTTTCCTACAAAACATCTTTCTATTAATTCTTTCTCTTTTCCCTTGCCTTTTCTTTTTGTTTCTTTCTTAACTTAAAAAATAATTATTTTTTGGGCTTACTTCTGGAGTGGGAATATTCTTGCTTGTCCTCTTCTTCTGTGTTTGGTCTAGCAGAGTTATGCTTTCTCTCTATTCGGTTCTAGTACTAAACTTGTCTTTACTTTACTTTTCCTTATTTCTAGGTATCTTGTACTAGTGAACGGTGTTGAGTGTATTTTGTATTATTTTCTTCATCTCTTTTTAACTGCACATAAATCTTTCTACTAAAGGGGTGAATTTCTGATTACTTGAGTTATCAGATACGTTTTTCTATGCAATCTTTCCTGTCAAATACTTTTCTCATTCATCTCTCATGTCTCTCAAATGTACTTAGCTTCGGTCTTCTTTTTTCTGTCACCGGATGGCGCCAAAAGACCTCCGACCATCTGCTCGGGATACTCGAAGATGCATTGAAAGTCTTCTCGAGGGTTGAAGAGAATTTCGTCGTCTTAACTGTCTCTGTAAATCTTCCTGAAAATTCTCTTCAGGGGGTTTCTTTGAGTGTGAAAAGGTTTCTGACTTGGAAATCTATTCTGTAAAACCTGGCGCAAACTAACTAACTCTAATTCTATTCTCTCTGACTTTTTCCTCAGGAACTCTAATGTCAAGATGCTACTCTCTGAATCTCCTCAGTGAAGTGCGTCGTCCTCTAGGAGCGCGCGCCTCTCCAAACCTCGGAACACCTGTGGGGAGAAAGACTAGACTGCCGCTTCTGCTTCCAGAGCGGCCGCCATCTTGGAATTCCTCTTTCTTTGTAGTTCAGTCCATGAATTGTTCTTTGCCCTTCTGTTCAGTTCTGGGCAGCAGAAAGACCCCAACGTTGCCCCCATTATCGCCTCTTCGTCCTCTGGAGGCCTGACAGTACCCCCCAACAAAGGAGGTCCTCTCATTCCTGGTTTGGTAGGGAATCTTTGATGGAATGATTTCACCAATCTAGGAGCATGAACATCTGACTCTAGTTCCCAAGATCGTTCCTCGGGCCCATAGCCTTTCCAATCTATCAAGTAATAAAGCCTTCCTTTAACTACTTTGGAATCCAGAACTTCTTTCACTTCGTACTCAACCCCTGATTCTAACTGAATGGGTTTTGGAGTCAATTCCCTGCGTAAGCCTGCTGATGCCTTTTTTAACTGGGAAACATGAAAAACAGGATGAATTTTCAATTTAGGAGGTAATTTTAACTGGTAGTTAACTGGTGTGGTTTTCTCTTCTATCAGATATGGTCCTATGAATCTGGGCTGAAATTTCCTGTTTCCTTTTAGTCTAAGATTCGTTGTGCTTAACCAGACTCTATCCCCTTTTTCTAGGGAAGGACCCTCTTGTCTCTTTTTATCTGCATATTGCTTGTATTTCTGTTTTGCCTGTTCTAAATTTTGTTTAGCAGTTTGATGAACTCTACCCAGATGGGTCACCAGATCTTTCACTGCTGGAACGGAAATATCCGTTTGTCTAATAGTTGCATTTGGGTGTCTCCCATAATTTAAATAAAATGGGGAATAACCTGCCGAGACATTTTTGGCGTTGTTATGTGCGAATTCTGCCGCCCATAACAACTCTGACCACTCTCCTTCTTGCTTCAGAAGGAACAACCTCAAGTACTGCTCTAACTCCTGATTCGCTCTCTCAGTTTGCCCGTCTGTCTCCGGATGATAGCTAGTCGAATACTTGGCTTCAATTCCCAATCCACCCACAAAAGCCTTCCAAAAATGAGATACAAATTGTGTTCCCCTATCAGAAATAATGACCTTGGGGACCCCATGTATCTTTACAATTTGTGTAGTGAAGTGGTGGGCTAACTGTTTGGCTGTTGGAATTTCTTTTAGGGCCATAAAGTGCGCCATCTTAGAAAATGCATCTACGAACACTAGAATTGTATTATAACCTAAACTTGAAGGTAAATCCACTATTAGATCTAGTGTAACTGTATGCCATGGGTATGGTGGAGTGGGTAGAGGTTGCAACAACCCCTTGGGGGCCTGCCGTTCCGATTTTCCCTGTGCGCAGATCTCACAAGTTCTGACGTACTCCTCAATGTCTCTGGTCATATGCGGCCACCAATAATGTCTCTTGATCAGCTCTTCTGTTTTCGTTTCTCCTTTGTGCCCTGCCAAAAGATTGTCGTGACATTCAGCCATCACCTGATTCCGTAACTCCGGGGTTGGCAAGTAGAGAGCTTCCTTAAAGTAAGGCAACTGTTGCTGAATGTTTCTTTCCTTGTCTTCCTCTACCCATTCCTGTATTTCCTCTGGGCTCATTCGTTTGAGGATCTGCTCCTTTAAGTCAGAAGATATTATAGCTCCAATTATTTTGTCTTCCGGAATTATTGTTTGATCTTTGATTTGATTCTTCTGGTCATTTGTTCCCAATCTGGATAGAGCGTCCGCCTTGCCATTCTGGGCTCCTGGTCTATAGGTAATGACAAAATCATAGTCCGCGAAGTACAATGACCAACGGAGTTGTCTTGGTGTTAGCGTCCGGGCAGACTTCAAAAATTTCAAATTTCTGTGGTCGGTGAAGACTGTCACTTGATGCTGAGCCCCCATGAGATAGTGTCGCCACTCTTTAAATGCGTCCTTAATTGCCAGTAACTCTTTTTCTGTTATGGTGTAATTTATCTCTGCAGGTGTTAGTTTTCGTGATCTATAGGCGACTGGATGTAGTTGGCCGGTTACCTTATGCCGTTGGGATAATACCCCTCCCACTGCCAGATCTGAGGCGTCCGTTTCCACGTAAAAAGGTTCAGTAGGGTCAGCATGCAGGAGTATCGGTGCGGTCGTGAAGTCTCTTTTTAGGAGTTGAAAGGCTCTCTCTGTTTCTTCCGTCCATTCGAAACGCACTCCTTTTCTCAGTAGACGCGTCAAGGGTAATATTTTCCGTGAAAATTCGCTTATGAATCTTCGATAGAAGTTCGCGAACCCGATGAAACTCTGAACCTCCTTGACACACTCTGGGGATTTCCAATCTACCACAGCCTTGACCTTCTGCTCGTCCATTTTCATTCCAGCCGGGGATAAAACAAACCCCAAAAATTCCACTTGGGAGACCCCGAATGCACATTTCTCCAATTTTACAAATAATTTGTTTTCTCTAAGCTTCTGTAGCACTCTCCTTACGTGTTCCTGATGTTGACTTGTGTCAGACGAATAGATTAAGATGTCGTCGATGTACACTATTGCGCATTGGTCTATGTACTCACTGAGAACATCGTTGATGAAATGCTGGAAGGCAGCCGGGGCGTTGCACAGACCGTAAGGCATAACTTGATATTCGAACAGCCCAAATCGAGTCCTGAAGGCTGTCTTCCATTCATCCCCCTCGCGTATCCTCACAAGATGGTAGGCTCCTCTAAGATCTAGTTTTGTATAGATCTGCGCTCCCTTCAACTGATCCAATAAAACAGAAATCAGAGGAAGCGGGTATCTGTTCTTTTTGGTGATCTTATTGATTGCGCGATAGTCTATACAAGTTCTGAGATCTCCCTCCTGCTTTTTGGGCACAAAGAAAAGCGGCGAAGATACGGGTGACTGGGATGGACGAATGAATCCATTCGCTAGATATTTATCCAAGTATTCCTTCAAGTGGTGATGTTCCTTTTCTGTCAACGCGTATACCCGACTGCAGGGGAGATTGCAACCTGGCTCTAGATCTATTTTACAATCATAAACCCGGTGGGGTGGCAATTGTTCCGCTTCTGTTTCGTCAAAAACATCGGCAAAATCTTCATATTCCGACGGAATCTTCTGGGAGTCTATCGCACAGACAGACATCTCCGCTGTGCACAAGGCCTGAGCAGGATTACACTCTCTGGTTCCTTCTTTTGTTTCAAAACAATTTTTTTGACAATATTCTGAATCCATCGCTATGGTTCTTGTGCTCCAGTTTATTGTTGGGTTATGCTCCGTGAGCCATGGAAGGCCCAAAATAAGTTGAAACTGTGGTGCGTCAATTAGATTGAATTGAATCCGTTCTTCGTGTCCATCACAGTAAATCAATTGTACCTGTTCAGTATGACTCACTATTGGTCCAGATGAGAGATTCGTCCCATCTACTGCCCGAACCGGTTCACTCTTGGGTTTCAAGATGGCTCGTAACCCCACCTTGGCAGCAAATTTTATATCACAGAAGTTTCCGGTGGCTCCGGAATCTATCATCACTGAAACTTCTGTCAACGTTTCTTGCCGGAACTTGAGTACCATGGATAGAATTAGATGTGGAGCTGACGACTGTAGAGTGTTAGCCACTTAATGTTCTGTTGGAGTTGACTTCTGATTAGCATCCACCGGTCCAACTCCCGCTACTGGTGGTGCTGCGAGTTTTCCTTCGGCTTAAAGGGGGTCTTCGGTTTTCTTGGACAACCCTTAACAAAATGCCCACTGGAGCCACAATACATACAAAGATTTCCTGCCCTTCTTTTCTCTTTCTCTTCTTTGGTTAGAGGACCTCTTATCGTTCCAATTTGCATGGGCTCCGAACCTTGTTGTCCGTCCACAGCCTTATTCCCTTCTGGCCGAACCCGATCAAATCTCGGAGCTACTGGCCTGAATTCTTTCCTTTTTTCTCCTCTCCTCTCTCCTTGACGAAAGTCTATTTCTAAGACCAGGTCCACTAATTCCGAGATCTCTGTGGGTCTATTAGGTATCTGTGCCAACACATCTTTAAGTTCATCTCTTAGACCTCTATAAAAAACTGCAGCTCTCTTGCTTTCTGGCCAGTCCGTTTCTACGACTAATTTATTGAATTGGGCCAAATATGCTACTAGATCTCGGTTTCCCTGTCTCAGGTCCAATAATTCATTGTCTACTGCTTGAGATATTCTCCGCCTGTCGAAAATTCGAAGAAATTCTTGTTTGAAGTCTTCATAGTTTTGTAACAGTGGATCATCCCGGGAAACCAGGGGCATTGACCAGGACGCTGCATCTCCGCTCAAGTACGACAGAACAAAGGCCACCCTAGACTGCGCATCTGGGAAAATGGAAGGGCGACACATAAAGTGCAAAGAACACTGTGTGATGAATAGCTGTGCCTTTTGTGGGTCCCCACTAAAGCGCTCCGGAGGAGCCAACGGAATAACTGGGGACAGTGAATGGATCACTTGTGTAGTTATTCTATTTGGGTCTTCAGTGGATGAGTCTAAGGCGTTCCTCCCTGAGCCGAATGGCTGCTTAACCCGTTGAACTAACTCTGCTGTCTCTTTTCTCGAGTTAATCACCTCCTGCCTCAGGTTTTGGTTGTCTTCTCTCACTGCCACCAACTCCTTTTGAATGGTCTCTAGCACTACTCCCAAGGTCTGTAAGTTTATTCCTTCTGCCATCTCTGTTCGGGTGCAAGTTTACCACTTGGGCACTTCACTCTGTCAGGGTCAAGATGACGTATCCTGAAGTGCTTGCACAGGAACAGAGATGCTAGTTCCCAACACCCTCTACACGGCAGCCAGAGTTCCAGGAACGTTCACCTGGACTCCGAAACTACCCCGCAGGGGGGAAGGGGAAGTGGATAAAATAATAAACAAAGAAGAGACTGGTCCTGAATTTCCGGTTCTTCACTATTCTCCTCGGCTTCTTCTTATTTCTGTTGTCAGCTCTGGTTAATGAGAACCTTGAAACAAACACGACACTATTACTTCCTACTCCCTTCTACTTCTAACACTCTCTATGTGTTTTACACCTACCCTGGGTTTCAAGCACTGTGCCCCTCTTCTGTATGTCTGTCTTGTTGTGTGGTGTTTTCTTTCCTTTTCAATTCTTTTCTGTGGGTCTGGTCACTTCTTGCCGACTCTCTTTCCTACAAAACATCTTTCTATTAATTCTTTCTCTTTTCCCTTGCCTTTTCTTTTTGTTTCTTTCTTAACTTAAAAAATAATTATTTTTTGGGCTTACTTCTGGAGTGGGAATATTCTTGCTTGTCCTCTTCTTCTGTGTTTGGTCTAGCAGAGTTATGCTTTCTCTCTATTCGGTTCTAGTACTAAACTTGTCTTTACTTTACTTTTCCTTATTTCTAGGTATCTTGTACTAGTGAACGGTGTTGAGTGTATTTTGTATTATTTTCTTCATCTCTTTTTGACTGCACATAAATCTTTCTACTAAAGGGGTGAATTTCTGATTACTTGAGTTATCAGATACGTTTTTCTATGCAATCTTTCCTGTCAAATACTTTTCTCATTCATCTCTCATGTCTCTCAAATGTACTTAGCTTCGGTCTTCTTTTTTCTGTCACTGGATGGCGCCAAAAGACCTCCGACCATCTGCTCGGGATACTCGAAGATGCATTGAAAGTCTTCTCGAGGGTTGAAGAGAATTTCGTCGTCTTAACTGTCTCTGTAAATCTTCCTGAAAATTCTCTTCAGGGGGTTTCTTTGAGTGTGAAAAGGTTTCTGACTTGGAAATCTATTCTGTAAAACCTGGCGCAAACTAACTAACTCTAATTCTATTCTCTCTGACTTTTTCCTCAGGAACTCTAATGTCAAGATGCTACTCTCTGAATCTCCTCAGTGAAGTGCGTCGTCCTCTAGGAGCGCGCGCCTCTCCAAACCTCGGAACACCTGTGGGGAGAAAGACTAGACTGCCGCTTCTGCTTCCAGAGCGGCCGCCATCTTGGAATTCCTCTTTCTTTGTAGTTCAGTCCATGAATTGTTCTTTGCCCTTCTGTTCAGTTCTGGGCAGCAGAAAGACCCCAACGTTGCCCCCATTATCGCCTCTTCGTCCTCTGGAGGCCTGACAAATTTTCTCCAGATGGTCAAAAAGGGTAATTTTTTAATATTTAATTTTTTGACTGTAAATGACTATTGCACGTGAATTATCACTTTTGGAACGAAAATAAGTGTGTTTAGAGTCATTTTAATGCCTGAAATTGGTCAAAATAAAAGCTTATGAGTAGGAGAAAAAGTCTGTAAAAATGTCAATTTTGGTCACATTGAGGCTTTAAAAAGTGTTTATTCAACATGAGGCACAATCCAAATGACATTTTGAATCAATTTTTCTACAGTCCAGAAAATCAATTTTCTGATGAAAAACGATGACCCGTGACCTGTCGAACTTTCTCCACATGGTCAAAAATGGTAATTTTTTTAATATTTACGTTTTTGACTGTAAATGACTATTGCATGTGAATTATCATGTTTGGAACAAAAATAAGTGTGTTTAGAGTCATTTTAATGCCTGAAATTGGTCAAAATAAAAGCTTATGAGTAGGAGAAAAAGTCTGTAAAAATGTCAATTTTGGTCACAATGAGGCTTTAAAAAGTGTTTATTCAACATGAGGCACAATCCAAATGACATTTTGATTCAATTTTTCTACAGTCCAAAAAAACAATTTTCTGATGAAAAACGATGACCCGTGACCTGTCGAACTTTCTCCATATGGTCAAAAATGGTAATTTTTTTATATTTAATTTTTTGACTATAAATGACTATTGCATGTGAATGATCACTTTTGGAACAAAAATAGGTGTGTTTAGAGTCATTTTAATCCTGAAATTGGTCAAAATAAAAGCTTCTGAGTAGGAGAAAAAGTCTGTAAAAATTATAATTTTGGTCACATTGAGGCTTTAAAAAGTGATTATTCAACATGAGGCACAATCCAAATGACATTTTGAATCAATTTTTCTACAGTCCGAAAAATCAATTTTCTGATGAAAAACGATGACCCGTGACCTGTCGAATTTTCAACAGATGGTCAAAAATGGTGATTTTTTAATATTTTATTTTTTGACTGTAAATGACTATTGCATGTGAATTATCACTTCTGGAGCTAAAATAAGTATGTTTAGAGTCATTTTATTGCCTGAAATTGGTCGAAATAGAAGCTTCTGAGTAGTAGAAAAAGTCTGTAAAAATGTCAATTTTGGTCACATTGAGGCTTTAAAAAGCAGTTATTCAACATGAGGCACAATCCAAATGACATTTTGAATCAATTTTTCTACAGTCCAAAAAATCAATTTTCTGATGAAAAACGATGACCCGTGACCTGTCGAATTTTCACCAGATGGTCAAAAATGGTGATTTTTTAATATTAAATTTTTTGACCGTAAATGACTATTGCATGTAAATTATCACTTTTGGAACTAAAATAAGTGTGTTGAGAGTCATTTTAATGCCTGAAATTGGTCAAAATAAAAGCTTCTGAGTAGGAGAAAAAGTCTGTATAAATGTCAATTTTGGTCACATCGAGGCTTTAAAAAGTAGGTTTTCAACATGAGGCACAATCCAAATGACATTTTGAATCAATTTTTCTACAGTCCGAAAAATCAATTTTCTGATGAAAAACGATGACCCGTGACCTGTCGAATTTTCTCCAGATGGTCAAAAAGGGTAATTTTTTAATATTTAATTTTTTGACTGTAAATGACTATTGCACGCGAATTATCACTTTTGGAACAAAAATAAGTGTGTTTAGAGTCATTTTAATGCCAGAAATTGGTCAATATAAAAGCTTATGAGTAGGAGAAAAAGTCTGTAAAAATGTCAATTTTGGTCACATTGAGGCTTTAAAAAGTGTTTATTCAACATGAGGCACAATCCAAATGACATTTTGAATCAATTTTTCTACTGTCCAGAAAATCAATTTTCTGATGAAAAACGATGACCCGTGACCTGTCAAACTTTCTCCACATGGTCAAAAATGGTAATTTTTTTAATATTTACGTTTTTGACTGTAAATGACTATTGCATGTGAATTATCACTTTTGGAACAAAAATAAGTGTGTTTAGAGTCATTTTAATGCCTGAAATTGGTCAAAATAAAAGCTTCTGAGTAGGAGAAAAAGTCTGTAAAAATGTCAATTTTGGTCACAATGAGGCTTTAAAAAGTTTTTATTCAACATGAGGCACAATCCAAATGACATTTTGATTCAATTTTTCTACAGTCCAAAAAAACAATTTTCTGATGAAAAACGATGACCCGTGACCTGTCGAACTTTCTCCATATGGTCAAAAATGGTAATTTTTTTATATTTAATTTTTTGACTATAAATGACTATTGCATGTGAATGATCACTTTTGGAACAAAAATAGGTGTGTTTAGAGTCATTTTAATCCTGAAATTGGTCAAAATAAAAGCTTCTGAGTAGGAGAAAAAGTCTGTAAAAATTATAATTTTGGTCACATTGAGGCTTTAAAAAGTGATTATTCAACATGAGGCACAATCCAAATGACATTTTGAATCAATTTTTCTACAGTCCAAAAAATCAATTTTCTGATGCAAACGATGACCCGTCACCTGTCGAATTTTCACCAGATGGTCAAAAATGGTGATTTTTTAATATTACATTTTTTGACCGTAAATGACTATTGCATGTAAATTATCACTTTTGGAACTAAAATAAGTGTGTTTACAGTCATGTTAATGCCTGAAATTGGTCAAAATAAAAGCTTCTGAGTAGGAGAAAAAGTCTGTAAAAATGTCAATTTTGGTCACATTGAGGCTTTAAAAAGTAGGTATTCAACATGAGGCACAATCCAAATGACATTTTGAATCAATTTTTCTACAGTCCAAAAAATCAATTTTCTGATGAAAAACGATGACCCGTGACCTGTCGAATTTTCTCCAGATGGTCAAAAAGGGTAATTTTTTAATATTTAATTTTTTGACTGTAAATGACTATTGCATGTGAATTATCACTTTTGGAACAAAAATATGTGTGTTGAGAGTCATTTTAATGCCTGAAATTGGTCAAAATAAAAGCTTCTGAGTAGGAGAAAAAGTCTGTATAAATGTCAATTTTGGTCACATCGAGGCTTTAAAAAGTAGGTTTTCAACATGAGGCACAATCCAAATGACATTTTGAATCAATTTTTCTACAGTCCGAAAAATCAATTTTCTGATGAAAAACGATGACCCGTGACCTGTCGAATTTTCTCCAGATGGTCAAAAATGGTGATTTTTTAATATTTAATTTTTTGACTGTAAATGACTATTGCATGTGAATTATCACTTTTGGAACAAAAATAAGTGTGTTTAGAGTCATTTTAATGCCTGAAATTGGTCAAAATAAAAGCTTCTGAGTAGGAGAAAAAGTCTGTAAAAATGTCAATTTTGGTCACATTGAGGCTTTAAAAAGTAGGTATTCAACATGAGGCACAATCCAAATGACATTTTGAATCAATTTTTCTACAGTCCAAAAAATCAATTTTCTGATGAAAAACGATGACCCGTGACCTGTCGAATTTTCTCCAGATGGTCAAAAAGGGTAATTTTTTAATATTTAATTTTTTGACTGTAAATGACTATTGCATGTGAATTATCACTTTTGGAACAAAAATATGTGTGTTGAGAGTCATTTTAATGCCTGAAATTGGTCAAAATAAAAGCTTCTGAGTAGGAGAAAAAGTCTGTATAAATGTCAATTTTGGTCACATCGAGGCTTTAAAAAGTAGGTATTCAACATGAGGCACAATCCAAATGACATTTTGAATCAATTTTTCTACAGTCCGAAAAATCAATTTTCTGATGAAAAACGATGACCCGTGACCTGTCGAATTTTCTCCAGATGGTCAAAAAGGGTAATTTTTTAATATTTAATTTTTTGTCTGTAAATGACTATTGCATGTGAATTATCACTATTGGAACAAAAATAAGTGTGTTTAGAGTCATTTTAATGCCTGAAATTGATCAAAATAAAAGCTTCTGAGTAGGAAAAAAAGTCTGTAAAAATGATAATTTTGCTCAGATTGAGGCTTTAAAAAGTGAATATTAAACATGAGGCACAATCCAAATGAAATTTTGAATCAATTTATCTACAGTCCAAAAATCTATTTTCTGATGAAAAAAGATGACCCGTGACCTGTCGAATTTTGTCAGGGTCAAGATGACGTATCCTGAAGTGCTTGCACAGGAACAGAGATGCTAGTTCCCAACACCCTCTACACGGCAGCCAGAGTTCCAGGAACGTTCACCTGGACTCCGAAACTACCCCGCAGGGGGGAAGGGGAAGTGGATAAAATAATAAACAAAGAAGAGACTGGTCCTGAAACTCCGGTTCTTCACTATTCTCCTCGGCTTCTTCTTATTTCTGTTGTCAGCTCTGGTTAATGAGAACCTTGAAACAAACACGACACTATTACTTCCTACTCCCTTCTACTTCTAACACTCTCTATGTGTTTTACACCTACCCTGGGTTTCAAGCACTGTGCCCCTCTTCTGTATGTCTGTCTTGTTGTGTGGTGTTTTCTTTCCTTTTCAATTCTTTTCTGTGGGTCTGGTCACTTCTTGCCGACTCTCTTTCCTACAAAACATCTTTCTATTAATTCTTTCTCTTTTCCCTTGCCTTTTCTTTTTGTTTCTTTCTTAACTTAAAAAATAATTATTTTTTGGGCTTACTTCTGGAGTGGGAATATTCTTGCTTGTCCTCTTCTTCTGTGTTTGGTCTAGCAGAGTTATGCTTTCTCTCTATTCGGTTCTAGTACTAAACTTGTCTTTACTTTACTTTTCCTTATTTCTAGGTATCTTGTACTAGTGAACGGTGTTGAGTGTATTTTGTATTATTTTCTTCATCTCTTTTTAACTGCACATAAATCTTTCTACTAAAGGGGTGAATTTCTGATTACTTGAGTTATCAGATACGTTTTTCTATGCAATCTTTCCTGTCAAATACTTTTCTCATTCATCTCTCATGTCTCTCAAATGTACTTAGCTTCGGTCTTCTTTTTTCTGTCACCGGATGGCGCCAAAAGACCTCCGACCATCTGCTCGGGATACTCGAAGATGCATTGAAAGTCTTCTCGAGGGTTGAAGAGAATTTCGTCGTCTTAACTGTCTCTGTAAATCTTCCTGAAAATTCTCTTCAGGGGGTTTCTTTGAGTGTGAAAAGGTTTCTGACTTGGAAATCTATTCTGTAAAACCTGGCGCAAACTAACTAACTCTAATTCTATTCTCTCTGACTTTTTCCTCAGGAACTCTAATGTCAAGATGCTACTCTCTGAATCTCCTCAGTGAAGTGCGTCGTCCTCTAGGAGCGCGCGCCTCTCCAAACCTCGGAACACCTGTGGGGAGAAAGACTAGACTGCCGCTTCTGCTTCCAGAGCGGCCGCCATCTTGGAATTCCTCTTTCTTTGTAGTTCAGTCCATGAATTGTTCTTTGCCCTTCTGTTCAGTTCTGGGCAGCAGAAAGACCCCAACGTTGCCCCCATTATCGCCTCTTCGTCCTCTGGAGGCCTGACAGTACCCCCCAACAAAGGAGGTCCTCTCATTCCTGGTTTGGTAGGGAATCTTTGATGGAATGATTTCACCAATCTAGGAGCATGAACATCTGACTCTAGTTCCCAAGATCGTTCCTCGGGCCCATAGCCTTTCCAATCTATCAAGTAATAAAGCCTTCCTTTAACTACTTTGGAATCCAGAACTTCTTTCACTTCGTACTCAACCCCTGATTCTAACTGAATGGGTTTTGGAGTCAATTCCCTGCGTAAGCCTGCTGATGCCTTTTTTAACAGGGAAACATGAAAAACAGGATGAATTTTCAATTTAGGAGGTAATTTTAACTGGTAGTTAACTGGTGTGGTTTTCTCTTCTATCAGATATGGTCCTATGAATCTGGGCTGAAATTTCCTGTTTCCTTTTAGTCTAAGATTCGTTGTGCTTAACCAGACTCTATCCCCTTTTTCTAGGGAAGGACCCTCTTGTCTCTTTTTATCTGCATATTGCTTGTATTTCTGTTTTGCCTGTTCTAAATTTTGTTTAGCAGTTTGATGAACTCTACCCAGATGGGTCACCAGATCTTTCACTGCTGGAACGGAAATATCCGTTTGTCTAATAGTTGCATTTGGGTGTCTCCCATAATTTAAATAAAATGGGGAATAACCTGCCGAGACATTTTTGGCGTTGTTATGTGCGAATTCTGCCGCCCATAACAACTCTGACCACTCTCCTTCTTGCTTCAGAAGGAACAACCTCAAGTACTGCTCTAACTCCTGATTCGCTCTCTCAGTTTGCCCGTCTGTCTCCGGATGATAGCTAGTCGAATACTTGGCTTCAATTCCCAATCCACCCACAAAAGCCTTCCAAAAATGAGATACAAATTGTGTTCCCCTATCAGAAATAATGACCTTGGGGACCCCATGTATCTTTACAATTTGTGTAGTGAAGTGGTGGGCTAACTGTTTGGCTGTTGGAATTTCTTTTAGGGCCATAAAGTGCGCCATCTTAGAAAATGCATCTACGAACACTAGAATTGTATTATAACCTAAACTTGAAGGTAAATCCACTATTAGATCTAGTGTAACTGTATGCCATGGGTATGGTGGAGTGGGTAGAGGTTGCAACAACCCCTTGGGGGCCTGCCGTTCCGATTTTCCCTGTGCGCAGATCTCACAAGTTCTGACGTACTCCTCAATGTCTCTGGTCATATGCGGCCACCAATAATGTCTCTTGATCAGCTCTTCTGTTTTCGTTTCTCCTTTGTGCCCTGCCAAAAGATTGTCGTGACATTCAGCCATCACCTGATTCCGTAACTCCGGGGTTGGCAAGTAGAGAGCTTCCTTAAAGTAAGGCAACTGTTGCTGAATGTTTCTTTCCTTGTCTTCCTCTACCCATTCCTGTATTTCCTCTGGGCTCATTCGTTTGAGGATCTGCTCCTTTAAGTCAGAAGATATTATAGCTCCAATTATTTTGTCTTCCGGAATTATTGTTTGATCTTTGATTTGATTCTTCTGGTCATTTGTTCCCAATCTGGATAGAGCGTCCGCCTTGCCATTCTGGGCTCCTGGTCTATAGGTAATGACAAAATCATAGTCCGCGAAGTACAATGACCAACGGAGTTGTCTTGGTGTTAGCGTCCGGGCAGACTTCAAAAATTTCAAATTTCTGTGGTCGGTGAAGACTGTCACTTGATGCTGAGCCCCCATGAGATAGTGTCGCCACTCTTTAAATGCGTCCTTAATTGCCAGTAACTCTTTTTCTGTTATGGTGTAATTTATCTCTGCAGGTGTTAGTTTTCGTGATCTATAGGCGACTGGATGTAGTTGGCCGGTTACCTTATGCCGTTGGGATAATACCCCTCCCACTGCCAGATCTGAGGCGTCCGTTTCCACGTAAAAAGGTTCAGTAGGGTCAGCATGCAGGAGTATCGGTGCGGTCGTGAAGTCTCTTTTTAGGAGTTGAAAGGCTCTCTCTGTTTCTTCCGTCCATTCGAAACGCACTCCTTTTCTCAGTAGACGCGTCAAGGGTAATATTTTCCGTGAAAATTCGCTTATGAATCTTCGATAGAAGTTCGCGAACCCGATGAAACTCTGAACCTCCTTGACACACTCTGGGGATTTCCAATCTACCACAGCCTTGACCTTCTGCTCGTCCATTTTCATTCCAGCCGGGGATAAAACAAACCCCAAAAATTCCACTTGGGAGACCCCGAATGCACATTTCTCCAATTTTACAAATAATTTGTTTTCTCTAAGCTTCTGTAGCACTCTCCTTACGTGTTCCTGATGTTGACTTGTGTCAGACGAATAGATTAAGATGTCGTCGATGTACACTATTGCGCATTGGTCTATGTACTCACTGAGAACATCGTTGATGAAATGCTGGAAGGCAGCCGGGGCGTTGCACAGACCGTAAGGCATAACTTGATATTCGAACAGCCCAAATCGAGTCCTGAAGGCTGTCTTCCATTCATCCCCCTCGCGTATCCTCACAAGATGGTAGGCTCCTCTAAGATCTAGTTTTGTATAGATCTGCGCTCCCTTCAACTGATCCAATAAAACAGAAATCAGAGGAAGCGGGTATCTGTTCTTTTTGGTGATCTTATTGATTGCGCGATAGTCTATACAAGTTCTGAGATCTCCCTCCTGCTTTTTGGGCACAAAGAAAAGCGGCGAAGATACGGGTGACTGGGATGGACGAATGAATCCATTCGCTAGATATTTATCCAAGTATTCCTTCAAGTGGTGATGTTCCTTTTCTGTCAACGCGTATACCCGACTGCAGGGGAGATTGCAACCTGGCTCTAGATCTATTTTACAATCATAAACCCGGTGGGGTGGCAATTGTTCCGCTTCTGTTTCGTCAAAAACATCGGCAAAATCTTCATATTCCGACGGAATCTTCTGGGAGTCTATCGCACAGACAGACATCTCCGCTGTGCACAAGGCCTGAGCAGGATTACACTCTCTGGTTCCTTCTTTTGTTTCAAAACAATTTTTTTGACAATATTCTGAATCCATCGCTATGGTTCTTGTGCTCCAGTTTATTGTTGGGTTATGCTCCGTGAGCCATGGAAGGCCCAAAATAAGTTGAAACTGTGGTGCGTCAATTAGATTGAATTGAATCCGTTCTTCGTGTCCATCACAGTAAATCAATTGTACCTGTTCAGTATGACTCACTATTGGTCCAGATGAGAGATTCGTCCCATCTACTGCCCGAACCGGTTCACTCTTGGGTTTCAAGATGGCTCGTAACCCCACCTTGGCAGCAAATTTTATATCACAGAAGTTTCCGGTGGCTCCGGAATCTATCATCACTGAAACTTCTGTCAACGTTTCTTGCCGGAACTTGAGTACCATGGATAGAATTAGATGTGGAGCTGACGACTGTAGAGTGTTAGCCACTTAATGTTCTGTTGGAGTTGACTTCTGATTAGCATCCACCGGTCCAACTCCCGCTACTGGTGGTGCTGCGAGTTTTCCTTCGGCTTAAAGGGGGTCTTCGGTTTTCTTGGACAACCCTTAACAAAATGCCCACTGGAGCCACAATACATACAAAGATTTCCTGCCCTTCTTTTCTCTTTCTCTTCTTTGGTTAGAGGACCTCTTATCGTTCCAATTTGCATGGGCTCCGAACCTTGTTGTCCGTCCACAGCCTTATTCCCTTCTGGCCGAACCCGATCAAATCTCGGAGCTACTGGCCTGAATTCTTTCCTTTTTTCTCCTCTCCTCTCTCCTTGACGAAAGTCTATTTCTAAGACCAGGTCCACTAATTCCGAGATCTCTGTGGGTCTATTAGGTATCTGTGCCAACACATCTTTAAGTTCATCTCTTAGACCTCTATAAAAAACTGCAGCTCTCTTGCTTTCTGGCCAGTCCGTTTCTACGACTAATTTATTGAATTGGGCCAAATATGCTACTAGATCTCGGTTTCCCTGTCTCAGGTCCAATAATTCATTGTCTACTGCTTGAGATATTCTCCGCCTGTCGAAAATTCGAAGAAATTCTTGTTTGAAGTCTTCATAGTTTTGTAACAGTGGATCATCCCGGGAAACCAGGGGCATTGACCAGGACGCTGCATCTCCGCTCAAGTACGACAGAACAAAGGCCACCCTAGACTGCGCATCTGGGAAAATGGAAGGGCGACACATAAAGTGCAAAGAACACTGTGTTATGAATAGCTGTGCCTTTTGTGGGTCCCCACTAAAGCGCTCCGGAGGAGCCAACGGAATAACTGGGGACAGTGAATGGATCACTTGTGTAGTTATTCTATTTGGGTCTTCAGTGGATGAGTCTAAGGCGTTCCTCCCTGAGCCGAATGGCTGCTTAACCCGTTGAACTAACTCTGCTGTCTCTTTTCTCGAGTTAATCACCTCCTGCCTCAGGTTTTGGTTGTCTTCTCTCACTGCCACCAACTCCTTTTGAATGGTCTCTAGCACTACTCCCAAGGTCTGTAAGTTTATTCCTTCTGCCATCTCTGTTCGGGTGCAAGTTTACCACTTGGGCACTTCACTCTGTCAGGGTCAAGATGACGTATCCTGAAGTGCTTGCACAGGAACAGAGATGCTAGTTCCCAACACCCTCTACACGGCAGCCAGAGTTCCAGGAACGTTCACCTGGACTCCGAAACTACCCCGCAGGGGGGAAGGGGAAGTGGATAAAATAATAAACAAAGAAGAGACTGGTCCTGAATTTCCGGTTCTTCACTATTCTCCTCGGCTTCTTCTTATTTCTGTTGTCAGCTCTGGTTAATGAGAACCTTGAAACAAACACGACACTATTACTTCCTACTCCCTTCTACTTCTAACACTCTCTATGTGTTTTACACCTACCCTGGGTTTCAAGCACTGTGCCCCTCTTCTGTATGTCTGTCTTGTTGTGTGGTGTTTTCTTTCCTTTTCAATTCTTTTCTGTGGGTCTGGTCACTTCTTGCCGACTCTCTTTCCTACAAAACATCTTTCTATTAATTCTTTCTCTTTTCCCTTGCCTTTTCTTTTTGTTTCTTTCTTAACTTAAAAAATAATTATTTTTTGGGCTTACTTCTGGAGTGGGAATATTCTTGCTTGTCCTCTTCTTCTGTGTTTGGTCTAGCAGAGTTATGCTTTCTCTCTATTCGGTTCTAGTACTAAACTTGTCTTTACTTTACTTTTCCTTATTTCTAGGTATCTTGTACTAGTGAACGGTGTTGAGTGTATTTTGTATTATTTTCTTCATCTCTTTTTGACTGCACATAAATCTTTCTACTAAAGGGGTGAATTTCTGATTACTTGAGTTATCAGATACGTTTTTCTATGCAATCTTTCCTGTCAAATACTTTTCTCATTCATCTCTCATGTCTCTCAAATGTACTTAGCTTCGGTCTTCTTTTTTCTGTCACCGGATGGCGCCAAAAGACCTCCGACCATCTGCTCGGGATACTCGAAGATGCATTGAAAGTCTTCTCGAGGGTTGAAGAGAATTTCGTCGTCTTAACTGTCTCTGTAAATCTTCCTGAAAATTCTCTTCAGGGGGTTTCTTTGAGTGTGAAAAGGTTTCTGACTTGGAAATCTATTCTGTAAAACCTGGCGCAAACTAACTAACTCTAATTCTATTCTCTCTGACTTTTTCCTCAGGAACTCTAATGTCAAGATGCTACTCTCTGAATCTCCTCAGTGAAGTGCGTCGTCCTCTAGGAGCGCGCGCCTCTCCAAACCTCGGAACACCTGTGGGGAGAAAGACTAGACTGCCGCTTCTGCTTCCAGAGCGGCCGCCATCTTGGAATTCCTCTTTCTTTGTAGTTCAGTCCATGAATTGTTCTTTGCCCTTCTGTTCAGTTCTGGGCAGCAGAAAGACCCCAACGTTGCCCCCATTATCGCCTCTTCGTCCTCTGGAGGCCTGACAAATTTTCTCCAGATGGTCAAAAAGGGTAATTTTTTAATATTTAATTTTTTGACTGTAAATGACTATTGCACGTGAATTATCACTTTTGGAACAAAAATAAGTGTGTTTAGAGTCATTTTAATGCCTGAAATTGGTCAAAATAAAAGCTTATGAGTAGGAGAAAAAGTCTGTAAAAATGTCAATTTTGGTCACATTGAGGCTTTAAAAAGTGTTTATTCAACATGAGGCACAATCCAAATGACATTTTGAATCAATTTTTCTACAGTCCAGAAAATCAATTTTCTGATGAAAAACGATGACCCGTGACCTGTCGAACTTTCTCCACATGGTCAAAAATGGTAATTTTTTTAATATTTACGTTTTTGACTGTAAATGACTATTGCATGTGAATTATCATGTTTGGAACAAAAATAAGTGTGTTTAGAGTCATTTTAATGCCTGAAATTGGTCAAAATAAAAGCTTATGAGTAGGAGAAAAAGTCTGTAAAAATGTCAATTTTGGTCACAATGAGGCTTTAAAAAGTGTTTATTCAACATGAGGCACAATCCAAATGACATTTTGATTCAATTTTTCTACAGTCCAAAAAAACAATTTTCTGATGAAAAACGATGACCCGTGACCTGTCGAACTTTCTCCATATGGTCAAAAATGGTAATTTTTTTATATTTAATTTTTTGACTATAAATGACTATTGCATGTGAATGATCACTTTTGGAACAAAAATAGGTGTGTTTAGAGTCATTTTAATCCTGAAATTGGTCAAAATAAAAGCTTCTGAGTAGGAGAAAAAGTCTGTAAAAATTATAATTTTGGTCACATTGAGGCTTTAAAAAGTGATTATTCAACATGAGGCACAATCCAAATGACATTTTGAATCAATTTTTCTACAGTCCAAAAAATCAATTTTCTGATGAAAAACGATGACCCGTGACCTGTCGAATTTTCAACAGATGGTCAAAAATGGTGATTTTTTAATATTTAATTTTTTGACTGTAAATGACTATTGCATGTGAATTATCACTTCTGGAGCTAAAATAAGTATGTTTAGAGTCATTTTATTGCCTGAAATTGGTCGAAATAGAAGCTTCTGAGTAGTAGAAAAAGTCTGTAAAAATGTCAATTTTGGTCACATTGAGGCTTTAAAAAGCAGTTATTCAACATGAGGCACAATCCAAATGACATTTTGAATCAATTTTTCTACAGTCCAAAAAATCAATTTTCTGATGAAAAACGATGACCCGTGACCTGTCGAATTTTCACCAGATGGTCAAAAATGGTGATTTTTTAATATTAAATTTTTTGACCGTAAATGACTATTGCATGTAAATTATCACTTTTGGAACTAAAATATGTGTGTTGAGAGTCATTTTAATGCCTGAAATTGGTCAAAATAAAAGCTTCTGAGTAGGAGAAAAAGTCTGTATAAATGTCAATTTTGGTCACATCGAGGCTTTAAAAAGTAGGTATTCAACATGAGGCACAATCCAAATGACATTTTGAATCAATTTTTCTACAGTCCGAAAAATCAATTCTCTGATGAAAAACGATGACCCGTGACCTGTCGAATTTTCTCCAGATGGTCAAAAAGGGTAATTTTTTAATATTTAATTTTTTGACTGTAAATGACTATTGCATGTGAATTATCACTATCGGAACAAAAATAAGTGTGTTTAGAGTCATTTTAATGCCTGAAATTGGTCAAAATAAAAGCTTATGAGTAGGAGAAAAAGTCTGTAAAAATGTCAATTTTGGTCACAATGAGGCTTTAAAAAGTGTTTATTCAACATGAGGCACAATCCAAATGACATTTTGATTCAATTTTTCTACAGTCCAAAAAACATATTTCTGATGAAAAACGATGACCCGTGACCTGTCGAACTTTCTCCATATGGTCAAAAATGGTGATTTTTTAATATTTAATTTTTTGACTGTAAATGACTATTGCATGTGAATGATCACTCTTGGAACAAAAATAAGTGTGTTTAGAGTCATTTTAATGCCTGAAATTGGTCAAAATAAAAGCTTCAGAGTAGGAGAAAATGTCTGTAAAAATGTCATTTTTGGTCACATTGAGGCTTTAAAAAGTTATTATTCAACATGAGGCACAATCCAAATGACATTTTGAATCAATTTTTCTACAGTCCAAAAAATCAATTTTCTGATGAAAAACTATGACCCGTGACCTGTCGAACTTTCTCCATATGGTCAAAAATGGTAATTTTTTTATATTAAATTTTTTGACTATAAATGACTATTGCATGTGAATGATCACTTTTGGAACAAAAATAGGTGTGTTTAGAGTCATTTTAATGCCTGAAATTGGTCAAAATAAAAGCTTCTGAGTAGGAGAAAAAGTCTGTAAAAATGTCAATTTTGGTCACATTGAGGCTTTAAAAAGTAGGTATTCAACATGAGGCACAATCCAAATGACATTTTGAATCAATTTTTCTACAGTCCAAAAAATCAATTTTCTGATGAAAAACGATGACCCGTGACCTGTCGAATTTTCTCCAGATGGTCAAAAAGGGTAATTTTTTAATATTTAATTTTTTGACTGTAAATGACTATTGCATGTGAATTATCACTTTTGGAACAAAAATATGTGTGTTGAGAGTCATTTTAATGCCTGAAATTGGTCAAAATAAAAGCTTCTGAGTAGGAGAAAAAGTCTGTATAAATGTCAATTTTGGTCACATCGAGGCTTTAAAAAGTAGGTATTCAACATGAGGCACAATCCAAATGACATTTTGAATCAATTTTTCTACAGTCCGAAAAATCAATTTTCTGATGAAAAACGATGAACCGTGACCTGTCGAATTTTCTCCAGATGGTCAAAAAGGGTAATTTTTTAATATTTAATTTTTTGACTGTAAATGACTATTGCATGTGAATTATCACTATCGGAACAAAAATAAGTGTGTTTAGAGTCATTTTAATGCCTGAAATTGATCAAAATAAAAGCTTCTGAGTAGGAAAAAAAGTCTGTAAAAATGATAATTTTGCTCACATTGAGGCTTTAAAAAGTGATTATTAAACATGAGGCACAATCCAAATGAAATTTTGAATCAATTTATCTACAGTCCAAAAAATCTATTTTCTGATGAAAAAAGATGACCCGTGACCTGTCGAATTTTCTCCAGATGGTCAAAAAGGGTAATTTTTTAATATTTAATTTTTTGACTGTAAATGACTATTGCACGTGAATTATCACTTTTGGAACAAAAATAAGTGTGTTTAGAGTCATTTTAATGCCTGAAATTGGTCAAAATAAAAGCTTATGAGTAGGAGAAAAAGTCTGTAAAAATGTCAATTTTGGTCACATTGAGGCTTTAAAAAGTGTTTATTCAACATGAGGCACAATCCAAATGACATTTTGAATCAATTTTTCTACAGTCCAGAAAATCAATTTTCTGATGAAAAACGATGACAAAAATGGTAATTTTTTTATATGTAATTTTTTGACTATAAATGACTATTGCATGTGAATGATCACTTTTGGAACAAAAATAGGTGTGTTTAGAGTCATTTTAATCCTGAAATTGGTCAAAATAAAAGCTTCTGATTAGGAGAAAAAGTCTGTAAAAATTATAATTTTGGTCACATTGAGGCTTTAAAAAGTGATTATTTAACATGAGGCACAATCCAAATGACATTTTGAATCAATTTTTCTACAGTCCAAAAAAACAATTTTCTGATGCAAACGATGACCCGTGACCTGTCGAATTTTCAGCAGATGGTCAAAAATGGTGATTTTTTAATATTTAATTTTTTGACTGTAAATGACTATTGCATGTGAATTATCACTTCTGGAGCTAAAATAAGTATGTTTAGAGTCATTTTAATGCCCGAAATTGGTCGAAATAGAAGCTTCTGAGTAGTAGAAAAAGTCTGTAAAAATGTCAATTTTGGTCACATTGAGGCTTTAAAAAGTAGTTATTCAACATGAGGCACAATCCAAATGACATTTTGAATCAATTTTTCTACAGTCCAAAAAATCAATTTTCTGATGAAAAACGATGACCCGTGACCTGTCGAATTTTCACCAGAGGGTCAAAAATGGTGATTTTTTAATATTAAATTTTTTGACCGTAAATGACTATTGCATGTAAATTATCACTTTTGGAACTAAAATAAGTGTGTTTACAGTCATGTTAATGCCTGAAATTGGTCAAAATAAAAGCTTCTGAGTAGGAGAAAAAGTCTGTAAAAATGTCAATTTTGGTCACATTGAGGCTTTAAAAGATAGGTATTCAACATGAGGCACAATCCAAATGACATTTTGAATCAATTTTTCTACAGTCGAAAAAATCAATTTTCTGATGAAAAACGATGACCCGTGACCTGTCGAATTTTCTCCAGATGGTCAAAAAGGGTAATTTTTGAATATTTAATTTATTGACTGTAAATGACTATTGCATGTGAGTTATCACTTTTGGAACAAAAATATGTGTGTTGAGAGTCATTTTAATGCCTGAAATTGGTCAAAATAAAAGCTTCTGAGTAGGAGAAAAAGTCTGTATAAATGTCAATTTTGGTCACAATGAGGCTTTAAAAAGTGTTTATTCAACATGAGGCACAATCCAAATGACATTTTGATTCAATTTTTCTACAGTCCAAAAAAACATATTTCTGATGAAAAACGATGACCCGTGACCTGTCGAACTTTCTCCATATGGTCAAAAATGGTGATTTTTTAATATTTAATTTTTTGACTGTAAATGACTATTGCATGTGAATGATCACTCTTGGAACAAAAATAAGTGTGTTTAGAGTCATTTTAATGCCTGAAATTGGTCAAAATAAAAGCTTCAGAGTAGGAGAAAATGTCTGTAAAAATGTCATTTTTGGTCACATTGAGGCTTTAAAAAGTTATTATTCAACATGAGGCACAATCCAAATGACATTTTGAATCAATTTTTCTACAGTCCAAAAAATCAATTTTCTGATGAAAAACTATGACCCGTGACCTGTCGAACTTTCTCCATATGGTCAAAAATGGTAATTTTTTTATATTAAATTTTTTGACTATAAATGACTATTGCATGTGAATGATCACTTTTGGAACAAAAATAGGTGTGTTTAGAGTCATTTTAATGCCTGAAATTGGTCAAAATAAAAGCTTCTGAGTAGGAGAAAAAGTCTGTAAAAATGTCAATTTTGGTCACATTGAGGCTTTAAAAAGTAGGTATTCAACATGAGGCACAATCCAAATGACATTTTGAATCAATTTTTCTACAGTCCAAAAAATCAATTTTCTGATGAAAAACGATGACCCGTGACCTGTCGAATTTTCTCCAGATGGTCAAAAAGGGTAATTTTTTAATATTTAATTTTTTGACTGTAAATGACTATTGCATGTGAATTATCACTTTTGGAACAAAAATATGTGTGTTGAGAGTCATTTTAATGCCTGAAATTGGTCGAAATAAAAGCTTCTGAGTAGGAGAAAAAGTCTGTATAAATGTCAATTTTGGTCACATCGAGGCTTTAAAAAGTAGGTATTCAACATGAGGCACAATCCAAATGACATTTTGAATCAATTTTTCTACAGTCCGAAAAATCAATTTTCTGATGAAAAACGATGACCCGTGACCTGTCGAATTTTCTCCAGATGGTCAAAAAGGGTAATTTTTTAATATTTAATTTTTTGTCTGTAAATGACTATTGCATGTGAATTATCACTATTGGAACAAAAATAAGTGTGTTTAGAGTCATTTTAATGCCTGAAATTGATCAAAATAAAAGCTTCTGAGTAGGAAAAAAAGTCTGTAAAAATGATAATTTTGCTCAGATTGAGGCTTTAAAAAGTGAATATTAAACATGAGGCACAATCCAAATGAAATTTTGAATCAATTTATCTACAGTCCAAAAAAACAATTTTCTGATGAAAAACGATGACCCGTGACCTGTCGAACTTTCTCCATATGGTCAAAAATGGTAATTTTTTTATATTTAATTTTTTGACTATAAATGACTATTGCATGTGAATGATCACTTTTGGAACAAAAATAGGTGTGTTTAGAGTCATTTTAATCCTGAAATTGGTCAAAATAAAAGCTTCTGAGTAGGAGAAAAAGTCTGTAAAAATTATAATTTTGGTCACATTGAGGCTTTAAAAAGTGATTATTCAACATGAGGCACAATCCAAATGACATTTTGAATCAATTTTTCTACAGTCCAAAAAATCAATTTTCTGATGCAAACGATGACCCGTCACCTGTCGAATTTTCACCAGGTGGTCAAAAATGGTGATTTTTTAATATTTAATTTTTTGACTGTAAATGACTATTGCATGTGAATTATCACTTCTGGAGCTAAAATAAGTATGTTTAGAGTCATTTTAATGCCTGAAATTGGTCGAAATAGAAGCATCTGAGTAGTAGAAAAAGCCTGTAAAAATGTCAATTTTGGTCACATTGAGGCTTTAAAAAGTAGTTATTCAACATGAGGCACAATCCAAATGACATTTTGAATCAATTTTTCTACAGTCCAAAAAATCAATTTTCTGATGAAAAACGATGACCCGTGACCTGTCGAATTTTCACCAGATGGTCAAAAATGGTGATTTTTTAATATTACATTTTTTGACCGTAAATGACTATTGCATGTAAATTATCACTTTTGGAACTAAAATAAGTGTGTTTACAGTCATGTTAATGCCTGAAATTGGTCAAAATAAAAGCTTCTGAGTAGGAGAAAAAGTCTGTAAAAATGTCAATTTTGGTCACATTGAGGCTTTAAAAAGTAGGTATTCAACATGAGGCACAATCCAAATTACATTTTGAATCAATTTTTCTACAGTCCAAAAAATCAATTTTCTGATGAAAAACGATGACCCGTGACCTGTCGAATTTTCTCCAGATGGTCAAAAAGGGTAATTTTTGAATATTTAATTTTTTGACTGTAAATGACTATTGCATGTGAATTATCACTTTTGGAACAAAAATATGTGTGTTGAGAGTCATTTTAATGCCTGAAATTGGTCAAAATAAAAGCTTCTGAGTAGGAGAAAAAGTCTGTAAAAATGTCAATTTTGGTCACATTGAGGCTTTAAAAAGTGTTTATTCAACATGAGGCACAATCCAAATGACATTTTGAATCAATTTTTCTACAGTCCAGAAAATAAATTTTCTGATGAAAAACGATGACCCGTGACCTGTCGAACTTTCTCCACATGGTCAAAAATGGTAATTTTTTTAATATTTACGTTTTTGACTGTAAATGACTATTGCATGTGAATTATCACTTTTGGAACAAAAATAAGTGTGTTTAGAGTCATTTTAATGCCTGAAATTGGTCAAAAATGAGTAGGAGAAAAAGTCTGTAAAAATGTCAATTTTGGTCACAATGAGGCTTTAAAAAGTGTTTATTCAACATGAGGCACAATCCAAATGACATTTTGATTCAATTTTTCTACAGTCCAAAAAAACAATTTTCTGATGAAAAACGATGACCCGTGACCTGTCGAACTTTCTCCATATGGTCAAAAATGGTAATTTTTTTATATTTAATTTTTTGACTATAAATGACTATTGCATGTGAATGATCACTTTTGGAACAAAAATAGGTGTGTTTAGAGTCATTTTAATCCTGAAATTGGTCAAAATAAAAGCTTCTGAGTAGGAGAAAAAGTCTGTAAAAATTATAATTTTGGTCACATTGAGGCTTTAAAAAGTGATTATTCAGCATGAGGCACAATCCAAATGACATTTTGAATCAATTTTTCTACAGTCCAAAAAATCAATTTTCTGATGCAAACGATGACCCGTGACCTGTCGAATTTTCACCAGATGGTCAAAAATGGTGATTTTTTAATATTTAATTTTTTGACTGTAAATGACTATTGCATGTGAATTATCACTTCTGGAGCTAAAATAAGTATGTTTAGAGTCATTTTAATGCCTGAAATTGGTCGAAATAGAAGCTTCTGAGTAGTAGAAAAAGTCTGTAAAAATGTCAATTTTGGTCACATTGAGGCTTTAAAAAGTAGTTATTCAACATGAGGCACAATCCAAATGACATTTTGAATCAATTTTTCTACAGTCCAAAACATCAATTTTCTGATGAAAAACGATGACCCGTGACCTGTCGAATTTTCACCAGATGGTCAAAAATGGTGATTTTTTAATATTACATTTTTTGACCGTATATGACTATTGCATGCAAATTATCACTTTTGGAACTAAAATAAGTGTGTTTACAGTCATGTTAATGCCTGAAATTGGTCAAAATAAAAGCTTCTGAGTAGGAGAAAAAGTCTGTAAAAATGTCAATTTTGGTCACATTGAGGCTTTAAAAAGTAGGTATTCAACATGAGGCACAATCCAAATGACATTTTGAATCAATTTTTCTACAGTCCAAAAAATCAATTTTCTGATGAAAAACGATGACCCGTGACCTGTCGAACTTTCTCCACATGGTCAAAAATGGTAATTTTTTTAATATTTACGTTTTTGACTGTAAATGACTATTGCATGTGAATTATCACTTTTGGAACAAAAATAAGTGTGTTTAGAGTCATTTTAATGCCTGAAATTGGTCAAAATAAAAGCTTATTAGTAGGAGAAAAAGTCTGTAAAAATGTCAATTTTGGTCACAATGAGGCTTTAAAAAGTGTTTATTCAACATGAGGCACAATCCAAATGACATTTTGATTCAATTTTTCTACAGTCCAAAAAAACAATTTTCTGATGAAAAACGATGACCTGTCGAACTTTCTCCATATGGTCAAAAATGGTAATTTTTTTATATTTAATTTTTTGACTATAAATGACTATTGCATGTGAATGATCACTTTTGGAACAAAAATAGGTGTGTTTAGAGTCATTTTTAGAAAAAGTCTGTAAAAATTATAATTTTGGTCACATTGAGGCTTTAAAAAGTGATTATTCAGCATGAGGCACAATCCAAATGACATTTTGAATCAATTTTTCTACAGTCCAAAAAATCAATTTTCTGATGCAAACGATGACCCGTGACCTGTCGAATTTTCACCAGATGGTCAAAAATGGTGATTTTTTAATATTTAATTTTTTGACTGTAAATGACTATTGCACGTGAATTATCACTTCTGGAGCTAAAATAAGTATGTTTAGAGTCATTTTAATGCCTGAAATTGGTCGAAATAGAAGCTTCTGAGTAGTAGAAAAAGTCTGTAAAAATGTCAATTTTGGTCACATTGAGGCTTTAAAAAGTAGTTATTCAACATGAGGCACAATCCAAATGACATTTTGAATCAATTTTTCTACAGTCCAAAACATCAATTTTCTGATGAAAAACGATGACCCGTGACCTGTCGAATTTTCACCAGATGGTCAAAAATGGTGATTTTTTAATATTAAATTTTTTGACCGTAAATGACTATTGCATGCAAATTATCACTTTTGGAACTAAAATAAGTGTGTTTACAGTCATGTTAATGCCTGAAATTGGTCAAAATAAAAGCTTCTGAGTAGGAGAAAAAGTCTGTAAAAATGTCAATTTTGGTCACATTGAGGCTTTAAAAAGTAGGTATTCAACATGAGGCACAATCCAAATGACATTTTGAATCAATTTTTCTACAGTCCAAAAAATCAATTTTCTGATGAAAAACGATGACCCGTGACCTGTCGAATTTTCTCCAGATGGTCAAAAAGGGTAATTTTTTAATATTTAATTTTTTGACTGTAAATTACTATTGCATGTGAATTATCACTTTTGGAACAAAAATATGTGTGTTGAGAGTCATTTTAATGCCTGAAATTGGTCAAAATAAAAGCTTCTGAGTAGGAGAAAAAGTCTGTATAAATGTCAATTTTGGTCACATCGAGGCTTTAAAAAGTAGGTATTCAACATGAGGCACAATCCAAATGACATTTTGAATCAATTTTTCTACAGTCCGAAAAATCAATTTTCTGATGAAAAACGATGACCCGTGACCTGTCGAATTTTCTCCAGATGGTCAAAAAGGGTAATTTTTTAATATTTAATTTTTTGACTGTAAATGACTATTGCATGTGAATTATCACTATCGGAACAAAAATAAGTGTGTTTAGAGTCATTTTAATGCCTGAAATTGATCAAAATAAAAGCTTCTGAGTAGGAAAAAAAGTCTGTAAAAATGATAATTTTGCTCACATTGAGGCTTTAAAAAGTGATTATTAAACATGAGGCACAATCCAAATGAAATTTTGAATCAATTTATCTACAGTCCAAAAAATCTATTTTCTGATGAAAAAAGATGACCCGTGACCTGTTGAATTTTCTCCAGATGGTCAAAAAGGGTAATTTTTTAATATTTAATTTTTTGACTGTAAATGACTATTGCACGTGAATTATCACTTTTGGAACAAAAATAAGTGTGTTTAGAGTCATTTTAATGCCTGAAATTGGTCAAAATAAAAGCTTATGAGTAGGAGAAAAAGTCTGTAAAAATGTCAATTTTGGTCACAATGAGGCTTTAAAAAGTGTTTATTCA